>NC_141018.1:32477637-32957320 GCF_052327205.1 Somniosus microcephalus
TAGTCCCTGAACCTCAGACACGATTTCCCAGTGAATGTATTAATGATCTTGCTCAGTGTCTCTGCCTGTTTGGGTTGAGCCCCGAGTTTTCCACAAGCCAGTTGAGTGAAAACTGTCAGCGAGGTGTCAGTCCAGGGGTCCAGCACGGTTAACACTCATTTAACAATTTCCCCCTGACCTCCCTGCGTGTTTAATTCTGTGTTTACACTGTGCAACCCTGGATATTATAAAACTGCATTTCATTTTTCATACAGCGTGGTTGGATTTGACGAAACGTGGTTAATAAATTTGTTTTAAATCGACAATCTTAATGGATAAAGGCTTTCTCTATTGCTGGACCTGTTTCTGGTTGGGTCGGAGATCTTCTAGTACAAGAGGTAGGTGCTGTACAACATGAATCTAGCCCAGAGAGATCTCCTGCTACAGGTTTGATCACCTAAGGGGGTCGGAGAGGAGTTTTCCAGAGTATTTTTCCAACTGGCCTGGGTTTTTATCTGGTTTCACGGCTCTCCCAGGAGATACCATGGCAGTAGGTTGGGGACAGGATGGATGGACCAGAGGGTCATTTCTTGTCCCTAGTTGTTTGTATGTTCCTACATAGAAATGTACACAGGATATACAGCACAGAAACAGGCCATTCGGCCCAACCAGTCCATGCCGGTGTTTATGCTCCACACGAGCCTCCTCCCGTCTTTCCTCATCTAACTCTCTCAGCGTAACCCTCTATTCCCTTCTCCCTCATATGCTTCTCTAGCCTCCCCTTAAATGTATCTGTACTATTCGCCTCAACCACTCCCTGTGGTAGCGAGTTCCACATTCTCACCACTCTCTGGGGAAAGAAGTTTCTCCTGAATTCCCTATTGGATTTCTTGGTGACTATCTTATATTGATGGCCTCTAGTTTTGCTCTTCCCCACAAGTGGAAACTCTCTCTCTGTATCTACTCTATCAAAACCTTTCATTATTTTAAAGACTTCTATTAGGTCACCCCTCAGCTTTCTTTTGTCAAGAGAAAAGAGACCCAGCCTGTTCATCCTTTCCTGATAGGTATACCCTCGCATTTCTGGTATCATCGCTATAAATCTTTTTTTGCACCCTCTCAGTGACAAATTTGAATCGGTTTGAATAAACTGAGGGTTAGAACATAATAACAAAAGAAATAGGAGCAGGAGTCGGCCATTCGGCCCCTCGAGCCTGTTCCACCATTCAATGAGATCATGGCTGATCTTCTATCTCATCTCCACTTTCCTGCACTATCCCCATATCCCTTAATTCCCTTAATATTCAAAAATCTATCGATCTCTGTCTTGAATATACTCAACGACTCAGCCTCCACAGCCCTCTGGGGCAGAGAATTCCAAAGATTCACCACCCTCTGGGTGAAGAAATTCCTCCTCATCTCAGTTCTAAATGGCCGACCCCTTATTCTGAGACTGTGACCCCTGGTTCTAGACTCCCCAGCCAGGGGAAACATCCTCCCTGCATCTGCCCTGTCAAGCCCTGTAAGAATTTTGTATGTTTCAATGAGATCACCTCTCATTCTTCTAAACTCTAGTGAATATAGGCCTAGTCTACTCAATCTCTCCTCATAGGACAATCCCCCCATCCCAGGAATCAGTCTGGTGAACCTTCGTGGCACTCCCTCTATGGCAAGTATATCCTTCCTTAGGTAAGGAGACCCAAACTGTACACAATACTCCAGGTGTGGTCTCACCAGGGCCCTATATAATTGCAGTAAGATGTCTTTACTCTTATACTCAAATCCTCTTGTAATAAAGGCCAACATACCACTTGCTTTCCTAATTGCTTGCTGTACCTGCATGTTAACTTTCAGTGATTCGTGTACAAGGACACCCAGGTCCCTCTGAACACCAACATTTCCCAATCACTCACCATTTAAAAAATACTCTGCTTTTCAATTTTTCCTACCAAAGTGGATAACTTCACATTTCTCCACATTATATTCCATTTGCCATGTTCTTGCCCACTCACTTAGCCTGTCTATATCAACTTGAAGCCTCCTTGCATCCTCCTCACAACTTACATTCCCACCCAGCTTTGTATCATCAGCAAACTTGGATATATTACATTTGGTCCCCTCATCCAAATCATTGATGTAGATTGTGAATAGCTGAGGCCCAAGCACTGATCCTTGCGGTACCCCACTAGTTACAGCCTGCCAACCCGAAAATGACCCGTTTATTCCTACACTCTGTTTTCTGTCTGTTAACCAATCCTCAACCCATGCTAGTATATTACCCCCAATCCCATGAGCCTCAATTTTGTTTAATAACCTCTTGTGTGGCACCTTATCGAATGCCTTCTGAAAATCCAAATACTGGTTCCCCCTTATATATTCTATTATTACAACCTCATAAAACTCTAACAGATTTGTCAAACACGATTCCCCTTTCATAAATCTGTGTTGACTCTGCCCAATCCTATTATTTTCTAAGTGCCCTGTTAGTTACCACGTCCGATCATGCGTCTCCTGTAATCAGAAACCCCCACGAGGGGACAAAGGAGTTTGAGTCCACAGACATATTGCAGCTACCGGACTCAGACTTGCGCCGGATCGGCAGACCCGAGTTATAATGCTGACTGCACATTAGCCGCAAAGCAACGTGCCTGATTGGAGGCCTGCCTCTCAGGCAGCCAATCCTCGAACGCTATGGGAGCGGAGTCGCGGCTATCGGGTTTAGCTCAATATTCCAGGAGTTCTAGCAGATCATCCAGACACCCGAAAGATGCACCTTGGCGTGGGACTGGAGCAATACCGCACGCGGCGCAAAATCAAACCAGAGTGAGATGGTCTTTAGTGAAGTGAGGAGTCAGATCAGACTCCAAGTCCGTTTGAGACTAAACTCCCAGTAAACTGCGTCCCGACAGAAAAGATGGGATAAAGCAAAAAATGATGTTGAGTGATCGCCAACATTGGGGGTTAACAGGCTGTAGATTGCTACAGGAAGGGGCGTTTGAGGAACACGTGTGTAAAACATATAAGGAAAGAACTAGACATAGCAAAGGTTGGCCCAAGTAGGATATTCTGTGAGAATACTTGGCTACATGGTAGGTATATGTTACCCCCGACTACCGTGTGTTAAATCACAGGTGATTCCTGCTCCAAAACAGAAGAAAGTCTAGCTCCCAATCTCCAGGAAACAGTGACAGAGCGAAGTAAGTAACAAGTTGTAGCGTGGAATTCGGGTGACGGGGAAACAGCAGGTTTCTCAGTTCATACATGAAATTTTAGCACATTTGCAAGCTCGCCGTTACTGTTTGTGTTTGGCTGCTGCGGTTTTGAGCCTAATTCCTAAAGACGCTGCAATGTATAGTTCCTGCTGTTTGTCACGTCTGCTCATTACATTTCTGCTGAAAATGTTTGGCAGGTCGCTCCTAACACGGTCTAATCTTGCCCAACCAGGGTCTACTGTAACTCTATTGAGGCTGCTAGCTCTACACCTTTCTGTATTACTATTTCTGTTGTGCAGTGCCAACTCCACTTAACCTCCCCCCCCACACCCCCCGATAAGACTACTCTCCTCTTCACATCCAGACAGGCTGTTGAATTCAATTCCACCTCATGGGGGGGAGGAGAAGAGATTTTCTGGTCCCTATGCGTAGCGATCATATGTCATTACAAATAGCGAACAGGGCAGTTCTTCCCTATCGTTAGCAAATTTATCAATTGGGAAATAATGTGAAATTAAGGAAAATACCGAAACAAACCGCTAAATATATATATAGAGAGAAATATTAGTTTAATTAAATCACTTTGGAAAAAGTATCAGTTATCGTGACGAATGCTTCCTTTCTCAATAAGACTCTTGGCCTAGAATCAAACAATATTTTAGCAATAAACCAAGTGTAGATCCTTGCACTGGGCTCTTTTCCCTGTCGTACACAGAGTCATCTTTTGAATGTAGCTTCTCAAACCTTGGTAACTATCTGCCTGAAAAGCTGTGTCCCACTTATATCAACAACACCCACATCTACCCTTCTGATGCGGTTATGATCCCTGAAGACATTCGTTAGAAATTCGCACGGATCTTACGCGTGTTCGCGAGCAGTGGCGCAAATACCCCACGTCCACTCTGAATTTCCCACACACACCCGATTCAGCAAATGAGCTCAATAAGGCAAAATAAATGGAAACGCGAAACAGAAAAATGAATTACGACCGGCAAAGCCAATCTGCAGCACTGTTATTATTTACAAATCACACAGATGATTGATTGCTGGTCATATGAAATCTTGCCGTTCCTTTAAATTGTCGACCGGAAAATAGTCCATTGGCGAGAGCTAGAACTGCTCGTTCTTTTGGTCACGCTAGGCGGCGCTCTAGCACGGCTGACTGCCGCAGCTCCCCCTGTGCCCAGTCCAGGTCACCTCAGCAGACAAAAGCTAAAAATAAAATGACTCTCCTATATTTTTAAATGGTGTAAGTTACACTGGTTATTAACAAGGCAGACCACGTGTTAATAGTCATTGAATTTTTAACTATAATTAAATGACTATTGTAAACTTGATTTAGTGTGGCATTGCAATTGCCTACCAGCAATGTTCAAAACTGTCCCTTTGTGTCGGTTCCCAATCCAGTCCCATAAAACTATGCAGAAACTGTTGCACGGAAACTACTGTTCGCATTAAAAATTCAAACCCTATTAAGTCTATTTTTTTGGCAAATGAATTCAAACTGGAAGTAACTTCATTTCAGCTCACCGCACAAAGCTTTTTGCCTATCTATAGGCGGTAAATATTTTATAAGAATCCACAAGACGAACAGATTTTAATAGCACTTCCGTCCTAATTAGGATCGACTTCGTTATATCTTTCTCAGTCGGTAAAGTAGCAAGCAAGGGGCAGTTTGAGAAATGAAACGCCTAAACAATAACAAAAATAAACTACGAACAGTCTTCAGAACACAAATATGATACAAATTATATAAGAATGATATGCATTAGTCTTCACATTTATTTTTGACAGTATCATTAAAGTAATATATCTTCCCTTTTAGCCAAAGTACCTTAAAACAAATACATTAAACAAATACAGTGACGTCCTGAATTAACATTATACGGCACATTCTAATCGTTCGCTCACAATAATCGCAAATTAGTTAGTGTGTATCCTTGTTTTAAAACAATATAAAAGTAGGCTTTTCCAGATAGGATAAGTTCAGACATTAAAAGTACAAGAACTATAAGAGCCAAGTCTATGGTATCATAAATACGGTCGATAAGAAACGGGTGCATATTACAGACATTTTTAAAAATAAACAACAATTTGTATAATTTGATTAAATGCGAAGCTAAGAGTCTGCAACCAGTATTTTAATGTTAAATATTAATTAAATTCCCCAGCTTCTCACACAAGACAGATTACAGAAATAATTCCCAGTGAGATTATTGGACGGGGGTGAAACAACTTCTGACTCCAGCCCCACTCCCACGACGTGATTTTCAGCCCACAAAAATGCTTTTAATTTTAAAAAAATCCGTGGTTTATTAGGGGTGGGTTTAAAGTGAGATTTCTTGTTTTTATGTATTTAACCATAGGAAATGCAGAAGTGAGCCTCGCAAAAACGCCGAAAAGCTCTAGTCCTAAACGAAACGACCCAATACATCCTTATGCAAGAACGGAATAGAGCGCATTATTGTTACTCTAAAATAAAAATAGCAAAGGAAATCATAGAATCTTATAGCACAAAAGGAGGCCATTCGGCCCAGCGTGCCTGTGCCGGCTCTTTGAAAGAGCTCTCCAATTAGTCCCGCGCCCTGCAAAATTTCACCTTCAAATATTTATCCAATTCTTTTTTGAAAGTTATTATTGAATCTACTTCCACCACCCTTTCAGACAGTGCATTCCAGATCATGACAACTCGCTGCGTATTTTTTTCCTCATGTCGCCTCTGGTTCTTTTACCAATTTACCGTAAATCTTTACCGTCTATCTTTGCATATTTTCTATTTGGACAAGTTTGCATCTTTGCCTGTAATTGAATTTGTCCTTTAAGGCACTCCTCCCTTTCTCTCATACACGGAACACTTTCAATCAAATGTTGCTATTTAAGTATTTTTACTGCCATTCCATATATCTTAGCTCCTGAGTGAGTGACAAAATATATTTAAACATAGTCCGCAAATTAAAGTCAATAATCTCAGGGATTTCTATATGAATATCCCGATTGAAGTGACTCACGTGTGTTCGCTCTTTCTTGGAGGATAAATAAAATAATAATCACTGAAATTGCGATCATTCCGCTAACCGCAGCCACCTGACATGAAGCTGCAGACGGTTGCAAACAAACCCTCGGTTTCTAAACTTACAATGATGTTTTTCCCTGCTGATTTTAACGCGACGGATTTAAAATATTAAATATAAATATAAAGATAATAAATATATATAAATTGCACAAGCTCTTATTTGCAAACATCGGAATACTTGCACGATAGTTTGGTAAATGCTGGTTATAAAAATGCATGCAAAAATTCCCATGCAATAAGGCTTGTGTGTGTGTTGTGTGTGGGGCGGGGGTTTGAGTGTGGTCCTACCGGCTGCAACAAGAAAAAGGTTACAATCTCTTGTCAATTTCACTGGGCGAATTGCTACTTTTTTTGTAACACACACACAGATTCTAACCAATCAGGGCGCGCCGCTGGGTCCTGCCCCCCTCATTGTGAGGTCACGGCGTCGGTCCGTCACGTCCTGCGTCGTGACGCCGAGGCGGAACGTCGGGGGGGGGGAGGGAGTGAGGGGGCGGGGGGGCCACAACGTGCGGGACAGCAGTTAACCCTAAATATTTGTTATCAGACGTCCCGACAGCTTGCAGCTGATCTTTCACCGCAGTTTTAACACTTATGGTTGTTGGGATCGGTCTTATTTTCGTATGGTGGATATTATTTTTAACACACCTTTCCTTGGTGCTATGGGGGATCATTGCCAAAGTAAGTACATTGCTTGCAGGAAAGAAAAGAGGAAACAATTATTTTTCACCCCCTCCCATTCGACTGATTCTATTTCCCCCTCCACACAAATCAAAACATAAACAAGTATTAGTGCGTTCTTGTGCTTGGCTGTATGACTATCTTTAGCCTCTAGGATACCCCGCTGCTCACATTTTTTTTAAAAAACCTCATTGTTTAGCTGCAAGTCTAGCGTGAAAAGCCTAAACGTGCAGGCGATTTGTTTCCCAGGTAATTTTCAGTGAATGTTTTGTCCTGTCAGAGAAGCACGGGATTGCCATGTGTGTGGGGTGTGGGAGCAGGATCCATGACCAGTACATCCTCCGAGTCTCCCCGGATCTGGAGTGGCACGCCGCCTGTCTCAAATGCTCCGAGTGCAACCAGTACCTGGATGAAACTTGCACTTGTTTTGTGAAAGACGGCAAGACTTACTGCAAGAGGGATTACGTGAGGTGAGGATTTTTTTTTTAAAACTTTGCATGTGCGTTTGCAAAAAAAAATACTAAGGAGAAATCCAATTTGACATTGCAACAATGTTCAAAGAAGACACTTGGAATAGATACAATAGCAAAATACTGCGGATGCTGGAAATCTGAAATCTTGGAATAGATAGCAAGGTCTGTTCAGATTTGTTTGATTCTGCGGGCAACCGCGCTGTATCTGAGCCACTCTATACATCAGAACTTATGTTTCTATTCGGTTACAGTTGATTTGTTTTCTCCCAAGATTTCCTTTAACGTTTTCAACCGCAGTTTAGGCCTTGGGTGTAAATGATAAAAATTTAAAAAAAATTAAACTCCCAGTAATCGAACATGTTTTGTGAAGTGTTTCTCAGCACGGAATTTAAATGAAGTGTTATTTTTAATTTCCTCCCAGACTGTTCGGGACCAAGTGTGCAAAGTGTAATCTGACTTTCAGTAAGAGTGATTTTGTGATGAGGGCCCGGAGCCGAGTCTATCACATCGAGTGTTTCCGCTGTGTGGCGTGCAGTCGGCAGCTCATCCCCGGGGATGAGTTCGCTCTCAGGGATGATGAGCTTTTCTGCAAGGCCGATCACGACGTGGTGGAGCGAGCCTCGGCCGGGGGAGACCCTCTCAGCCCAGTCCCGACCAGCAGATCTCTACAGATGGCAGGTATTAATAAAAAAATACAAAACCCAGTGTGTCAGCTGCAGGCAGACAAGCCCATTCGCTGCATGACCTTCAGCCTAAATCTAATAAGCACATTTTTCAATTAGCAAATAGGGATATTGAGGGGTGGGAAAGTGTATGGGAAATCACACAAGGCTACAGCACAAATAAATCTACCCGATGTCGTTCAATCTGCTCCAGCTGTATTCGCTGTTAATCTTAAATATATTCTGGGATTGTCTATAATTTAAAACATTTGAAATCTGGCATTTATAAATCGGAACAGTTGTGTCGGAGATTATAATCTCCCATTCTAATATTTGTATCGATCCCTTATTGTTCACGACACATTTTTTATCAAATATATTTAAAGGAATCCTTCTAAATATTATAGCCACGTGGAAATAGCCGGACAAGAGGCGAGCAACCAGACTGGAAAAAGAGGAAATATTGTATTCTCGATACTTAAAAGGCATTTAATTAAAAAAAATAAACGTCCCTTGCTCAGTTATTTTCAGCAGCATCTATTCGTTTCCGAACAAAAGTTAAAGCGAGGCGGAAAATGAACTAAATTCGCATAACAAATACTCCAGCTAGGCATTTTGCAAAATCTGGATAATTGTGAAAGATTTCGACACGCGTTTAAAGAGAATTAGCGCTAGCTGGAATTACAAATTACTGTATATATTACTGTGCATATCAGGGGCAGGTATAAAGATTTAATTGTGCGGAATTCGCTAAGATTTGGGTTAACAAAGAGGCGATTCTAATCATCGTTTATAACAATATTAAGAGATTTCGATGTAGCTTTACACTAATGCTTCTATGCCTAGTGTCGTCAGCAATTTAATTACATAGGATCTACAGCACAGAAACAGGCCATTCGGCCCAAACAGTCCATGCCGGCGTTTATCCTCCACTCGAGCCTCCTCCCGTCTTTCCTCATCTAACCCTATATTCGCTGTAGTATTATCTATGAGTGATCAAACTGATAATATATATAGACATACACTCGGTACACTGGGCATTAACTTTAGTCTGAGTTCTATAGGGTGCAGCATGGGCACAGTCAGAATGTATAAGGACCACCGTGTAAATCGAGATAGGAATGTGTGCTCTTCCTGAAAATTACATTGCAAAAGATGTCCCTTAGTTATTTCGGGCATATTTTGAAAATTCTTCGTCCAGAGCAGAGCTGCGAGGCCGCCACCAGCTTTGAATCAAATTGCTAGGCGAGAACATTATTCGAATTAAAACCCTATTTAAATATATTTGTCCAGTTAAAAAAAAGTTTTTTTTAATATATGTCAACTTTCTCCTCATATTGGCCAATCCGGGTGGCTCTTATAACGGTGGGCCTGTGCTTTCCATTGGCTTTGATTGCAGTTACATGGGGTGTTGTTGTTTTTGTGTCTTATTTGTGTGTGTGTTTCTTTTTTTGTGTGTGGTGTTATTTTGCAGCAGAACCTATCTCGGCCCGGCAGCCACCCCTGAGGCCTCACGTTCACAAGCAGCAGGAAAAGACGACCCGGGTGCGGACGGTGTTGAACGAGAAGCAACTGCACACTTTACGGACCTGCTACGCGGCGAACCCCAGGCCGGACGCGCTCATGAAGGAGCAGCTGGTGGAAATGACCGGCCTCAGCCCCAGGGTCATTCGGGTTTGGTTTCAAAACAAACGCTGTAAAGACAAGAAGAAAACCATTCTCATGAAACAGATTCAACAGCAGCAACACAGTGACAAAACTGTGAGTAAAAAGGCGCCATCAATTAAATGGCTTTTAACTAATGGGAAATAGGATTTGTGTGTGTTTTAACTTTTTTTTTTAAGTGTCAAGCAACCTTTTACAGAAATTAAACTTCCTTTAGAAATTGCAAGATCAGAAGGGGGTGATAGAAGTAATGTAGTTACGGAAGAAATATGCGTTATTAATTATTTTAAAGATGATATTGTGAGGTGTGTTTCTGTTTCTGCCTGTCAGTGCCTGTAACAGGAACAGGGAAACAGAACAGGGCCGGGTTAAAATCTTGCTGAATCCCTTGGAACTAATTGAAAGAAAAGTAAAGGTTTCGTAGTTTAAAAACCTGCAAATGAAACGTTCCAATAGATCTAAACTGTGGAAGGTCGCCGCTTTGTTTTCAGTTGGCCCTGGTTCTGTTGGGGAACTTTTAAAAAAGTTAAACATGTTTAAAATTGCTGAAAATATCCCAGGAAAAGCTTAACAAGTTCGAGACGATTGGACGGCAAAAAGCGGATGCTGGGTTAGACGGATATTTATTCAAAATGTTACATTTCTTAATCTAATAAAAGAAGACATTTGGGTTCAGACGGGCTCCTATTTTAAAATGATCCCACAACAACGACGGAAGTTCACTTGTTTATTTAAAGAGATTTAAAAAAAAGAAACAATCTAGGCTGGGGCATGTCTGGTCCAAGTATAAAGTCAACGATATGTCCATCACAACAGACAAAGTGTAGACACAGATGTCACACAAAGTCAAGAGTGATGAGGCCTGGGGGGGAGAGGGGGGGGGGGGTAGAGGAGGTAATGTACAGCACAGTATGGAGAGAGAAATGCTACTTGCGTGAATAGATCACAGATTTCTTTACTGATCCTGAATTGCCTATAGTAATCCCAAAGCCCCTGCGGCGGAGATTACACCGTCTGATACAGGCAGTTAGTTCGATTTAGTAAGGGCGAAATCCTTATCGAGGGTCTGTCTGTGTCGCTTTTATTTGTAAAATAAGTTAGAAGCAAAAAATAAAATTTCAGTCATCAAGCACTTGAACCGAGGAATCTGCCGAAGGAATAGTTAATTGTATTCACCAACTGGATTTGGCTACAAATACATTTCATGCCTGCACTGCGTTTTAATTTATTAATTCGTAATGAAGCTTGCATCGGAGGATAGAGTTAAGTAATAATAATGCAATAGACAGCGAGGATTCGGTTTAAGACCTGCTGAGTATTTCCAGCATTGTCTGTTTTTATTTCGGTTTAAGAACCCGGTTTTCCCCGGACCCATTGCCGGGAACAGGAAATGTCCCGGCGGGGTCAGAGCCGCGAGAATGACATTTTGCTGTGGAAATGTGGCAGGACCTTCTCTGTGTGCAGAGGGAGGCGAGAGAAGGGCGGTCTCTCTCTCTCTGTCTCTGTCTCTCTCTCTCCCTTTCTATTCCTACAGTCCATTAAAGGCAGCGGCTTGCGTTCAGTGCGGGGAGAGACGGTTTTATTAGAAATAAGCAGTTTGTTTAGACTGGCCACACACACAGGGGAGGAAAAGGGCCCAGAGTTTGTTATGCACCCTTCATTATGTAAACACCATTTATTGGCTTCGCTTTCTATTAGACTGGGGAACGGGTTTCCGTGAACTGATATATATATATAATATATATATTTAGTTTCGTGGAACATTAGATAATGTTTAAATATAATGATATAGGCCTCTGTCTCTGTAGTGACCTCTATTTCTAGAGGTAAACGTGTATAAAGATATAACGTGGCAATCGAATACACTATGCTGTTTATTTAGCAGCTCATTCAATGCTATATTTATCAGATGATATCGTGAGATGTTTATTTTATACTGTTTTTATTTCGTTTTTTTACAAGATAAACAAATGTAAGTGTCTAGGGAGACGAATTGTTTAGAAAATGCATTACAAGCCTGTAGCTGTTTTCAAATGCATGGGGAGAATTGTGGAATTTGATTCACAGATTTAAAAAATCCTTGTAATAAAAATTGGAATTTTGATGTGTTCAGTCTCAGTAAAGCAGCGATCGGGGTCGTCCCCCCCCCCCCCCCCTGTATTTCAGTCGCGGGTTTGGCGAAGCTCTCTCTCTCTAAGACTTGCTGTTGGAATGAGGTAATGGAGAGCTCACATTGTTTTCTCTCCCCTCACCCTCACCCTCACCCACACACAGAGTCTGCAAGGTCTGACAGGCACGCCGATGGTAGCGGGAAGCCCGATCCGGCACGATGGCTCCATGCAAGGGAACGCCGTGGAGGTTCAGTCCTACCAGCCGCCCTGGAAAGCGCTCAGTGAGTTCGCCCTGCAGAGTGATCTGGATCAGCCGGCTTTTCAGCAACTGGTGAGTGCCGGGGCCGGGCCCGTGAGACGCGAGGGGGACGCGGGACACTTGGGAACTTGGACAACGACGTATTTGAGGAGGGGCGGGGGTTGCTATCAGTTTCAGGAGTGGGATATTCCATTATTTCCATGGCGGAAACTGTCAGACAACAAACAGGCAGGAAAGTTTGGTCGGTAGAGAAATCGCAGCTTACATATAATAACCAACATCTCCTCCAACTGTGTCAAGTTAAACACTAAACTGGCTGATAAGATTTTAGTGAAAATAAAGTGCTTAACTTGACACACAGATGGAAATGAGCACGCCTGCCCTGAAAAGAGGAGTGGTATTTCTATATATTCAAGATTCAACGCCCATTCAGCGTTCAATACCTGACACTTGCCCCAAGATGCAGGGACCCAATCAGTTGGTACCTGATGCTTGGCCCCGTTCTGGTGCTGGTGAGGTTTTAGTTCCGGGATACTCCACTCTGGGGCGAATTCAGTGTTAGAAACATAGAAACATAGAAGATAGGAGCAGGAGTAGGCCATTTGTAAACCTATGTTAGTAACTCCGTCTAATTCAGATTTGGTTTGGGTATCGGCATGGAGACGGTACAGGGGGTGCAACTGCCTGACGTCTCGGCATCTTGTGCCCGCGAAGATATAACGCCCAATAGCAGGGTATATCCAGGCACGGTGCACATCAGCGTCTTGAGAAATAGTACCCCGCCATGCAGTGTTGCCAAACACAAGTTCACAGTCTCCGAGAGCCAAACATTGGAGAACAGCACAGTTCCAATTCACATAATCATGTGTATACACTGTATACATGACTAATAGTAGTACACCTGTCAGCATGCAGTGCCCCAGAATCACTCATCAAAGAGGACCATATCATCAGCTGCACAGATTGAATGTGTCCGTGTATTCTCTGTACATTCAGGGCACGAGGGTGCAACCCCGTGCTCATCAGGTGCGACCACTGCACCGTACTAGACACGATCGTTTGGTGGTATTTAGTGGCCTGGATGCATGACAGGATGTCAAGTGCCCATCAACACACAGCAGGAGAATGTGCTAGCTCAGGGCTAGAGCAGCAAACTTGACATCTACCGGCCGAGCCATCCCTTCTCCACCACCCCCCCCCCCCACCAACAATTAATCTTTCGGGGACAGCAACAATATCTCAGAGCAGAAATATTATAGAAATAATAATAGGAGGTATCAGTGAATTCAGCGGTGTTCCTGTGCCTTACCACAATCCTAACAGTCACCAACCAGAAATAGCCCCTCAGTCACCTTCAGTTAGACCTAGGTAATAAACCGTTTAGATAAATAAGATGGGATATTTAGGATTTGAATGTACAATGCCTACAGCTTGTGCAGTATATACTTGTGTATTCTATATAAATCTGTACACCATATATTCATTTACAGTCAATATCTGTGTATAATATACATCAACATCTGCATTATATATTTGTGTACAGTATATACTCCTGTGCATTATATTTGTTCACTGTGTATAGAAAAGTTCTGCTGTATATATTGTGTATGGTATATAAATTGTCTGCAGAATGTATTTGTATAAGGTGTGCATGTACACCATATATCTGCATACAGTATATATTTCTGAACAGTATTTATGATTTTAATCATGTGCCAATGAATGGACTGGCATTTATAAAGCAGGTCTCAAGTCCCTGGGACTTCCCAAAGTGTTTTACAGCCAAGGAATTGCTTCTGAAGTTTAGTCACCATTGTTCTACCACAGCCAAATTACGCACAGCAAGGTCCTACAAACCAATAAATGACCAGTCAATCTGGTTTTTGGTGGTGTTTGGCCAGGACACGGGGAGAACTCCGCTGCAATTCTTCAATTAGATCTTTTAGGTTCACGTGAGCACACGGACAAGGCCTCGGTTTAACGTCTCATCCGAAAGTAGGCACCTCCGACACTGCAGCACTCCCTCAGTACTGCACTGAAGTGTCAGCCTTGATAATAGGCCTGGTTTTGTGGAAATAATACCGAGGCATGCCGTTATTTATGTGAAAATCAGATATGCACAGGTAAACGCGGAAATCCAGAAGGTTTTGTCTGCGATGCCCTGCTCCTCCAAAATCTGCGCAATAACAGTATCTCGCCAAGAGACTCGCCATTTAATGACATTGAACAGTGTGAAGTCGCTGTATTTACCACATAGTCATGGACTAAACTGGCAGGAAAAAGTTAGGGCTTGTCCATTCCAGCGTAAATACCCATTTAACAGCATGATAATTCTTAATTACTGCCAAACAACCTCTCTGTCAAAGAAAATTAACTTTTACAAGTGTGGAGTCTCATTCCTTCAGATTGTAATTACTGTTGGAGATTTTAAAAAATAAAAAATTTATTTTTAACTTTTTCTTTCAATCTCTTTTATCTCAATCTCTTAATCCCATCTTTCTTTCCTTCACTTTCTGTACCTGATTTGACACTGAAGTCAATAGTCTAAGCGACACTTCCTAGTTCAGACCCTGCGCGGCTCATTACCGATTCTTCAGTCTGATTGGTTAAGGAGACACACAGCTGCTTGCCCCGTTCAGAGGTCCCAGATGCTCTGTAGAGGGCGCTGCGCTTTTTGGACAGTTGGTCGACAGCAACTTTCAGTACAAAAGCCCACACAAAGCCCAGGGGCAGGGGCAAGTGTAACAAGCTGCACGCAAAATCTGGCCCAATATTCCCGAGTCCTGGAGTGGGGCTGGAACCCACAACCTTTTGACTCGTAATAGATATTTGGTTCTAAGAGTGATACTTGTTTATAATAATTTATGAAGCAAAGTAATGGAGAGGGGGATTGGTACTAATCCAATGTCAATCAAATTCTATGATAGGAGAAGTTAGTAATAGAGGGATGAGCCTAGCTGGAGATGAATGGCCTTTTCCCATCACTTCTGCTCCTATATATTACCCATACGTAACGGATAAGTTCATGCAGAAGGGGATTTTCTCTCTATAATTATTTAATTCGAGTATTTCCTACCTGACTGCATATATCTGTGTCATGTCTTTGTGCTGATGTAAATGACCAGTTTGGAAGTATAACCGATTATCCAGACCTGTCTATCGATCGACATGTTCTTGGCTACATATTGTTAAATGGTTACAAGCTGCGTTTACTCTGTAACCTAATGAGTGTTAACTGTATAAGTTGTGAATCGTGAAATGCTCCGATATAACAAAGGGAAACAAGTCTGTTAACAATTAATTGTAACACTGCTCAATATTCCGTGGTCCCCTTGTTAAACCACCTGTGAACATTCTGTTTTTTTTTATTGCGGCACATGTTCTGTGGTTTACACGCTGCACTTATAATGAAAGGACTCTTCTGATTTTTGTTTCTTGGGCTCCGCAGGTAACTTTTTCGGAATCCGGCTCCTTGCCCAACTCCTCCGGAAGTGATGTGACCTCCCTGTCCTCGCAATTACCGGATACCCCGAACAGCATGGTGCCGAGCCCCGTGGAAACGTGAGGTGCGAGTTTTGAGACTTTCGAAGTTGCCACAGACCCGGCTACCGCATGTCCCCCGAAACCCCCGCATGATCAGAGCGCAGTTACAAGCAACAGAAACTCTCCTAACTATCAGTTTTTATATATAAATATATATATATCAAAGAGACTCGCAAAGACTGCCAAAAAATATATGCACATGGATTTCTTTTTTGTTAAAACTGCCACTACAGAACTCTCATTGAATCTACAAGTTGTAAATACATTTCCACCGAAGCCAAATTAGGTATTCAGGAGACAAGAACAGACGGAGAGAGAGAGGTGAACGCCAGGATCTAATGTTCAAGCAATCTGACAAGTGAGGAGGGAAAGTGATTTTTTTTTTTAATGCACAGGACTTCTAGGAACGATTCTGCCCGAAGTCGGCTTCACAGTGTTGCATCTCATCCAGTGTTGTGATTACGGGCCATTTCTCATCGGCAAGTTTCGCCCCTTTTACCTCCCCCTTTCAAACTGAGAGACTCATTTCATATTTCACTCCACCGACCTTAGAGAGGAACAAACACCGGCCACCTTCCGTTTTCTTTGTAATCGGCATGATTCACTGGAAAATGTTACAGTATCGAAGCTTTTTTTAAAAAAAAAACCACACACACAAGCTGTAAAGTGTATTATGTACTAATACCGGCGGAGGAGAAACAATGTGAACCTCTTAAAGGAAAGAAGTAAGTTATTGCTATTTATTGTAAGAGCCGCAGTTGATACTGGGATTAAATATTTGATCTTAATAAAGTCAAAAAGTATCAATTCTGCAATGTATCCGTTCTGTAACATGTGCTCGGATTAAGTTAAAGTGACTTGTATTGGCATCGGGATAGCATCACAGCACACAGATCCTGACTTTGATGGGTTGGTGGGGGACAGACCTCGTTAAAATTCGATTTCAAATAGTTCCAAGGCACTTCAAACTTGAAGTTGTAGAGGAGGAGGGGGGAAATGGAAACGCATCGACTTGTCAGTTTCCCATCGCCCCGGCGACCTTTGGGCATCCAATAATAAACAGTTTTGCCGCTATCCAGGGTTATCTATCGACCAGAGAGGATACGAGAAACCGAACGGGGATCTCACCATTAGACGAGAGAGGCAGTGTTATGTGGGGAAGGATTCCAACGCGATTGTTAAAAGCTTTAGAATTTTTTAAAAAAACTTCAATTGCAATTTCAAATTAGGCGACGGTAGAAGGCACAAATGTTACTTTGCTGACGAGCAGTTTAAAAAAAAAGAAATCACCCAGCAATTTCTAAAACCAGGTCGAGACGCTCAAATTTCAGGCGTATAAACGCATTGAAAGAAATTCTGGAAATGCAGCTCAGGTCTGTGAGCAGAACCTCCTTCTGTGCCCTCAGCTCTCGGGTTAGGAAGTAAGTGCGGTCCATTTAAATGTTATTTATGAATACAAAGCGATGTAGTCAATAACAATCAACTCTGAGCTCAAAATATTTATTTTTTTAAAAACCACCCGAAACACCAGCGATAAAATAATCGGCGTGTATCATAGCGAACGATAATTCTTGTTACGCCGTGTACAAGTGGAGCTTTTTAAAATCCAAATTGTGCACAGAATATATCCTTACATGGACAGCCAGAATTGACAGACAACTGACACATCCAAGAGATTGAGAAATGGAACTGTGATTCCCCAGTAAATGTATTTCTTGGTACATTAGATACAGAGTCATAAATTATCAGGCTATGAATATCAGTGACAGCGCGGCCGGGTCAATGCGATACTGCAGTCTTGGAGCAACATGTGCTATCAGCGTACTGTATCAGTACATGGTAATTAATAGATTAAGATTAATGAACCTGGGGTTGGGTGGGATAAAAGGACCCAAGTACCAATCGCACCGAACCAAAATAACCAGTGGCTGCCAAACAGTGCGGTGGGGAATATCAATCATATCAATTCACATACAGCTACCAGGGTGAAGGTGTGTATTTATAGACAGATCCGACAGAGCAGATGTTTGCCGATATGTGTTTTTTAAATTGTATTATATATAGATAGATAGAATAGAGAGAGAGAAAGAGAGACGGTGTAAGCTCACCGGGTCCTGGGGTTGATCCAGGTATCCAGGCATTTGTCAAGGAATGTTACGCTTAGTTGGATCAGAATGTTCCTAGCGGAGGAAGTGATTGGGAATGGGATATTTGGAATGCTTTGCTTGAATGAGAAGTAAGCTGGGGGTCAGGTGTCCCCTTTATCCAAATCTCACGTTCATTGAAAACAGACCTGTTTCCCAGTGAATGTTGGGGAGGGGGGGGGGATAGATTTGCTTAATTCCCCACAAAAATAATGTTGGAGTTAATTTCGCCTTCAACCCCGGGGCCTTGAATAAACAAAACAAGAAATCTAACAGGATTCGATAGCAATCGAGCTATTTCCGGATTCATGAGTTACCTCCTTATAACAACTTGAAACATATAAAACAAATCTTTGGATTTAGTCTACAACAGTCCCCACGTTTTACAATATCATTCTCCAGATTTAAACACCGCTTGGTTTATTTACGCGTCTCCTTCGGTTTATGGTGAAACTTAATGGAAATTAACTTCAGTCTAGCCAGCCCTTGTTATGAGAATTTGAAGAGCTTATGTCGTTTTTATTTTTATTTATAACAGACATACGATATATTATAACGAGCTGTTTATTAAGAATTAAATGCACAACTAGTTTCTGAAGTGCTATCCACCTAAAGTAGACACAGTCACAGAACTTTCAAAGTACCCTAATTAGCCGAGAGGCTTTTAAAATAAAAATGACGCTATTAACCCTTAAAAAGCTCACACGGGGCCCGAAATGCTTTGACTTTTGGGCTATGGCTAAAATATTTCAAGTTTAGAAACTGCCTTTGACTGGTTTAATTAGATGTTACGTAAAATACAATGACACGGAGAAGAAAGGGACTGTTTTACTTAAAAATCTTTCCGCCTTCAGGAGTTCAAGGGTGCCAAAGCGAAATTTAGGTTAACCCCGCCCCCCCCCCCCCCCCACTTTCCCATTAAAATAACAAGTGGCACTCGAAGTGGCGTTGCCCCCACCCTGAGACCACTCGGAGCTGGGCGACTGCGATCACCTGCCCTATCTGTTAGTGAGTCGAGGCTATCCCAACATTGGCGACTGCGGGTCACCAGTATTCCAGATAACCCGGGGGAAGTCAGACTGCTCAGGGACTTTGTGTGTCAGGCAAAGGGCAGCAGCGACTCTTAAAAGGGGCTTTTAAACTCGCCAGGAAAACATCCCTTTAGCAGAAAGCAGGCACAAAATGTACGGGGAGATTTGAGGAAGAAATTGTGATCGCTTTTGGAGTGTGGCCTGTGGCAATGGAAACTGCTCAAACTTGGCAATGGTTTCGTATAGAAAATAGAATACAGTTCGTACTGTGCTGGAATCCTTCATAACCGCCGCCTTTTAACTATTAATTCGTCGCCCAGATGGCGGAGTGTGCGGTTAAATAATCTGAATGAAGAGGAGCTTAAAAAAAAAGATTTGTAATGGGAACGATCGCGCGGACGCTTGTGGGTCCGGCAGCATTTGCAATAAAATGTAAAAGGCAGTTCTCCTGTCTCTTCTACAGTGAGTCAAGGCCTCCTCCGGGCACTGGCCTGTGCTGAGTGTTCAGTGGAAGATTGGGAACCAATTTAGGGAATCTCTGCGATCTTGAGTCTTTGCATAAATCGGTGAGGTCCCACATGCAGCAGATTTAAAGTCTCGCTGTAACTTTCCTTGTATATCGTTTTACCTGAACAGCGAAGGCCTGCTTATGTCTTCAATTCACTATTAAACGCCTTTAACACACATATGCTCGTTATCAAAAAATAAACTTTTTGGCGGTGAGGTCTCAAAGTGGGGCCCACTTTATTGACGTGATGTCAAATTAAACGGCTTCAGCTGACACCGCTCAGGGGTCTCAATGAACCAAACACACACAATTAAAGGAATTGAGAGCAAGTGGTAATGTGTAGCGGAATGAACACAGATTGTGGTACAATTCTGCTTGAATAATGTTACATTTTTAAATTTTGCACATATTGTGATATCTGATATATTGCTTATTATAAATCTATAAATCGTGAACCGGGCGGCAGGCAATCAGAACAAATAGCCAGCTTTTCCCATCCCACCTCATTGAAAAGAATGACTCGTTCCGAAGAGGCAGTGAAGTTTATGAGCAATTTAAACTGTCCGGGGTCTCTGGTTCGCTGTGCAGATTACAAGTAATAAAGAAAAGAAAGACTTGCATTTATATAGCGCCTTTCACAACTAGCGGATGTCCCAAAGCGCTTTACAGTCAATGAAGTAATTCTGAAGAGTGTTGTCACTGTTGTAATGTAGGAATATAGAGAGGAGTATTTGGAGTGGGGGCGGTGTTCACCAAACACCGTCCCTATAAAGACCGACACAGATTTGTGCATCAGTACTTCAAACTCGGGAAGTTTTCACCCTCTTTTGCCTCCAAGCAGTTGCCGAGGAATAAACTAAACGCAGTGTCTGTGTCACTGACAGCGACCGACCCAAAACCACAGCCCTCGCCATTATATTACATCTCGGGA
Source organism: Somniosus microcephalus (assembly GCF_052327205.1). Taxonomy (NCBI): domain Eukaryota; kingdom Metazoa; phylum Chordata; class Chondrichthyes; order Squaliformes; family Somniosidae; genus Somniosus; species Somniosus microcephalus. The sequence continues at coordinate 32,497,910 of NC_141018.1, forward strand.
AACTTTTCAAAGTAGAAAGTAAGATATTTCTTATAAAACAATATCTTTACGGATAAATTGAAGGACTTTTTGCAGATATTTGAATTAAAAAAACTCAAATTAAATACAACTCATAGTGGGCTGAAAAAATAGGGATGGTATTAGTTCAGAATGTGTTGTGTCTCTCAGTGTTTGGCACTTCTGATTTCTTCCTTGTTTCTACATCTGAGTGTGTGTCTGTGCACTTGTGAATCTCTGTCTCTGTATGTGTGCGTCTACGTGTGTGACTCTCTGTCCTTTTGGCTTCCCGTTTGTATGTCGCTATGTACTCGTGAATCCCATTTTATGTGTAGGTGTGTGTAGTACGAATTGTGAGTCCTCATCAATGATGTGTGTGTGTGTTGTATATATCATATATATGTACATGTGTGTGTAGTATGAATTGTGAGTCCTCATCAATGATGTGTGTGTGTGTGTTGTATATATCATATATATGTACATGTGTGTGTAGTATGAATTGCTGTACTTGTGACTTCTTCAATGGTATATATATTTGTGTATGAATGTATGAGACCTCCACGCTCTCTAAATGGTCAGACTGCTTGTCCAACATCCAGTTCTGGATGTGCAGAAATTTTCGCCAATTAAATATTGGGAAGACCAAAGCCATTGTTTTCGGTCCCGCCACAGACTCCATCCCTCTCCCTAACATCTGTCTGAGGGTGACCCATACTGTTCGCAACCTTGATGTCATACTTGACCCTGAAAGGAGCTTCCGACCACATATCCACGGCATAACTAAGCCTAGTTCCACCTCTATAACATCGCCCTCTCCGGCTGCTGAAACCCTCATCCATGCCTGTGTTACCTTTAGATTTGACTATTCCAACGCACTCCTGGCTGGCCTCTCACGTTCTACCCTACTAAACTTGGGGTCATCCAAAACTCAGCTGCCCGTGTCCTAACTCACACCGAGTCCCGTTCGCCCATCACCCGCTGTGCTCGCTGACCTACATTGGCTCCCGGTTAAGCAACGCCTGGATTTCAAAATTCTCATCCTTGTTTTCAAATCCCTCCGTGGCCTCGCCCCTTCCTATCTCTGTAATTTCCTCCAACCTCACAACCCCCGAGATATCTGCGCTCCTCTAATTCTGCCCTCTTGAGTATCCCTGATTAGAATCACTCAACCTTTGGCGGCTGTGCCTTCTGTTGCCTGGGCCCCAAGCTCTGGAACTCCCTGCCTAAACCTCTCCGCCTCTCTATACCTCTCTCTCCTCCTGTAAGACGCTCCTTAAAACCTCTCTCTTTAACCAAGCTTTTGGTCACCTGTCCTAATTTCTCCTTATGTGGATTGGTGTCAATTTTTTTTGTCTTATAACGCTCCTGTGAAGTACCTTGGGAGGTTTTATGTTAAAGGCGCTATATAAATACAAGTTGTTTGTTGTATATATATATATATATGTATGGATGTAAATACGAGTGTGCATGTGTGTGTGTAAATATATATATATATCTATGTGTGTGTGTGTCTCTGTACTTGTAACTTCCTCGTCTGCCGAGTTTCACTTGTTAAGTGTAAGTCTAGACAAAGTAGAACGATTGGCGGCTTCTTATCTCTTTCTGGCATCACGTGCAAACGATACATTGAATCAGCACCACAACAAACCACCGTCTGTTAGCAGAGGGTTCCACTCGACCCAGCCTAGCGTGTCCGGGTTTATTTTGCTTTGAGAAAGAGCGAGAGATCTGCAGAGCCACTTCTGTGCGGGAAGGGCACTGCTGATGGTGATGTTGACCGCCGGCGATCGCCACTGGACATGAGCTGACCCGATCAGCCTGTCAAAAGCTTCAGACTGACATCTTAAACTTTAGCAATTTGTTATCCAGGATCGGGCAAAGATGAGAAAAAAAGGGGGGGGGGGAAATAACTGTTAAGACACCTGAACCAGTGATATATCTGTCAGCCTGGGGGATGGGGTGTGTTTTACTCGCCGCCTTTCACAGGCTGGGCGTCAAATCTGTAACAAATTAAGAGCTACATTTCCCATGCCTGCAACCCCTTAATTCCTTCTACAATGTCTATTTTTTTAATGCATATATGTATATTTACTGCAATACTACACCCGCGTTGATTGTCAGTTTCCTAAACTCGCCCGGGGTAACTCACCGCTTAACTGATTTTGAAGTTACTGAAAGTGACTTGAAACTGACAAGCACTTCTCTTAATAGGGACTAGCGCCAAACATACACTACTGTGTTACATAACTCCCCTCCCTGTGCGACTTAACAACATATTGCTGAGATTATTGGAATGTTATAGCCGCCGTATATGGCGCAAACCACACACAGTTTAAACAAATCTGGACACTTTCCAGCATTTATTCAAGATAATCATCATCATGTTATATATTTGTGACTGAGCTGATTTCTCCTGTGAATTTAACGAGGCCGGCGTTTTAATGACAATTATCCCAAGTATAATGGGGAAAAACCCAATTAATTTGTAATTGTACTTAATGAAACAGCAGAATATTTGAGGCGGATGCATTTTGCGAAGTGGTGCAGCCCGAATGCTATTGCATTATAAATGGAAATACTTTAATCAACCTGATATGTTTATATAAAGAATGAAATAGAATTTACAGCACAGAAACAGGCCATTCGGCCCCTCCAACCCTACTAGCATATTCCCTTCTCCCTCATGTGTTTATGTAGCCTCCCCTTAAATGTATCTATACTATTCTCCTCAACCACTCCCTGTGGTAGCGAGTTCCACATTCTCATCACTCTCTGGGTAAAGATGTTTCTCTTGAATTCCGATTAAGAACATCACTGAAATCATACACAGATCCTCCATCACAACGAATATCTCCAACACACGGCGGTCAGAGCGGGTTGCAGGATTTCCAATATATAACCTTGCAAAAAAAAAACTCGCGCCCGGTCACAATAGGTCGGTCAGTGACGCGCAGGGAGGGCTTCACTCGGGAGGTCCGATTCGAACTCGATTGCATGTTCAAAAGATTTTTTTTTCATGTAGCAGAAGCTACGAGTTTGCTCAATTGTAATTGTAAATCGTATAAATTGTGAGAGCCCAGGGTTCTAGGGATGTTTGAAAATCAGTACAGACTGCGCGGTATAAATGTGAAACATTAATTAGAGTTATGGTGTAACTTGACACTTTAAACATTATTAAACGCGAAGCGTAAACAGGCCTAGAACCTGAGGTTACTACATGAAATATAATCATGTATGCATGTTCTATATTTTATACCGAAGGGTGAAAACCGCATCAAATATGGATTACTTAGAATAATCTCGATGCAAATGAAATATGAACGTGTTAATGGAGTAAAGCAATCAACCTTCGATTGATTGCTTAAACCGTAATCAATTATCATTTTACTGCTTTCCCCCGTTAAAACTCAAGTGCTCAGCCCCTGAATATATATTTTTACGCTTTAGCTTCAGATCTAATATATGTGCGTGTGTGAAGTAGAGAGAGATAATTGTGCGGTTATATAAATATGTGATGACAACTTGTATTTATATAGCGCCATCCAGGTAGTAAAACGTCCCCAAGGCGCTGCACAGGAGCGATTATCAAACAAAGTGACATCGAGTCACATGAGGAGATATTCGGACAGGTAGCTAAAAGCTTGGTCAAAGAGGTAGGTTTGAAGCAGCGTCTTAAAGGGGGAAGAGAGATTTAGGGATGTGTTTCTACAAATTAAATGTAATTCTTTTATAGTACAAGTTGTATATTATCTTATATCCCTTTGAAGCATATGCAGATTGCAAGCGCACACACACACACAACATTCTCAGAGCACACACAGGTGCAATTTATGGCCATGTACCACACACATAATCCATGTTAAATATGGCTCGATTTGTTACAAACAAGCACACATGTGATATGCACTCCAGCAAGTGCAGAGACGAACAGTCTTTACTTCAATTTCGTCCCGACAGTTTACTCCATCCACCACCTCGTCAAATAGATTCCAGTTTGCAACTGGGAATTCCATTACACCGTAAAACAGGGACTAGAAAGTCCTGGCGATTTTTTTTGGTAAGATTTCAAACACAATCCTTGAATACTTCATGTAAAATGATTGCTGAATTCTGGGATCTCTAAAACACTCGGGGAGGTTCTGATATTGGATTCTAGGAGGTGGAAATCCCAAGTTTTACTGGAGTGCATGTGCTCGATTGCTTTGATTGTGTGTTTTTTTTTTCGCCACAAAAGCCTTGGGGACATTTCAGTCACCGCAACTTACTGTTTCGGAAATAGCCGGAGGGTGGGTGGGGGAGTCTATTTTTAAAAGGAAAGAATCTAAATCGAATAGAGCGTGGAACCAACTCAGAATACTTCAAGCACACACACACACCGTCAGCGCAGAATAAAGGGAGCTCTCCCGAACGAAAAAGGGGGAAAATTGCGCACAAACGGGTACATTCCGACATTTCGAAAACATCCCAGGGTTTAGGAAACGGTCCCCAACGTGCAGATAACGGGCAGCGCAGGGATCGCGGTCTTATCGAAATACAAAGGCCACAGCAATCAAATATAACGTGACCGCTAGTCAACCTTGCCTGGCCTCATAGCCGCTTTGTCTCGCCCCGAACGCCACATTCACCCCTCTTTCCTCTGTTACAGTCAGTGCAGCCACAGAGTTTATTACTCGAAGAAACCGTTATTTTCTACCCCTATCTCTTTCCCACTTATATCTTTACATTTGATAACATGTAATAAAGGCGAGCGTTGTTTTTGAAGCCACCGATGATCCAAAGGCTTTCCCCTCACCCCCCTAGCACTGGGCGGCACTGTGCACAGCTAAACTGTGTTAGAATTTTGTACCCACTGAGGCCAATCACCAACCGCACAGACTTAAAGGGGGCCCGCAGCGAGAAGAAAGACTTGCATTTCTATAGCGCCTTTCGCCACCTTAGGACGTCCCAAAGCGCTTTACAGCCAATGAAGTACTTTTTGAAGTGTAGTCACTGTTGTAATGTAGGAAACGGGGCAGCAAATATGCGCACAGCAAGCTCCCACAAACAGCAATGTGATAATGACCAGATAATCTATTTCTGTGATGCTGAATGAATGATAAATATTGACACGACAACTCTCCTGCTCTTTTTTGAAATAGTGCCCTGGGATCTTTTACATCCACCCGAGGGGACAGACAGGGTTTAATGCCTCATCCAAAAGGCTGTACTTTTGAAGTGTAGTCACTGTTGCAATGTAGGAATCCAGTGGCAGTTTCGCAAACTAAGTTTTCTTTAACTTTGCTCAGCCAACAATCCTGGCATTTGTATTTCTCCCTAATCCGAACATCCATTGCTCAGCTAATCATTTATTTATTTTCTCTAGTTTTCCCACATTCACCCAACAAACACTTCCGGTATGAACCAGACACAAAACAAATAAGTTCCCGATGGCGGGGGAGTCCAGAACCAGGGGTCACAGTCTAAGGATAAGGGGTAAGCCATTTAGGACAGAGATGAGGAGGAATTTCTTCACCCAGAGAGTGGTGAACCTGTGGAATTCTCTACCACAGAAGGCAGTTGAGGCCAATTCATTAAATATATTCAAGAAGGAGTTGGATATATTTCTTAAGGCTAAAGGGATCAAGGGATATGGGGAGAAAGCAGGGACAGGGTACTGAATTTGGATGATCAGCCATGATCTCATTGAATGACGGAGCAGGCTCGAGGGGCCGAATGGCCTACTCCTGCTCCTATCTTCTATGTTTCTATGGAGCAAATACGCCGCCTGAGATGACTGGGACCCCTCCCTCCATCTAAAACATACACTAAACTCTAACACAACCTCTCTTCGCTATTGTTGTCCCTGAGTTCCTGATCGTTCAGTGTTTTGCATGGTAATTATCTGACTGTAATATAATTATTAATTTTATCCTGTTACATTTGGCTTCTGAAATCATACGAAAATGCAGCATTGATCGGGAGGTACAAAATATCAGAACGGCTCACTGCCAGTCAGCACCCCGCACAAAGCTCAAGGTAGAACCTTTGCCAGTTATATGCAGAGGGCTCTATCTTACACATAAATACGGTAAACGCTCACCACTACCAGTATAAGTTAAATGGGGGTCTTGTGTATGTGTAGAGAAAACCTAAACGCGTTTTTCCTAAAGCGGTTTAGGATTTGGTTACAGAGAGGTAAACCTCCCCAGTGCATCTGAAAGAATAAATCCTCTGGATCACCCTTCCGCTAAAAGTTCCCACTCACCCAGGCTGTAGATTCACGGATGTCCCTTTCCAGGTTAATGTTAAAGGGACACTTTACAAAGCATGCCTGACAGTCAAGATCCCACAGATCCAATAAGAGATAAGCGGGAACGCTGTCCGAAGCGAGCTGATCTGAGAATACTGGGCTTCAATGCTAAATAGTTGCGGAATTATGACCGTCACTTCAACAAGGTGAAGCGGGAGTGACCCGTTTGGAACATTCAATGATAAAGTACAATGTATCATTAGATCAGGTGGATGGATGGTCTTAGTTTGGGTGCAATCCGGATAAGATGCGTTGAGAACATTTTGATTCTGTTATACGCGGGGAGAGAGAAAGACTTGCATTTATATAGCGCCTTTCACGACCGCAGGACGTCCCAAAGCGTTTTACAGCCTTATTGACTTAGGTTTCGACGTGTAGTCACGGTTATAATGTAAGGGTGGAGGAGAGAGTATTCTCTCTGCCTTCGATCTAGTTCCTTTTCTCTCCAGTTCTGAAGAAGGGTCAAACCCGAAACGTCAACTCAAATTTCTCTCCACGGATGTTGCCTGACTTGCTGAGTTTTTCCAGCATTTTCTGTTGTTATTTCTTTTACAATGCTTGTCCCATTTCGTTCGAAATAGCGCGAGTGGAAATCTAGCGACACTGAGGCGTCAGACACGCGGAATTGGAGGTGTTAACCTACACACGGTTACTTGGGGTGATGTGTAGGCAGACAAAAATGTGTCCCGATTTCCCATGATAAACGCATTGCTCGAAGGAGTTTGTTCTGTATTTCTAGCGAAATCCTGCAGGAAATCTCCCTGAAAAGATTAGCTCTGTAGCTACATAAAGCCCCCACACCCCGAGGAATCCTTACTCCCCTGGTGCAGTGTTGCGGACACAACACTCAAAGCCCGTCCCAAAGCAGAGAACCCAACGCCCAGGAATGAGAAAGCCCTTTCAGTCCTTCCTATGTCGCCTGCTGTCCGAGTGGGCATCCTATCAGATGCCACCAAGTTTCACCTCCTCATTTTATCAAAAAAAAAACCCTCAATGGTCTGCCTTCTTTGATCCAATTCAGACCAGAAATGGATCAAATCTCCAATTCGAAGACTGCCGTGGCGTTTCGACTTTTATTTTGTCCAGGCGAGTTTTTGAGATCTGAAGGCTGGAGTTTATTTTGCAATCTGTTCCCCATCGCAGACAAAGCAACGGCGGGTTGGAACAGCTATGGAACGGATGGGCAGGATTAGATCTGCTTTCTTCCTGACTATATCAGGTGTCATTTGATTCATACCAACACTTGTATCAAACTATTACCGAATTGTAATGTGGCATGTAATTAAAGCCTTAGTTACCGGATTTGCGGGAGCATAAACTGCATATTTTAAAATCCTTTTAAATCTGCCCATATTTCACCTGTCGTTTACAAAGCACAGACGCGACCCGATGAGAGGTATACAGTTACTCAAATTTTCAATGGAAGTTTGAGAACTAGAACACGTCAGAACTATACAAGCCGGGTTAATTCATTCATTAAAAAACCCCACAAGCGAGGCACACGAAGGAATCCGAAATAAAATGAGAAAATGCACTTTCGGCCCGTCAGTATCTGAAAACAGGCAGCTCCGGTGACTGCAGAACTCAAACTGAAGGATTCCGCATGCATTGCCCTCTCTCCGGTACATGTTCCCAGTCAGGACGATGCGCGGAATCTCAGCAGTCGTTTCAGTAAATGTTCATTTTGCTATCTGATCCTATTTTGTGTCCAGCTTCTGATTTGTGCGCTCTCTCCCCACCCCCCTGCTCCCCACAAAGCAAACCCCGAAAATCCCACATCTTGATTCTCCACTTGCTGTCAGTTCCCTCTGATCCCCTGTCAATCTGGATTCGTGTAAGAAGTCACGCAACACCAGGTTATAGTCCAACAGCTTTATTTGAAATCACAAGCTTTCGGAGCGCTGCTCCTTCGTCAGCTGTTGGACTATAACCTGGTGTTGTGTGACTTCTTACATTTGTCCACCCCAGTCCAACTCCGGCATCTCCACACCATGGCTACTATCTGGATTCGCTCTCTCCTGGATGTTCCGATTTACGAGATTAATCTGGATCCGTCCAGACGATTTGCAAGTGTCCCTCTGACACAACATCAGCAGCTCCCATCTAATCAATACTTCTGCTCCCTTTTATGTCACCAATACCACTGCAGCCGGCAAATAATTAAGCCTTTAAAGCCCCCCAACGCCTGCTTAAAGGACTTTAATCGTCTTTTAATTGAAATCAGCGCTGAATTTTCAAGCCACTCTACATCTTAAATTCACTCAAGAACAGGACTTCGCCCACACGGGTCACAGCGGCGGGTTCACCAGAGCAGGTGCTGAGACTCCGGGCTGGGAACTCACAGTCCCTTACAGTTTCAGCCTATCCCCTTTCAGGCTCAGTTTGAAAAGTTAGGTGTTTATTATCATGTAATATAAATCACAACAAATTTAAATGGTGAGCCAGTGGATCCCTTAGAAACTAGGAACGTAATTAATGTCCTTTTTTAGACGGAGATTTTTTATTAGGCAGTTCTTACTATATCAGAACGCCTGCTGCAAGGTTCTCGATTTTAACCCGTCTCCTGAAGTCAATCTTTTTTTTTAAATTAAGCAAATCCCACGCTGCCCATAAGCAAACTGCACGCATTTTATATTACCTCGGGCGAAACTGGCACATTTTCTGGCAATCTCTCAACGTTAACCGTCGCCCTTGTTCTCGCCTCGGTAATTCTGCGGTCACTCAACACCTGACTTCAGTTCCCGCACTTCTCAAAAGTGACCCAAACTTCCCCGCCAATGCCCTTTGATGCTCAGTTTCCAGCACCCGCAGTATTTTTTGCTTTGCGACTTCTAGGTTTATAGACCAGTTGATTATATCAAAACGGTCGATTTCGAAGCAACCCCCCCCTCGCGGGACCCTGATGTTTGTGCTACACAAAAACACAAGACAAAATATAAAGGCTGAGCGCGTCACAGATTATTCAACCCGTTTATTTATCTGAATCGGATCGATTAGCGTTTGAGTTACTGTTGGCTTTCACGACCAACAAGTCAAAACCCGAGTACTTTATATGTATATAGCCTACTTGCAGAATGGAAATTTATCAAAAGTCACTTTCCCTTTTCCGTATCCTAACGGGGTCCGGATTTAAATTGGCGCGGCGGAGATTTTTCAATATCCTGTCGGCGCTAGGACCCAGAGGAAGCTAATTTTTTTTGCACCTCCCGCCTCCGATCAGTTTCACCCCTTTCCCATCCTTGGGAACTTTGTCTACACCCAGGGGTCGCGCGTTCACTGACATTTCTCGGTGTTAAAACACTCCAGCTAACCTTGCAGTTCATGCAAGTAGTTTAAGGAGGTTACTGCAGGGGAGATAGAGGAGCCCCGAGTCAAGGTACTAATATGAGACAGTAACTGTGCGAGAGTATATTGAAGAATGTGAAATCATTCAACCAAATAATCACCTCTCTCCAAACACACACACCTTTCAGGATTAAACTAGTGGAACTTGAAGTCACAATCGTGACCTGCAGATGTGGTTTGATCCCTCCATTGCACACCAGCATTTTCACTGTCTGACTTAAGGAGATCAGTAGGAAACCAGCAATGGCTGGAAGAGAACAGTCACACTCCCGACGCGGGCTGTTTTATTTAACCGCAGGTCTGAGCAAACCACTTCTAAAGCTGGGCAACAGAGGAACTTCTGAAGTCAGAAGTGGTCAGATTGTTGGGCCCGGTTGGTCACGACGCGGTTTAATAGAGAGACCGATTGCATTCCCTTCCAATTGACACCAGCACCCCCACCCACCCCCTCCAGGCAACTTGCAAATCGTTGTATCATAGCAACAATTTTTCAAGAATAAATGATAAACCAGGAATGCAGCAAATCTATAATATCCCCGGAGCGGAGAAACTACGCCAAGTTCTTCGCAGCCTTCAACATGTCATCGATGACGACGAACACCTCGCTAAGGCCATCCCCACGCCTCCACTACTCGCTTTCAAACAGCCGCCTAACCTCAAACAGACCATCGTTCGCAGCAAATTACCCAGCTTCCAGGAGAACAGCGACCACGACACCACACAACCCTGCCACAGCAACCTCTGCAAGACATGCCAGATCATCAACACAGATACCATCATCACACGTGAGGACACCGCCCACCAGGTACATGGTACATACTCATGTGACTCGGCCAACGTTGTCTACCTCATACGTTGCAGGAAAGGATGCCCCGGAGCATGGTACATCGGCGAGACCATGCAGACACTGCGACAACGGATGAACGGACACCGCGCAACAATCACCAGGCAGGAGTGTTCCCTCCCAGTCGGGGAACACTTCAGCAGTCAAGGACATTCAGCCTCCGATCTTCGGGTAAGCATTCTCCAAAGTGGCCTTCGAGACACACGACAACGCAAAATCGTCGAGCAGAAACTGATAGCCAAGTTCCGCACCCATGAGGACGGCCTTAACCGAGATCTTGGGTTCATGTCACGCTACATGTAACCCCACCTGATGCAGGGTCATCCAGACTCGAGTCGACATTGGCTTGTTCTCTCTAAACAGATGCGGCTGGACCTGCTGTGATTTCCAGCCAAAAAAAAAAAATGTTTTTTGTCTGTTTTTTTGTTTTTCATACAGACCCCGGCATCTGCAATATTTTACCTCTTGTGACCCCACCTCATTGTTCTTTGATGTAATGTTTCCCTGACTGACCTGTTTGAACACCATTCACACCTTTGACTGCTGTGATTATCTCTCTGCCGAGGTGCGATAAATGGCAGTTGGAAAGGTTACCTGTAAACATCTGACATGATTCTCTGACTATATAAGCTGTGCCTTTATGCATTTCTCCATTTCACCTGAAGAAGGAGCAGCGCTCCAAAAGCTTGTGATTTCAAATAAAGCTGTTGGACTATAACCTGGTGTGTGATTTCTTACATATAATAAACCCAGCAGAGTTCGTTCCCTGTCATTCAGCAGCGATTAAGTTACAGATTTGTTCTCGCCTCCCCCAATTGGCAACCTTCACATCTCAGACCAATGGAGTGTGTGGGTTTATGAGACCGCCCGCCCGCCCGGGCCCCACTCTTGCAGTTCAGAGTATCATCGGATGCGCCCCTCACCCGTGGGATTACGTTCGTGTAAGTAATCCCACTTAGTTGTTTTGTCCCTCTCTTGTCCCCCTCCCGCCTAAACTGCAAACAATTCAATTCAATTCAATTCAAATTGCTTTATTGGCATGTAAGCATCAAAATACATTTATGGTTGAACACATAAACGCAGATCTATTCATACAGTGTATAAACAGATATATCCCTGAGTATATAAATATACATTCGCATAATTTATATATACTCTTTTCTTAGGTTTACTGGTTGTCCCTCTGTTTATGGCAAGCTGTAACATAGTGTGCCGCTAGTGTTACACAGTTTCTCTCTTCCCCTAGTAGGTATGGGAGTTTTTAGTCGTCATTCAAATTTCTGAATTCAGGGCATATTTGTAAGAATTTTTGGTAGAAATTCTCCCTGATGCCCTGATATTTTCCACAGGCTGTGAGGAAGTGCATCTCTGTCTCCACCACTCCCTGACTGCAGTGAGAGCATATCCTGTCCTCTCTTGGCAGCCTGGTCTGCCTGTGTCTGCCTTTTTCGATCGCCAGGCTATGTTCACTAAGTCTGTACCTTGTCAAGGTTTTTCTCAGTTTGTTATCCTTTACCATGGTCAGGTACTCAGCCATGTTGTATTGTCTGTTTAGGGCCAAGTAGCAATTGAGTTTGCTTTGGGTTTTTGTTGTTTCTGCCCAATATGACAGGTATTTTTCCTTTTGCTTAGTGACAATTGTGTTGGGTCGAATTCTCTGTGCTACGATGTCACTGTCCTGGGGCTGGTTATTGTTAGTATTGTTAGTGGTTGCTTCACTGAGTCCCAGGACTAGTTGACTGAGGGTGTTCTTCTTTATGGTCCTCTCTTGGCATTTCAAGGCTTCGTAATGATAGCAGTGGGGGTTGCTCATTTTTAGGTGTTTCCAAAATTTGGTGGCTCTTTTTTGGATAGTAATTATTAGTGGAAATTGGCCTAGTTCTGCCCTGCATGCATTGTTTACGGTTTTCCTTTGAGTCCGGAGGATACTTTTACAGAATTCTGCATGTAGGATCTCAATTGGGTGTTTGTCTCATTTTGCAAATTCTTGTTGTGTTAGCGGTCCCCACACTTCACTGCCATAGAGTGCAATTGGTTCAATTACTGATTTGAAAATTTTGAGCCAAATGCTAATTGGGATTTCTATTTGGATTGATCTTTTAATGGCATAGAAAGCCCTTCTAGCTTTCTCTTTCAGTTCATTCACAGCCAGTTTGAAATTTCCCGTCCTGCATCCTACAGGGCCATGGACCCTCCTCCTCGCATTCCCATGGTGCTGAAACCTAGGATCATTGTCTCCTATTCAAATACGAACTCAAACTATCCAGGAACTCAACATTTTGCAATTCCCTTTCCTCCTACAACCTTCAGGCTTAAAAAAATACAATCCATGCCTGGCGTCACCCTAACCACCTCCCTGTTTAATGTTTTCTTACCTTCTGTTTTCAACCGTGACCTCAGCTCTTCCTATAATATTACCGTATCCATCAGCTCACCGAGAATGTGCCCCTTCGGGTGTATATCCCTTTCTCCTGTCCACACCAGCTTCAATCTAGCCCCCCCGCTCTGGGCACCTAATGGAAGGATAGCAAATTGAGCGAAAAATCCATAGATCTATCACTGCTATAATATGCCACAGTCATCAATTGTAAATTATTTCTTCCTAAGTTTGAAGCAACTGCAGCATTAAAGGGGAGTCAACTCCACGGCTAAGTGCCATCACTAAGAGCTCAGTCACGGCCCCCCTCCCCACGGAGGCCTCTCAGAAACACTGTTGTTTCCCAGTTTTTGTAATTGTCCTCATTTCACTGTACTTCTCCACTGACAATGCCAAACACATGTCAGATAGATGGGAGGAGAGGAGAGGGATGGGGCCCGATGTCAGTGCCCAGAGGAAACCCTCAGCATTACCCACCCTACAGAGCAGGAATCTCTCTCCCTGCCAGTCTTGCAGATCTCTGCGCTCCTACAATTCCGGCCTCTTGAGTATCCCCGATTTTAATCGCCCCGCCATTGGCGGCCGTGCCCTCAGCGGCCTAGGCCCCAAGCTCTGGAATTCCCTCCCTAAACCTTGGCTCTTTTAAGACGCTCCTTAAAACCTACCTCTTTGAGCAAGCTTTTGGTCACCTGCCCTAATAAGAACATAAGAAATATTAGCAGGAGTAGGCCATTCGGCCCCTCGAGCCTGCTCCACCATTTAATAAGATCAGGGCGGATCTTCGACCTCAACTCCACCTTCCCGCCCGATCCCCACATCCCTTGATTCCCCTAGAGTCCAAAAATCTATCGATCTCAGCCTTGAATATACTCAACGACTCAGCATTCACAGCCCTCTGTGGTAGAGAATTCCAAAGATTCACAACCCTCAGTGAAGAAATTCCTCCTCATCTCGGTCCTAAATGGCTGACCCCTTATCCTGAGACTGTGCCCCCTAGTTTTAGACTCTCCAGCCAGGGGGAAACATCCTCTCAGCATCGACCCTGTCAATCCCCCTCAGAATCTTACATGTTTCAATGAGATCACCTCTCATTCTTCTAAACTCCAGAGAGTATAGGCCCATTCTACTCAATCTCTCCTCCTAGGACAACCCTGTCATCCCAGGGATCAATCTAGTGAACCTTTGATGAACCCCCTCTAAGGCAAGTATATCCTTTCTTAGGTACGGAGACCAAAACTGTACACAGTACTCCAGGTGTGGTCTCAGCAAAGCCCTGTACAATTGCGGCAAGACTGCCATATTCTTGTACTCCAACCCCCTTGCAATAAAGGCCAATATACCATTTGCCTTCTTAATTGCTTGCTGTAGCTGCATGTTAACTTTGTGTGTTTCGTGTGCACATCCCTCTCAACACTAACATTTTATAGTTTCTCACCATTTAAAAAATATTGTTTTTCTATTCTTCTTACCAAAGCAAATAACCTCACATTTCCCCACATTATATTCCATCTGCCACCTTCTTGCCCACTCACTGAACCTGTCTATATCCCCTTTGCAGATTCTGTGTGTGTCCTTATGTGGCTTGGGGTCACATTTTGTTTGATAATGACCCTGTGAAGCGCCTTGGGCCGTTTTACTACTTTAAAGGCACTATATAAATGCAAGTTGTTGTTGTTGAGTTGTCCTGCTTTCTTCTAACGTCTATACCAACATAGTTACAAAATTACAACTAAGATGATTAAAGGATTTGATAGGGTGGATAGAGAGAAACTATTTCCTCTGGTGGGGGGGGGGGGTCCAGAACAAGGGGACATAACCTTAAGATTAGAGCTTGGCCATTCAGGGGTGATGGCAGGAAGCACTTCTTCATACAAAGGGGCCAGGAACAGGAACCCTGGCTGATTTCACCCTTCCCCCCCCCAAAAGCACAGGAACACAGAGGTCGATTGTAGCACACTATCACTGCTCCAGCTCCAATCAGCTAATTCTGTAAAGATCAGAAACTGAACCAGGGGCCTTTATTTGCCTGTAGGGCTCAGCTGAACACTAAGCAGCGCACTTACCACTGAGCCATTGAGGGGTTTCTGCCTTCCGTTTATGAATGAATAAACACGCTTAAAATCGCGCCAGCCATTCTGGGAAACAGCAGCCAATGTCGACCCACTATCCAGATGGACGGAATTGTGGGATGCATGCAACATAAAGAACCAACACCTCATCACTGACCCAACAGAAGGTCCCTGGCTTTGACCTCCCTCGAAGGACAGTGCTCAACCCAATCCGCACAGGGCATGGACGATGTGGCCACCTGCTCCACAAGTGGAAGATGCGGGACAACCCGAAGTGTGACTGTGGCCATGAGTCCCAGACCATGGAACACATCCTGCCCTCTAAGATCTGCTGCGGGAGGCACCTCATTTCTCCACTCGGCATCTCAGGAGGTCATCGAATGGATAGTCAAACTAGCCGTAAGCTTTTCCCGTCATACAAAAAAACAATTCAACATGAACATCACATGCCTCAATGATAAGGAGCACACTGGTAAACAACACTCAACACGGAGAATCACTATTGCTTCAAGAACAGACCCTACACATCGATTCTCATCCATTCCACATAATGTCAAGTGCACTAGTAAATGACCCATTACATTGTCCACAGTTTATACAAGATAGTGACTGAGTTGGGAGTGATTTCAGAAGGTCATTCCACAGCACCACCTGCTGGCTAAAGGCTACAATATAGTTACAGGATTTCCACTCTAAATGTTTACATAGGCAATTTGAATGTTAAATGTTGACATAAAAGTGTGACTAAAACTCAACAACAGGAACAATGCACATACAAATTTTTTTTTAGTAATATATAGAGTTACCATACAAACACAAGATATATATTGGAGTTATTACAAGGCTTCATTCAAGCAGATGATAATACCTGAACCCTTATGATCACTCACAATTATATCATATTCTCTCCATTATTGGACAGAAAAGTTGATCAAAGTAAAAGGACTCATCTATTTGAGGGGTTCACAGGAGATTCAAAAACCACTTTGAAATACTTACGTGAATCTTACAATTGGATTATAGCCTTGCAACTTCCTCCCACGTATCTATAAACTCTTCTGCCACATATCTGTGTGGTGCTTCCATTAGTAAAATTCCTCAAAAAATAATGTTTTTGTTCCTAATTTCTTCCCTTCCTCTCCCAGAGGCATGAACTTTTGCTGGGTGCAGTTCAACAGACAATGGCAGCCCCCTGTATCACTCAAGTGCCCTTCCTTCATCATCAGTGAGCATCAGTAAGGTGTTCGACTGTCAGAATCCCAGCCAAGCCTGGGTACTGCCCCCATTCAATCATGTGCTTTCTGGCCTAGATCTATAGGTGGTGCTTAGTAGTGGGAACACGGGCTAATTTTCTCTTTCATAGCAGGATACAGCACGGAAGGAGGCCATTCGACCTAGCGTGCCTGTGCCGGCTCTACGAAAGAGCTATCCAATTCATTCCACTCCCCTGCCTGTGGTTTAGTGTCACCCCCATCTAGTACTTGGCATCTATGAGCCTGAGGTGAAAAGTCTATTACTCGTTTTTCGGACGAGACGTTAAACCGAGGCTCCGTCTGACCTCTCAGGTGGACGTAAAAAATCCTGTGGAACTAAGGTAGTTCTCTCCGGTGTCCTGGCCAATATTTATCCCTCAACCAATATCAGAAAAAAAGATTATCTGGTCTTTATCATTGTCTGTGGGACCTTGCTGTGCACAAATTGGCTGCTGCGTTTCCTACATTGCAACAGTGATTACACTTCAAAAGTACTTTATTGGCTGTTAAGTGCTTTGGGACGTCCCGAGATTGCGAAAGGCGTTATATAAATGCATGTCTTTCTTTTACTCACTAGAGAGAAACCTTATGTATTTTTTCTTCCATGTTATGTTTCCAACATGAAGATTTTTTTCCATTTCAGTGCATTTTTCTCTCTTCACTTAACCTGCACACAGTCTGCTCTCAAGCCTCTTACTGTCCTTTACCCAGACACCAGCCTTACTTGACATCCTCTCCCTTCTGACTTGGTGATAAGGCAGATAGGGAAAAATGGACAGGCTTGTTGGGGTTGAATGGGGGGGGGGGGGTGGGGGGGTTCCACTGTTTGAATAAATTACTGGGTTAGATTTTTCTGCCCATTTATAGTTAAAATCGAGCTCAATTTATGTTGTTCTGACTTCTGCTTCCTCACTGTGGCGAAATCTGATCTGTGCTTCCTGCCTGCAGTGTCTACGTAGCCGAGATGGGGAACTCAGCCATGGGCAGACTGCAGGCACAAACCTACAGAACAGCACGTCACCACGATCCATAGCTTTGTGCCACAATACGAGGGGAATCTGATTTCAGTCCCAATAAATACAGCAACCTCTTTGGCGCATTTTCCTTTTTATTGAGAAACCCGGGTGAAGGACCAAGACCCAAGCTGAAGGACACAGGGAGGTTGGAAATAGTAGGAGAGAGAAAAAAAAATTGGAGTTTCTTTGGAGAGAAACGAATTCACAGCTTGGTAATAACAGTTGAGGATAATTCTGAATATTAAATGTTACATGATCATTAAAGATCAAAGCCACTAGTTTGTGGAAAATGGATGGAATCATGGAATATGATCTTCCAAACGCACTGGTAAAAATCCTGGAATCCCAGGTATTACGAACAGAATTTGACTTATTCAGTCACTATAAACCATTGGTCCTAGTAATGATCCTAAGAACACTGTATTATGGTGGTTATGGTACAGGACCAACAACCCAGAGGGCGCGAGTTAAAATCCCACATGGCAAGTTCTGACCGGCACCAAAAGAAAAGACCATGAAAGCTGCTAGTTTGTCGTTCACACCCAACTGGTTCACACATGTCCTTCAGGGAAGGAACCTGCCACTCCCTGTCCAGTTGCACACCATGCGGCTGACAACTTAATGCCCCTCGGAAGTGGCCTGGCAAGCCTCAGTTGCAAAAAAAACCCACCACCGTCTTCTCAGGGTTACCAGGGATGGGCAAATAATGTGCATTGCCAGAGACTCCCACATCCCAACCAAAAAAAAAAGACATCAAGATCAGTAGGGTTTGGGGAATAATGCACGTCGAGACAATCAGCCTGAAGTTATCCCTCAGCACATATTCAACACGTCACATTGATGCAGATGAAAATAAATAATTTTATTGTGTTGTCAGGGTATTTGAGCCACCAATATACTTCTAATAAATAAAATGAATTGGTGCATTCCACAGGGGACTGCTGCATTATCCTAAACAACCAGGACCAAACGAGTTATTCTATATGCACATACGTTAGAAAGGTTCACATTAAAAAATTGTCAAAAAGTGATTACAATGAAGATCATATGTACAACAGGTACTATATACAATTTGTGCAAATCATATATATAAGAACATTCTAGAACATAATGTCAGCGAATGAGTTAAAAGACTAGTTTTTAAATCAAATACTATTTTTGTGGTGTCGAGAGTTTCCCCCCACCCCCCCCCCCTTTGTTTTTATCTTTAGCAAGTTGCCTCTTTCTTCAAAAAGAACTTCCTGGCGTCCTCCCACATCTCACGGGGGAACCTGTTGGAGAATTCAAGGTAGTCTTGAGCTCCAGGAACTCCCTCTGAAATGAGAGGACCACATTGAATTGTTAAAAATAAGAGTTTATGGCGTCGTCGTTCAGGGTAAGTGTACATAGAGCAATTCTGTGATACTCACCCTTCTTTTGAGAAGGCTTATTGTCAGACTGGCTCAAACTCTGCGTGAAATCCTAAGTAAAAAAAAAATACACGTATATTTAGTCATTTGATCCATTTTGTGTTTTTACACAAATCTTATACTGTTCAGTTTGTCTATGCCTATTTCCCCCACCCTGTCCATTTTGGCGACGCACTTATGTCCATGAAGTAGCACAGTGTTTCAGTTCAACATGATACCATGCAGTGTTACACATTCTAAAACAACATGGCACAGTGCAGCGAGCGCTTCTTCTAGATCACTGAGGCCAGAGAAGTGCCACATGCCGTTCTTGATCAACATGTCACCGGGCAGTGTAACACGCTTTTCTATACCAATGTGTCATCATGCAGTGTAACATACTGGTCTATATCAACGCATTGTTTAGCAGTGTAACGTGTTGTATTAGCTTAAGAGAATTTAAAATGTAAAGAACATATTTAGAATAAAAATGAGCTGGTGATGCCACATAACTCTCCAAGAGTTTTGCATTACGTGACATTCAGACAATTACCTTTTTTTTTTTAAAGCTCTTTGGTTGGAACATGGGCAAATGTTACTTTTTTTGTTGTCCTTTTTAACCATGTGGCACATAAGATGTGTCAGAGGAAAAAGTTTTTCACACAATCAGTAGTTAGTATTTGGAAAGCGCTACCAGATAGGGTGGTGGATACAGATTCAATAGTAGCCTTCAAAAAGGAATTGGATAAAGTGCCACTCCGGAGCGGGTCAGTGAGTCTTCCCTCCACTCACTGCCAGGCTGGGATCAACAACAATTTGGATAGTGGAGTTGTAGGCACAAATCTGCATCGACTATTCTTTTGCCAATGCACAAATGTGGTTTTACTGGCTATTTACACTACACATTTTTCATTAATACAAACCCCTTTGCCCCTTTGCGTTGAGGCAACGTGTGTGGCATAAGTTGGTTGTGAGGTTGCCCGTATCTAACTTTGGTGAGCAGTGCCAGAATACCTTGAGGAAGGAGTCTCAAGTTGCTGTGGCTTTTCACCAGCTGCAGTATAACTGCAACTCTCTCAAAGGGAACTTTAATAACTTCATGAGTACCATTAATGTGAGAAGAGCCAGCTGTCCACCTGGCTATTTGGTAACATTAAAATGCAAGCAGTAATTTGAACGCTGATGAAAGCCACGCATGTGAAGAGCTTTGCTTTGCTCGAGCAGAGAGGGATGTGGCGCCAGCAATATAAGTCAGTGTCAATAGTGGTAAACTGCAAAGTGACAATGCCACTGCGGGTATTCTCCACCAAAAGTGCTGCAGGACTAGTACAGACAGGAATCATACGAGTCCCAGGGAAAGACGTGCACATCCTGAAAAGCATCGGTGGGAACACAAACTGCACTGAGAATACAGTCAGGCTACATGTTATGATCAAAACAATGGGCATTGTCATTAAAAAAAAGTATTTGATTTGAACATCTAGAATTTCTCAGCTTACTGCAAATATTTAAAATGTTTTGCACTCCCCAATTATGATAAAGGCCAGATGACAAACCATTTTACCTGTACCTCGGGGCTGGATGGAGTTCATCATTAAAAACCCTGATCTTAATCACAGCTACTGCACTTCTAGTCTCTGAATTTTAAATCTGTAATACTGTGGTTAGGCAGATAATATGTTACTAAAATCAAAATAAAGTGCTGTCCATAATGACTGGAAGTTTAAAGGGTATGTGCCCCCCCCTTTCTATAGGCCACCCATCTCACCCCCAAACCCCCACAGCCAAAGGCACCCCAAGGACAGCCTCTGAACAAACTGAGCGCCGCCTCTATCGAGCCAATTACTCTTTAAAGAAAGATTTGCATTTCTACAGCACCTTTCACGACCTCAGGATGTCGCAAAGCGCTTTACAGCCAATGAAATACTTTTTGAAGTGCAGTCACTGTTGTAATGTAGGAAAAGTGACAGCCAATTGCGCACAGCAAGCTCCCAGAAACAGCACTGTGATAATGATCAGGTAATCTGTTTTATTAATGTTGGTTGAGGGATAAATATTGGCCGCAGGACACTGGAGATAACTCCCCATCTCTTCTTCGAAACAGTGCCACAGGATCTTTTATATCTACCTTAGAGGGCGAATAGAGGTTTAACGTCTCATCCGAAAGACAGCACCGCCGACAGTGCAGCACTCCCTCAGTGCTGCACTGGAGTGTCAGTCTGGATTTTTGTGCTCAAGTCTCTGTAGTGGGACTTGAACCCACAACCTTCTGACTCAGAGGTGAGGGTGCTACCCACTGAGCTACGGCTGACACAAAGGTACAAAATGCTGCACCAACCCAATCACTCCCTCCTTCTGTGCCTGACAGGGACAGACCTTTATCCTAACAACCAATAGCTCTCGTTCCCTACAACAATGACAACAACAACAACAACTTGTATTTCTATAGCGCCTTTAACGTAGTAAAACATCCCAAGGCGCTGCACAGGAGTTCCGACTGCACTGCTCCGTTGTGATATCCTGCGCTTATCTGTAAAATCGGAAGCTAAAAGCCAGCACAGGTGATCCAGAATCTCAACTTGTATTTATACAGCACCTTTAATATAGTAAAATGTCCCAAGGCGCTTCACAGGAGCATTAGAAGACAAAAAAATTTGACACCAAGCCACATAAGGATAAATTAGGGCAGGTGACCAAAAGCTTGGTCAAAGAGGTAGGTTTTGAGGAGTGTCTTAAAGGAGGAAAGAGAGGTAGCGAGGCGGAGAGGTTTAGGCAGGGAATTCCAGAGCTTAGGGCCCAGGCAACAGAAGGCACGGCCACCAATGGTTGAGCGATTATAATCAGGGATGCTCAAGAGGGCAGAATTAGAGGAGCGCAGATATCTCGGTGGGGGGGGGGGGGGGGGGGGTTGTTGGTATAAAGAACAACACCCTCGATATATATGTACCTGCAAATACTGTGTAAAATCCAGAATAACACAGCACATGAAAACAAATGGATTACATTGCAATGCTTGCTTCGGGCGCTTGTAATTTTAGTTAATCTGTGCTTCCCTTACAAGACATCATGGCCGATATGACTAGAACATGCATGATTTATTTTTTAAAATATTATTTTTGGGTGTTATTTCTGCTCATCTGGGTGAAGGATGTTCGTCCTGGTGAACTAAACAGTTTCACTTTCTAACTAGAGAGTCCACATCAAGCAAGCACTGGTTTGATGCAGGTTAAAACTCCTTTAACCCCAGCCTCGGGAAAAAGAATAAAAGAAAGAAAAATACAGCGCCTTTCATGACCTCATGTAAACAGTAAGCGGGTAGTAAGAGGCGGGGTGGGGCCTATTAGAGACAAAGAAGGTGACATATGCTTAGAGGCGCAGGGCAAGGCTAGAATACTCAATGAGTACTTTGTATCGGTGTTTACTAAAGAGGTGGATGCTGACAAAATATCGGGAGAAGTGGAAAAGGTAGAAGCAATGGAAGGGGTGAAAATTGATAGACAGGATGTACTAGAAAGGCTGGGTATGCTTAGAGTGGGCAAGTCACCTGGTCCAGATGGCTTGCATCCCAGGTTGCTAAGGGAATTGGGGGAGGAGATAGCGGAAGGGCTTGCCATAATTTTCCAATCTTCCCTAGATGCGGGGGAGGTGCCTGAGGATTGGAAGGTGGCAAATGTGACACCATTGTTCAAGAAAGGATGCAAGGACAATCCTAGTAACTACACGTCAGTCAGTTTAACATCAGTGGTGGGTAAAGTTTTAGAAACAATAATCAAGGAAAAAATTAACGGGCATTTGGAGAGGTTTAAGCTAATTAAGGAGAGGCAACACAGGTTTGTAAAAGGAAGATCGTGTTTGACTAATCTAATTGAATTTTTTGATGAAGTAACAGAGAGGATTGATGAAGGGAATGCAATGGATGTTGTCTACATGGATTTTTGGAAGGCGTTTGACAAAGTACCACATAGAAGGCTGGTTAACAAAATTGAGGCTCATGGAATAGGTGGGTCAGTGGTAGCTTGGATAAGGAATTGGCTTAAGGACAGAAAACAGCGAGTTGTGGTAAATAGCTGTTTTTCAGACTGGAGGATGGTAGACAGTGGTGTTCCCCAAGGGTCAGTGCTGGGGCCACTGCTTTTTTTGATCATATTATATTATATTATATATATATATATGATATTGAAATACAGAGTAGAATTTCTAAATTTGCCGATGACACCAAACTTGGGGGTGTGGCAAACAGTGATGATGAGATCAGTCGATTGCAACAGGACATAGAAAGGCTAGCAGAATGGGCAGACAAGTGGCAGATACAGAGAAGTGTGAGGTGATGCATTTTGGCAGAAGGAACAGGGAGAGGCAATATACACTTAATAGCACAGTTTTAAAGAGTGTGCAGGGAAAGAGGGACCTGGGAGTTAATGTGCATAGGTTCCTGAAGGTGGCAGGACATATTGAGAGAGTGGTTAACAAAGCCTATGGGATCTTGAGCTTCATAAATAGAGGTATTGAGTGCAAAAGTAAAGAAGTTATGCTGAACCTTTATAAAACGCTGGTTAGGCCACAACTGGAGTATTGTGTCCAGTTCTGGTCACCACACTTTAGGAAGGATGTGAAGGCCCTTGGGAGGGTGCAGAGGAGATTTACCAGAATGGTTCCAGGGATGGGGGATCTTAGCTACAAGGACAGGTTGGAGAAGCTGGATTTGTTTTCATTAGAGCAAAGGAGGTTGAGGGGTGATTTGATAGAGGTGTACAAGGTTATGACGGGTTTGGATAGGCTAGACGGGGAAAGACTGTTCCCACTCGTTGATGGTACAAGGACTAGGGGACACAGATTTAAGGTTTTGGGCAAGAGATACAGGGAGGATGTAAAGAAAAACAAGATATGACTTGGAATTCGCTGCCGACGGAAGTGGTGGAAGCGGAGACCCTCAATGTTTTCAAGGGGAGACTGGATAGGCACTTGAGGGAAATAAACTTGCAGGGCTACGGGGATAGAGTGGGGGAATGGGACTGACTGGATTGCTCCTCAGAGAGCCGGCACGGACTTGATGGGCCGAATGGCCTCCTTCTGTGCCGTTATGACTCAATGACTCAGGACGTCCCAAAGCGCTATACAGCCAATGAAGTACTTCTGAAGTGTAGTCACCGTTGTAATGTAGGAAACGTGGCAATCAATTTGCGCACAGCAAGCTCACACAAACAGCAATGAGATAATGACTAGATAATATTTTTAGTGATGTTGGTTGAGGGAGAAATATTGGCCAGGACACCGGGGAGAATTCCCTGCTCTTCTTCGAAATAGTGTCGTGGGAACTTTTATGTTCACCCGAGAGGGCAGACGGGGCCTCGGTTTAACATCTCATTCCCCAAGACGGCACCTCCGACAGTGCAGCACTCCTTGAGTACTGCACTGGAGCGTCAGCCTGGATTATCTGCTCGTCTCTGGAGTGGGACTTGAACCCACAACCTTCTGAATCAGTGGCGAGTGCGCGACCCATTGAGCATAACACATTCATAAACTTCCAAACAGCAAAAAGGAATTATTCTGTATTTTGTTTGCTGCTGGTGTGTAGCTCCACAGATGTTGGGTGCCCAAGTATCTTGCCAAAATGACCATTATTCATAGGTGAGCCTAGACAGTGAGCGTCGGTAGGTTGTCTACCACGGAGGGCATGACAGCCGCACTCGTTCCTGTCTTTTATTCTGATGCCCACACGTGTGCACTTTCCAGCAAGGATCACAGGACAGTGATCGGAAACGGGAACCGCAATTCATTTTTCGTTCAGTTTGAGGACGTCGAGGCCAATTGCGGCACCCTGGCTGAAATCGGCTAACGTCATGCCTACCAAGCTCTTTACTAACTTCAGAAATTTAACCTGCTTTTGGATGGCCCGGAGCTGTGTGTGCGTGTGAGTATAAAGAAACACGCGCAGCTCTCTGCTTGCCTGACCAGAGAACGATGCAGAGCAGTCACTTTAACCGGGCACTGTTGGGTCACGCTGCTCTAAAGCAGGCACCAGTCACAAACGGGTCCTTGCGGTGCAATTTCACATACGCCTACCTGGATAAAGGTAGCCAGCAGGATGCAGCTCATCTCCTGCTCCAAAATGACCTTGTTCTGTGGGTTGTTGTAACAAGCTGTGATTAGTGTTGGGAACAGGACTTTGATCAAGCGCTGATCACTGAAGTACTGAAAAGGCAGTTGGCAGAGCTTCTGAAGGACTGTGGGGTGGCGCCCTGACTGCACCATTACCTAAAAAAAGAGATATTATGTTCATAAAATAAGGGTAAAAAACAGTAAAACAGAGTGTATTAAATACAAATCTAGAATATGTTAGAAATCGTGCGTCTGGGTGCACTTCCTGTCTATAAAACCTTACTGCTAGTTATGTTGCTGTCACACTTTTCTACCAACTTTCCTCATTATAAACTCCTATGTACACATTTAGATCGAGGTTAGAGGTCAGGAGGTGGTTCTTCTCCCAGAGAATAGTGGACCTCTGGAACAGACTGCCGGCTCGTGCGGTGGACGCTGATTCGCTGAATTCCTTCAAGCGAGAGCTGGACCTGTTACTGGCTGGGGCAGAGATCACGTCTGATCTCCAGGGACGTGCAGGGAATTCAGGGCCAGAGTGATCTCCTGGACTAGTTTCAATCGCCTAGATGGGTCGGTGAGGAATTTCCCAGATTTTTATTCCCAAATTGGCCTGGGTATTTTAATCTGTTTTTTTTGCCTCTCCCAGGAGATCACATGGTTTCGACTGGGGCGGAGAGTATATACTGTGATACAGAAGGTATCGCAATTGTGTGGGACGGGCTCGATGCACCTTACCTGTCTGTTATTGTTTGTATGTTCATTTATAGTGTAAAAAATTGTCACACTGTAATTACACCCTCCCACCAGTGGTGTTGCTGTAGCGTCTCAGTTTTCCCTCTCCAAGCCCCTCATCCTGTACCGGAGAGAAACTCTTCTGCTCCAACCAACTCTGTTTCTCAAATTGCCGTCAGCCTTGCTTTTTGACAATAAATAATAACATGAGATCAAAGTATTATACAGAAATAAGGACATAATGTATGGCTTTAAAACAGGGATTTAATTATATCTGAATGCCCCTGGTGTAATTATCCCCTGCTGCACTCCACCAGAAGACTACACTTGGTCTTCACTGTCTGTGTGGACCACAAAGGATTAACTAGTGAAAAGAAGCAAATGCAAACAGGATGAAAACAAAAAATGATGAAAGCGCATAGCAGGTCCGCTAGCGCCTGAAGGAGAAAGATAGGCTAATGTTTCAGGCGAGAACTTTCATCACAACCCATCATTCTCTTTCAAATGCAATTTCGACCACCCGTATATTTCCAGCAGCTTCTACTTTTATATCAGATTTCCAGTTTTTCTTTTTACCGCCAGCTTAATTCATAGGCTGCATGGCGCCACCCCATCCCTTTTGAGCGTGCTGATGCTATGTGTAAGCCTTTTAAACTTTTGCATTACGACTGGACTAAAGAAAATGGCACAAGACAGATTAGTTAAACACACAACCACAAGTAGGTGTGTAATCGTCTCATACTGTTTAGCACTGTGTCAAAGACAACTGAAATGGGTTACGAGACAACACAGATGTCGGAGTAGGGGCGAAGTGGTTACTTCCAAGTGACCGCTTCAGCCTAGGAAGGTCAGAGGTCATGCATGACACGGCAGAGGAAACAGCTCTGGAATGTCCCATTCTGCATTACAATAACCCTTAAGGAGCTCCGGGCTACAATTGTATTTCTAGTAATAGTTCCACTAGCTGTTGCAAAAGTAAGAGTTGAATCAGGAACCTCCAGGTTCGATCCGCTATCCACGTTAAGTTACGTTATCGTCAGCTGTTGTGCCGCTACAACTGGCCACAGTGCTCCTGGGCGGGGTAGGGTGTGGAAATCAGTCAGGGTTTCTAATCTTGATTGCTATCCAGTGACGGGCTGGAATGTGCACCTGTGCGGATGGCCGGGCAAGAACAAGTTAGGCTCAACTGTGATGCTCCTCATGGTAAAATATCAGAGGGGCACTTATTTTCTAGGCTCAAACCCCAAGAGTGGGTGAGGTACTGGAGGCCTGCTAATGCCCCTGGAACTGTACGCCAACAGGAGTCGGGGCCTCCAGGACAGTGGGGAGAACAACGGGCAAAAATGAGCACTGCATTCATTAGCTGTACTGTTCCCAGTTATTTCAAGCTCAGAATTCTTATTGTTCTGTATTGGGATGACTCTCGTAAAAATCTCTCCAAGGAAATTGGGAGCAGCACTAAGATAATCAGTCACCAGTTGCATCTGCATCACGTGCACTCTGCAGAAGAGCATAAACTGTAGGTAGATAATGTCAAAAAAGAATTGCTGAATGCACGTACCGTCTAAAGCAAAAACACAACACATCACTGTGGGGTTTGGACTGAGGTTTCATGACTTTCAGATATTTGATCTCACTTTCCAAACTGGAATGACTTAAATCATTCCCTAGTTCTCCAGAATAATTTGGGTCCTTAGACTGACTTTTTGTGTCAAGTATCGCACTCCGTTTTGCTACAGGAAACTCTTGATTTACCGGCACCCAAACAACCGGAAATCTTGGTTAACCGGCAAAATTCAGGAGTAGGTTCAGTTAAGTTTTTTCTTCATATTAGTGGCCGTTTCTTGATTCTTGGCTGTGTAATCGGGGGTTCCTGCACTTGTTGCTAAGCAACAGGGACGCTTGGTCTGTGGCTGGGGTTCTTGCACCTGTTACTAAGCAACAGGGAAGCCTGGATTTGTTGCTGTGTACGGAGCTCTCGTACCTTTTAACTATAACTCTCTGTAATCCGGACTTTTTGATAAACCGGCACCACGCTGGTCCCGTCGGTGCCGAATAATAAAGAGTTTCCTGTAGTTCCCCAGCCACGGAGATAGACAAGCAACTTGCTCCATTCATCCAGTCTTACTCAGTAACTGTGTTTGCAGGTGCTTGAGAGCAGCCAAGTTGACTGCACCCTATCTTCCCTTCTAGTTTGGGATGCAATAAGTAAACCCTTATACCAGGGGTGCAAATTCACTGACCTTTGAAAGCAGGACTGCAGGTGGTAAAATGTAATAAAATGGGGAAATGGGATTCTGGGTTTTGTGCATCGGGGTATCAAATACAAAAGAATATAAGACATTGATTAGGCTGCAATTAGAGGACTGAGTAGTTTGTGCACAGTCCATCTATATACGGTTCAGAGCCTCAACACATAACCTGTGCTACTGGTCAAATGGTTTTGTGATAAAGCTTTCAAAACAATCATTCCCTTTGCATGATTTCATAAGTATTTTATGGTTTCTTTCAGAACACGAGAAACGTTTCAGTGAGTAAACCCCTCTCTCAACAGAAGTTTTTGTACACAATAAAGTAAATTCGCCCACTCCTGGCTCCGAGGAGGGATATGTACGCAAATGAAGTGCATGGTAGAGACAGGACAACAACACTGTGGTGCCAATTCTGTGACCCATGCTCTCTACCAGAGTGGCTCTCCAGTGGTGGGAAGGATAGATGAATTTAGCCAAATATTTTTCCTTAAATGGACACAAACTGGAAATCCAAAACCCACTTTCGATCAACAACCCATTGCTATTCATTGCTAATAGTTCAATCACTGAATTAACAGTTGCCAGTTCCTGTTGACTGAATGTTTTTGCTCAGATTCCACATTTTTGAAAGAAAGAGCCTTGCATTTCTATAGCGCCTTTCACTACCTCAGGATGTCCCAAAGCGCTTTTTACAGCCAATTTTTACAGCCTACTTTTGAAATGTAGTCCCTGGTGTAATGTAAAAAACGCGGCAGCCAATTTGCGCACAGCAAAGTCCCACAAACAACACTATGATAATGACCCGATAATCTGGTTTTTTTATGATGTTGGTTGAGGGATAAATATTAATAACTGTTGAAGTTACACATTGTCAACATCTTTTCAATTTTTGTCCCAGAGAAAATAACCGACGCTACACTAGAGCAGCTCGCCAGTGCCTCGCCTAGTCAGAGGCCGAGGGTTTTAAGAACATAAGAAATAGGAGCAGGAGTAGGCCATTCAGCCCTTCGAGCCTGCTCCGCCATTCAATATTATGGCTGATCTTCTACCTTAACTCCACATTCCTGCACTATCCCAATATCCCTTGATTCCCTTAATATTCAAAAATCTATTGATCCCCGTCTTGAATATACTCTGCGCTCGGCAGGGGTAGCTGGATAGTGGTCAGATGTGGGAAACGTGGCTGATTCGCCCCATTCCTAGCCCAGGGTCACTCAGACCAAACGCGGTGCCTCGACCGTCGACCTGACTGAGAAGCAGCTAACTCTGCGCAGACTGGGGAATCAAACCTGGGTGACCTCGCTGTCTGCAGGGCCTAGTGCCACAGAAAAAGAGCGCTAAACTGGAACCTTTCAAACCCGACCGTCAACTTACTGCAGAGCGTGGTATGTGGCTGGGCTGGTATTAAATTCCATCAAATGAAAGGAAAAAAGGCAACCAAAACGTTTACAGTTTATAAGACCGAATTCAATCGAAAATATGCAAGAAACAGTGTAACAAGAATATTTTAATTAGCATTTCATTACAAATTCCTGATAAGAGAACACATTTAGAGAGAAAAAAAGTATTTATTTTAGATGAACAGACTATTAGAATTCTCCAGTGTCCCCTCCCCCCAACCTTTTAGCAGCCAAGTTGACTGAACCTAACGATGCATGAATACACTTGGTCTCCAAAGGCACAGAGGTACCCAATTAACCCCCCGCCCCACTCCCTCCCTCCCTCAGAATACAGCATCAATTTGCTTCATGAGGAATGCAGGGCACAGCCAGCCCTTGACTCTACGATTTGTAGAGATTTTATTGCAGCATGTGAAAAAGCAAGCAGCCTGGGAAAGGAGGTGGTGGGGGGTGGAGGTGGTGGGGTGGGGGGGGTGGGGGGAAAGAGAGGGAGGGAAGGGAAAGGAGGCTTGAAGACACTTCAAAAAAAAATTGCAGTGATGTAGCCATTCGTTTTTCTTATCACTGCTCTCATCAGCTTAGCCGAGTCCAAGAGTAAGACTGTTTAGACTAATGGGACTTGTCATAAAGCAGGCCAAGTTTACAGAGAGACTTGCGCACATTAAGAAATGAAGCAATACCACTAATGGAACCTTGCTGTGCCCACATCCTGTTAGCTCCACAGAACCTTTTCAATCAAGTCATTAAATTCAACTAACTGATATTAAAATCAAATCACTCCCAGGTTAGGTTGATTACCAATGAACAATAAGGAAACATAAATTCCTTCAGAACCGTCTTTCTTCAGCCTGGGAGGTAGGCTGGGGCAGGCCTTGAGGTGCTGTAAAACTGCAGCTCGGGATTGTAAATTGTGGATTGGCAAAACACAAACTTTCCAGTCGCAAGCACTCATGTCGACTAGCACCCAAATTAAAGCCAGAGGTGAGGGATAAAACAGAGGAGCCTGCGACAACATAAATTTCAGGGCTTTACAAGATTTCTTTCAAAGGATTTTTAACAGCTGCTGCAGAATATACGGCCCCACTGATGATGTACTTGAGTTGTAAGAATACAAGTAAACAAATCCAAGTTTTAGGCACGAGGGCGAGCGACCTGCTGCTAAGGGCTGTAATATATTGCAAGCAGCAATATGTGACACACAACTTAAAACTGCATACTGGGCGAGACACTGAGGACCATGCTGTGATTTACTCATAGGGATTAGCGGAAACAAAACTACAAATACTGGAGATCTGACGTAAGTACAGAAAATAACCAGGGAAAGATATAAAAAAAGATCAGGCAGGCTCACTGCTCCTAATCGTTATTGTTGGAAAACGCACGTGTGGACACTGAGCGGGGGCAGGATCAGGTTCTCAGCAGTGATGCCCTCCATGTTCAAATAGCCTGCCAACATTCACTGTCACGGCTCATACGTGAAGAACTGGCCACTTAGGCGAGGTCACCGGTGTCGCCTGTGATACCAGCACGTGTCAGCCACCTTCACATTTGGAGGGGGGAAAAAATACCTGCGGAAAATGCTGGAAATACGTAGGGCAGTCAGCATTGGGTGGAGAAAGAAAGCTTAACATTTCAAGCAGGGAACTTCCACTAGAACTGGTTGAAAGGCTCTACCGGAAACACAAACCAGTCTTTTTCAGATACTCAATGACATGCTGTGTATTTCCAGTATTCTCCATTTTTAATGCTCTCTCCAATGGACGTAAAAGATACCATGGCACTATTTCAAAGAAGAGCAGGGGAGTTCCTACCAGTGCCCTGGGGGCAATATTTATCCCTCAACCAACATCACTAAAACAGATTATCTGGTCATTATCATCACATTGCTGTTTGTGGGAGCTTGCTGTGCGCAAATTGGCTGCCGCGTTTCTCTACACTACAACAGTGACTACACTTCAAAAGTACTTCAGTGGCTGTAAAGTGCTTTGGGACGTCCTGAGGTCGTGAAAGGCGCTGTAGAAATGCAAGTCTTTCTCTTTAGCAGTGTTTTATTGTCTCTTATGGAATGTACAGAAAGGGGGAGAAAATTGGAAAAAAGCAAAGTGCATAATGGTAGCCCATTAAATGCAAAGTGTTGCACTGCACAGTCTATAAAATATGACACTTCTTCACCAAACTATGAAACATAAGGGCATTTTCAATGCTAGGTTTCAGAATGTGACAGAAAGTAATGATAAATGGAATATGACGTGACTTCAGGGTTGAGCAAACACTATGCAGTTATTGAAACCTGGCAGCTTGTCTTTATATAACAGTGTGTTCCCATCTGCAGGGATATTTATTGCTTTTCTGAAAATTGAACTGGGTACAAATGATACAAACTTAATATGGATTTATCACATGAAACTAGGCTAACATCATCGTCGTCAGGTGTCAGCTGCGGCTTACTCAGTAGCATTCTCGCCGAAGCTCTGGAATTCCATCCCTAATCCTCTCCGCCTCTCTCTCTCTCCTACTTTAAAACGCTCCTTAAAGCCTACCTCTTTGACCAAGGTTTTGATCACCTGTCCTAATATCTCATGTGGCACGGCGTCAAATTTTGTTTGATAGCGCTCCTGTGAAGCGCCTTGGGACGTTTTATTACGTTAAAGGTGCCACATAAATGCAAGTTATTACTGAGACAGAAAGATGTTGGTTAAAGCCCCACTTCAGAGACTTCACAGAAATCACAGAAACCCCACAGTGCAGATAGAGGCCATTTCGGCCCATCGAGCCTGCACCGACACATATCCCACCCGATCCCCGTAACCCCTACACCAACACCAACACATATCCCACCCTATCCTCGTAACCCCACGTATTTAATCCCCCTAACACTAAGGGTCAATTTATCATAGCCAATCAACCTAACCCGCACATTTTTTGGACTGTGGGAGGAAACCGGAGCACCCGGAGGAAACCCACGCAAACACGGGGAGAATGTGCAAACTCCACACAGACAGTCACCCGAGGCCGGATTCGAACCCGGGTCCCTGGTGCTGTGAGGCAACAGTGCTAACCACTATGCCACCGTGCTGCCCATAATCTCAGCCGATGCTCCTAGTGCAGTACTGTGGGTGTGCTGCACTGAGGTGCCGTCTTTCCGTTGAGACGTTAAACCGAGGCCCCGCCTGCCGTCTCATATGGATGCATAAATGCTCGTACGCCAATATGGACTCCTGGGCTGCTTAAGTCGCATGTGTGAAAAACACCAGCTAATGGCTGAGCAGTGCCATGCTCTTGAACCCCTCACTTCACTGCAGTCGCCGAAGAATTGCTCAACAAACAAGTTCTTGCTAGCTGTACGTATACCGACTTCTTCTCCCCTTCCAAAAGCACAGACTGAGGGAAATCCTGCAGATTGTGCTGTTAAACATGGTTACATTTTCACTGCAAACTTTTCAGACTGTACGAGCAATTTACACAGGAACGCTTAAAACACTGGTATGAAATTATTTTGTTCACTATTTTAAAGGAGACGTTAAAATAAATGAGTTACTGCCTCTGTTATAATTGCAATTTTATACAAACTAGTGTATTGTCTGCGGTTTTACCCATTGAAATTCAGGGCAAAGCAAATTTCCCTCAGAGCGCATGTGTAAAGTTGTGGGTACAGGTATGTGGATCAGCAGCCTCTGGAGCTTATGAAACCCCATCAAGTGGTAGAAGACTGTAGCTGCAGGGAAAGTAGAGTGCAGGTTGGCTTCGGGGGGGGGGGGGTCTGTTGTGCTGACTTCAGCGAACTTTTATAGGAAGGTGCTGAGGGCGGGGTGGGGGAGGCAGAGGATAGTTTGCGGAGCCCTTCTTGCACGGCTAGCAGCCTATTACACAGCAGCAGTGGACCTGGGAGCAGGTTGCCTGCCTCTCCTTTGAACTAGGAACAATGTGTGATGTGGGGTTGAGGGGGGGGGGGGGGGGGGGGGGGAGGTGGGGGGGAGGGGAAGGAAAGAAAACACCGCAGTGCCTCACATGTGTAAATTCTAAAAGATTTCCTAGGACAGTTCAAACTTGGAAAAGAAGCCTCCAATTTCCATTAAATACTGAGACGTAGTCTGTGGTATTTGTTAATATTTAGAGCCGTCAGTCAACCACCTGGCCTTGCCTAGGATCAGAGGCTCCAGTCTGCAATGCACAGTCGACTGACATGTCTAATGGCATACAAATGCTCTACTATAGTGGCATTTAAATTGGGCGAATGCTGCTGGGCTCCTGATGTGCAGGTCCGGTGGCACTATGGACGGTACCCGGGTAGACCTATATTTCACTAGGTCTTTCCAGCTGCTGCTGGTGTTCAGGGCTCCAGCAACAGCCCTGATCTTGTGATGAAACCTGCAGGAATACGTCTAACCAGAGTTGGCAAGCCTAAAGTGCAGGCGCACATTCCCTGGACATGCACTTAGGTTGCTCGCCCTCAAACTGACCTTTGGGAACCACAAAAGGTAAAATGAGCTCGAAGGTCATTTTGGGAAGTGCATTTGCTCAGAGGAAGCCACTATGGTCATTAAGAAAGCCCCCCCGAGTGAAGCCCTTCAACGAAACTCAACCTCCCAATGGCCTCATCATTACCACAATACTGTTCTATCACTTTTATTACCGGCAATGTTTTTCTTAGTTGTTTCTCAATCCTCTGGTTACAAAATCTGTGCTCACTCATTAAGGTCAAGTGACTGGATGCAGAATATTTCTCCCTGCCAACAATTGTAGGGAAATGATGCCACTGCATTTCTTGTGTAAACCCACTGCTGTAACATCATCTCATTTAAACAATTGTCTGCAGCTTATTTTCAATAGAGATCTGGTGGAACATCTGGGGGTCCAATATTGGGTCCCATAGATGCAGTAAGATCCCTCTGGCTCTCAGTTAACTGATTAAAACATCCGATTGTGACCGAGCTATTTTCAGGATTTTAATACGGGTCCTACTCACTAATGGCATGACACTTGAGAACTCTGACTTCACAAATAAACTAGAGGGCTTCTACCCATAATGCATAACCAGGGCAACATCTAGGAAGCCCAAATAAGTAAAGAGAGTGTGCTCTGATGAAAGGAATGGAAAACAGCAGAGAATAATTTAATTGGATAGAAGGAAGAGCAAGGGCTATAACAGCAGATGTCGAGATCCCATTAATACAAGTTGCCACCCATCTGGTTTTGGATCAGAAATTTCTACAATGTAAACCAGATACAAAAAATAAAAACTCCCCTTTCCTGTCTCATGACTTGGAAACATTAATTAATGTTGTTTTCTGTGACTTTTCATAATCAACAAACATCAGAACTCCAGCCATGATTCGAGCCCCTTCCTACATCCATCAGGTTTTGAACTTCGCAAAAAGTCCCACCCTCCCTTAAAATGACACGTAAATGACAATTCTGGCAGTACAATGTTAAAGCTTTGTACGAGTGTGTAAAATGCAGTCCAGCCTGTCACGTTTATCAAGGTGCAGCTAAAAAAAATGACATTAAAGCACTCTTCTTTCATGAGTTGACAAACTAAAATGCCAACCTGTTTACCCTCAAAGTGGGCTCAAAAGGGAATTGAAAGTACATCTGATTGTGGAAAGAATCCTAATTGTGCTTCTTATGGCACACTCCGATCTAAATTATACAGCTGCACAGTTTAAGAGAGGCTCTTTTCATTCCAGCATTTTTAGCAAGCGATAAAGTGAGTTTCTCTTGTGGGTTGGGGGTTGATGATGGTGGAAAAAGACAGTCGGATATATTGCTGTCCAACTGCAATGAATCTATAGTTTGGCTTATGGCCTTGAGATTTAAAAAAAAAATCTCATCAGTTCATAATGATGCAAATTAATCAAGTTGGAGATATATCATCTACAGAGAAAGCATCAGGACTTGCTCATATGTAAGCCAAGTTTTGTTTTATTTGCTCCTTCTCTGTTATATATTATATATAAAAGTTGGCCGGGATTTTCTTTGCCTCTTTTTAGGCGGCCCAGGGTGCAAAACGGAGGGAAATTGGGCAGGGATACAAAGCTAGGTGGAAAAGCAAGCTGCAAAGGGATATAGACAGGTTAAATGACTGGGCAAGAAGGTGGCAGATGGAGTATAATGTGGGAAAGTATGAAATGATCCACTTTGGTAGGAAGAATGGAAAAGCAGAATATTTTTTTAAAGGATTCAGAGGGATTTGGCTATCCTTGTACACGCATTACAGCAAGTTAACATGCAGGTACAGCAAGCAATTAGGAAGGCAAATGGTATTTTAGCCTTGATTATAAGAGGGTTGCAGTATAAGAGTAAGGAAGGCTTGCTACAATTGTACAGGGCGTTGGCGAGATCATACCTGGAGTACTACCTACAGTTTTGGTCTCCTTACCTAAGAAAGGACATATTTGCCTTAGAAGGAGTGCAACGAAGGTTCACCAGACTGGTACCTAGGATCAGAGGACTGTCCTATGAGGAGAGATTGAGTAGAATGGGCCTATATTCTCTAGAGTTTAGAAGAATTAGAGGTGATCTCATTGAAACGTATAAAATTCTTAGCACATTTGACAGGGTAGATGCAGGGAGGATGCTTCACCTGGCTGGGGAGTCTAGAACTAGGGGTCATAGTCTCAGGATATGGGGTCGGCCTTTTAGGACTGAGATGAGGAGAAATTTCTTCACTTCAGTGAGTTGTGAATCTTTGGAATTCTCTACCCCAGAGGGCTGTGGATGCTCAGTGGAGTTGAGGTAAAAGTTCAGCCATGATCTTATTAAATGGTGGAGCAGACTCAAGGGGCTGCATGGCCTACTCCTGCTCCTATTTCTGATGTTCAGATAATTTTTCATCCTAATAGCATTCCTTTGCCTTCTTTTCCTGAAGAGTAAGGATTGTAGAGCGAGAGATCAGCTGTGAATCCCAGCTCAAATCAATATTCCAGCTAGAGTATTTGTGAGTGGAGGCCCAGAGTGAAGGGTAACCACCCACGCTGTTTCAAACCAGATTGTCTGGTTTCAAAGATGGTCAGCTAGTAATTATAAAGATTGGACAGAAAAATCAGGTTTTCCAATTCTAGATTTTAAAGAGAGATAATATGCATGCACCAAACGACCCACTCACGTCGCACAAATGTGAAGAGGGCCAGCTTTGGACAGAGGGAAAAGGGGGTCGGTCACCCCACCAGAGGTACACAAAGCAGAAAGTGGTGAAGTACCACTGCTTTCGCCCAACCCGCAGCAGCTCGATGCAATTTATTACAACCTCCCCTCTCCTTTTGTAAACTGGTTTAGCAGCTCAGCCCTTCAGTTACTGAGTCAGTGAAAGGAGGGAGCCTGGCAACAGTCAACAGTCTCTTGCAGGTCGGATATTATTTTCAACTTTTTTTGTATGTATTCTCTACTTTCTTCAAATCTCATTTACACAATCACCGAAGCCAAGAAACTGGGCAGGCAATCTGTTCCAATACTTCTGCATGGGCTGCCTATAAATGGTGGCTGGAAGAGGTTATCTTTCCCCCTTGCACTGGGGCAGGCTGGTAGACCTTGACAAGGTTCAACTCCCCCTGCCCGCACCACAGAATCACAGAAACCCCACAGTGCAGATAGAGGCCATTTCGGCCCATCGAGCCTGCACCGACACATATCCCACCCGATCCCCGTAACCCCTACACCAACACATAGCACACCATGCACCCTAGATTGAAAATTTGCTGCGTGGGAATTATGGGCACAATCCCATGACCAAACACTGTGGAGCAGTGCCTTGGTACAAAACTGCTGTAACCTTTCTACGTTGCTTTTATCCACTTTTCTATCAAAAAGCATTAACAAAAATCCATGTCTAATATACAGTATCAAAAATGATCAGAGAAACTGAACAGGGTGCCTTTGGAAATCTAATTAAATTTGATTTCGGACAAGTTTTATTATTTTTCAATACAGCCACAGCCTGGAAAAGCTTCTCTCCACATGAAGCAACATATAACAGATGCAATGTATAAAGCAATACAGTAATGCTCAGAATTTCTTTGAAGGCAAAGGACAGCAGGGGTTAATGTAGAATGGGAAGGATTTTTCATACTTGCTGGTAGACAGTTTTTCTTTAAAGATGCAAGATCTGCATTATTTCCTCCCGTACATGCATAAACAGAACCCGAGGCAGAGGCACTGAATCAGCAGAATATGTCACAAATTGGGCCCTTTTCCTGCTCTTAGGTCAATCCTACATTGCTTTATTGTTCCGCCAGTGCTTACATTAGCATTGAGATGCAAAGGCTGTTCCAGAGCTTCTCAATAATAAGCTTCATGTAACCTTTTGAAACTTACACGAATATTTCTCCAGCATGTGACTGACAAAATAAAGTTCTTTTAGTGGGGGTTGGGCAGGGAGGGGGTGTAAAGAGCAAGACCCCAGTTTGCAAAGAGAACTACATTTATGTATTTACAGGAGCTGTAATATTCTCCAGTGGTAAAATATTCAACATGGCTCAGGATCAATATGATGATCCACAATAGATTAAGGGGTAAATACATTGTGGGGTGTGATACAGAGCTATATAGACGAGGAAGCAGTCTCAGAATTGATCCCTGGTCTGAGCTGAGTTAGCTGACCTCAGCTGACAACAGAAGGGGGGGGTTTACAAATATCTTTCAGCTAGGGAGGGGAAGTAAATTAGCCAGGGATCGCGCTCCTGATCGCTATGCAGTAACTCTTGCTGGAAAGAGGATGTTTGGAGAGACCAGGATTGTGTTTAGCTGTGATGCTTTCCGTGGAAAATGAGCCCGCTGACACTCACTGTCTGAATTTACATATGAAGAATGGCTACTGGGGTGACATAACAGAGGGTTCACAGCACCTGTGCACCACACCCCAGCAAGGGTCAGTGCCTTCAAGTTATGCTTGAACTGTATAAAACACTAGTTAGGCCACAGCTAGCGTACTGCGTGCAGTTCTGGTCACCATATTACAGGAAAGATGTGATTGCACTAGAGAGGGTATAAAGGAGATTTACGAAGGTGTTGCTTGGACTGGAGAATTTTAGCTACGAGGAAAGATTGGATAGGCTGGGTTTGTTTTCTTTGGAACGGAGGAGGCTGAGGGGAGACCTTATTGAGGTGTATAACATTATGAGAGGCCTAGATAGAGTGTATAGGAAGGACCTATTTCCCTTAGCAGAGGGGGTCAACAACCAGGGGGCATAGATTTAAAGTAATTGGTAGGAGGTTTAAAGGGGATTTGAGGGGAAATGTCTTCACCCAGAAGGTGGTGGGGGTCTGAAACTCACTGCCTGAAAGGGTGGTAGAGGCAGAAACCCTCACCACATTTAAAAAGTGCTTGGATATGCACTTGAAGTGCCGTAACCTACAAGGCTATGGACCAAGAGCTGGAAAGTGGGATTAGGTTGGAGAGCTCTTTGTCAGCCGGCATGGATACGATGGGCCGAAATGGTCTCCTTCTGTGCTGTAAATTTCTATGATTCAAGAGAGGTAGAGGGAAAAATTAGACCCTGCCCTCCCGATAATATGGAATCATGATGCAGTGCAGGCATCAGTAGTGAATGGAAAATACCAGTCATTCAAAAAATTCTATTTCCACTTTAGTTATGCCATTTTCTAGTGCACAAAAGCCAGCCATACAGAAACATGGTCTGTTTTCAATTCATCTATTTTTTACGTTTTTTAAGCTCATACCCTAGTACCTTTTGAAGAAGAAAAAATTGCAGGGATATGGGGAAAGAGCGGGGGAGTGGGACTAGCTGGCTTGCTCTTCGAAAGAGCCGGCGCAGACTCGATGGGCCGAATGGCCTCCTTTTGTGCTGTACTATTCTGTAGGGCAGTCAGACCATCTCTGCCAATCTAGCTTAGCAACTGATGGCTTTGGTTTCCTCACAATCCCGCACGTCTCCCACGATAGCCTCTTCTCTTGCTTGTAAAGCACGCCAAGACAGGAGAATGAGAGTGCTTTAAAAATGCAAGTTGATGTAGGTGGTGGGTGCGAGTGGTTGGTGGACAGGAGGAGGAGGGAGGAGAGGGTTAGTCTGATTTTCGACTAGTGGAGAGCGTGCCTGGCCTTAGTGCAGTGCCTCCCCATTGCCCAGAACAGAGACTGAGTACCTGGAGAGAATATCAGGGCGCTGTGGTACTGCATGGGTCGATTTGGGGAGACGGGGTTGGGTATGGATATCACATCTGTATATCGACCTTTGTTGCTCGATAGATTCAAAGTGAATTTAGAACAAATAAAACTGAGGCAAAAATTAATTAGTTCTGCATGTTAAAATTTTAAACGAAATATGAAGTAAGATAATTGCATTTCCTTTGTACAATAGCTGCATTTTATCTATACTGGATCTGTACATGTTATTCGGAGTGACAGCTTGAGGTGCCTTCCATAAATAAAACCGAAACCTAGTCACTTAGTGCTGCTAGATGGCAAGTTTATTTGCTTTCAAAATCCCCCATTTAAAAGGACAATAATCTAAGTAAATTTACAAAGTTTCAACTTTCAGTGCTGAAATGTATCTTGCTTTATGTGCTGACTTAGAAATGTTCAGTGGTTAGTGTGGAAGACATCTGAACTTAATGTTTGTATAAAGTTGATTCATCTCTATGTCTAAAGGTCAGCTAAAAATGGAGACTTTCAAACAACACAGATTTATATGTAAAATAAGTGTCTATCAGCTTAATGATGATCTTGTATATTCTCTCCTTTCCCCCGCCATTTCTTCTAACATTGCTAAAGTGTTTATTGTTCAGTCTTTAGTTCTAATGAAGGGTATACACCTGAATTTCCACAGCCTTGTGTCTTCTCAGATGCTGTATGATCTGCTAAGTATTTCTAGCATCTTTTAATTTTATTTTATACATTTAGAAACAGTGCTTTTCATGTAATGGACTGCCCCAAGGTGCCACAGGAGGAGCAATACATACTGAGCAGGAAGCAGGACAGAAGTTAGTGATGACCAAAACTGTTTATATGGACTGATGGAGCTTAGCAGACAAATGGGAATTATTGTAGGGAATAGCATTAAGTCCAAATTGCAACGGGCTTGAAATTTTGTTTGAACATGTCCAGATCATTCTTGAATGAAAAGTGCTGGAATTGAAGAGTGTAACTCATTAGATCGCAAACATCCTGTACAACGGAGTGCTGGACACAGTTACAACTACTCCAAGCCACGAGTGGCACTGAACCAAAGCTAGGAGCTTGCCCACAAGGAAGGGGGGAGAGACTGGAGGAGGAGTCACTCTCATGCACCTTCAAGCAGAGCCAAAGTATGTGTCATCCATACAACCGACCAGCACAGCAATTAAGATCTGGCTTTGAATTTAATATTCATGCACTGTGGGTGGGGCAGGTCACATCAAATAAACCCCAACAGAGGCCCATATCGTCATTCAATTTAGCAGAGGGGGAGTCCTCTAGGACATTTTTAATCCATTTGTATTGTAGATATATTTGGAAGTTGGGTGCTACTTATTCCAAGCCACTGTAAACACCATTCAATAACTGGCCATTAGCTGTTGGGTAACAGTATCTAGGTGGCTTCAATCTCTATTTGTTTTTTCCCTTCCTGTGGGGAAGTGTGCAGTTTCCAACCGGCACACCATCAGATGCAGCACAGTTGAGATTGGTAACTTAATGTGTGGGCAGCAGAAGATACAAATCTCTGTTGTACCACTCCATGGTGCAGCTGTGTTAGAGCTTCACTGTGTTCTCTACATATTCGGTTTTCCTGAAGCACCCCCAAGTACACTTATCCAGCCGTCTCCTATTCTCATTCATTCTTATCGCGACGGTAAACCTGTGGAACTCCGTTCCGCTCTCAGTCTTTCCTTCTTCCTACAAACTACAAGCTTTTAAGAGTCAAATTGATGTCAACTTCTTGACTTATCTTATCTTTATTTTTCAGCTTTGGTGGTGGCCCTGTTCCCTCGGGTCCCCAAAAGGAAACTGGGGCAATGTAGAGTAGTCTGAACTTGTTCCACATCACCTTATGGACAATAATTTTCTCCAAATAATAATACTGCCGAAAAGATGTCAAATTTTGGGTTATGGTATGAAAATAGACAAAACTGGAATCGCACAGCAGGCCAGTCAGCATCTGTGGTGATCACAGACCACAGTCAACGTTTCGGGCTCGTGACCCACTTCAGAACTGAAAGACAAGCGATGAATAAACATTTTAATAGAACCAATAAAGGGGAGAGGGGAGAAAACAAACAGAGAGGAGGCATCAATGGAACGATTGTTGGTGATGGAACAGATCACCTCAGTCAAGTAAAATGGACAGAAGCATTAAACAAATTAAAAACATTAAAGAAACAAAGGGTTTATGAGTGGCCAAGGCAGTGGGAGGTTTAAGATAAAGGTGACAAAATAGGAGAGGTGGAAAGTATGGAAAATCTTGAGGACCAGGTATAAAATGATCCCAGTTTGAAATTAGTAGAGAAGCAGGCAAAGTACAGCGGGTCCACCAGCTCCGAAGAGAGAAAGTTCAGGTCAACAAGGAGGGCACAGACACTGCCTCTCCCCTTCCCTCCGGCCAGCATGGTGTTTAGATTAGGGCAATCAAAAGAGTGATTGCATATTGAGGAAATCAAAGAAAACAGAACATGGGCTAATCTAATGTGATTGAAACTGACTGTAAGCAGCATCGCAGTTCCTGCCATTTTGTTGAGTATTCGATGCCTTGCAATTCTAACTTCAAAAGAAGAATTAAAGCAGCAAAAGCTGTTTAAATTGCCAAAGTTGTACATTTTCAACTCTGCATTGCTTCAGCTTTATATTGGTTGTGTTATACTGATAAAAGCTAAATAAAATGATCCATTCTCAACAACAACCACCTGTATTTATATCACAGAAATCACAGAATCACAGAAACCCCACAGTGCAGATAGAGGCCATTTCGGCCCATCGAGCCTGCACCGACACATATCCCACCCGATCCCCGTAACCCCTACACCAACACATATCCCACCCTATAACCCCACATATTTTAATCCCCCTAACACTAAGGGTCAATTTATCATAGCCAATCAACCTAACCTGCACATCTTTGGACTGTGGGAGGAAACCGGAGCACCCGGAGAAAACCCACGCAAACACGGGGAGAATGTGCAAACTCCACACAGACAGTCACCCGAGGCCGGATTCGAACCCGGGTCCCTGGCGCTGTGAGGCAACAGTGCTAACCACTATGCCACCGTGCTTTTATAGTGCCTTTAAAGTAGCAAAACGTCCCAAGGCGCTTCTCAGGAGCGATTATCACACAAAATCTGACACCGAGCCACTAAGGAGATATTAGGGCAGGTGACCAAAAGCTTGGTCAAAGAGGTAGGTTGTAAGGAGCGTCTTAAAGGAGGAAAGAGAGGTAAAGAGGCGGAGAGGTTTAGGGAGGGAATTCCAGAGCTTAGGTCCTCGGCAGCTGAAGGCACGGCCACCAATGGTTGAGCGATTAAAATCAGGGATGCTCGGGAGACCAGAATTAGAGGAGCACAGATATCTCGGAGGGCTGGAGGAGATTACAGAGATACGGAGGGGCGAGGCCATGGAGGGATTTGAAAACAAGGATGAGAATTTTAAAATCGAGGCGTTGCTTAACAGGGAGCCAATGTAGGTCAGCGAGCACAGGGGTGATGGGTGAATGGGACTTGGTGCGAGTTAGGACACGGGCAGCAGAGTTTTGGATGACCTCAAGTTTATGGAGGGTATAACCTGGTAGGCCAGCCAGGAGCTTGAAGTTTAAAACAATTGGACTCTCCAAACTGTTTGGGGGTCTCTGATTGAGCTTTTTCACGGTTTCCTCTCGCTTTCCCTGGAGGTGCCGACTCGGGCTGGGGTAGGGTCCCATGGGTGCCAGCAGCTGTTCAGTATCTTGGCCAATGCGTGGGCATCAGGAGACTAATCAACGACAGGGGGCACTACAGTTGAGCCTAGCAGGGTTCCTGCAGCGAGAGCCCTGATCAATGTTTC
Source organism: Somniosus microcephalus (assembly GCF_052327205.1). Taxonomy (NCBI): domain Eukaryota; kingdom Metazoa; phylum Chordata; class Chondrichthyes; order Squaliformes; family Somniosidae; genus Somniosus; species Somniosus microcephalus. Next base: position 32,540,931 of record NC_141018.1, read on the forward strand.
GTCTCACTAGTTGCAGGGCGCTGGTAACTGTACTGTCCCAACTGCTGCTCTTGCTGAGAGCAACTAACCTAGTTGAGATGGTTCAGTCCCTCGCTGGGCAGTGCTTTTACCAACGATCAGCGGAGCTATCTTTTATTTGCTCTCTGTTGGTTTATAGCTGCTTAGTTCTGTGATGTCTAAGCGTTAGACTCATCAGTTCCCAAAATTTGAAAAATGAGCTAGCCACATTATTCTTTAATAACTGGGTACAGCAGGGATATGAAAAAATGCTGCTCATGGTTGCCAGCTGAGATCAAGGGCTATGCAGCCAGTACCTTGCAACACTTTTACAAATTAACAATATGCATTTTGTTTCTTAATGAATATGCAAAGGACACCAATTCCCACCGTGGTCATTCTTACAAACTTAATTCCTGTCCTGAACAAAAGTGGATTCATCTGTCATTCCAGTAATTTAATCATTTCAGCTTCATCCAATTATCCAATATAATATGCAAATGAAATGAACAATTGCCGTTGCATACTAATTGCGTTCATCAGAATAATTAAATCAGAGCAGAGTGGAACGTGTAACTGAACTATCGTAAAACCCAAGCAGGTTCTTTAATTAAGGCTACAAAAATTTAATTAGGAACCGTAATCTGCCCTTAAAGTGCTGAAAAACTCCAGCATGATAAGGGACATTACTCTTATTACAGAGTTTTCCCTTCTGAGTCCACACTCGGCATCATGGGACCTCTTTCACTTGGCTAAAAGACAACCAACTGTGGCAGATTGCAGCCAACTGCCAGCTCAGTGGAGCATGCTTACAAGCTAATTATGCAGTGCTCCAAACCTGCTGGCACAATAATCCTTGGGCTACTGTGTGATTTCAGGCTCTGCTACCTTACAACAAACCCATCATAAGTTGCATGGAAAGGAATTCTTTGCGAGATATATTAGGCCTATTAGTTGTGTTATGAGGACTGTGAATGGCGTCATTTCCAAAAATTTAGTAAGTACATTGTCATTGGGATGGAAAAAAAGGCCCGTTCATCTTGCTTACTTATTCATCTTGTGCAGAAATCTTGAGTTCCACAGCAAAATATTACTGAACGTCTTGATGAGATTACAGCAGTGTAATCAATTCTAAATATAATTTATGCATTAAGTAATTCACTAAGCATCCCTTTACTCTCCAAAGTCCTTGAAGGTGTTGTCATCTCCCAACTCCTTGCCCAAATCACCCACAACTGCCTGTTTGAATCTCTCCAATTAGGTTTCCACATCTCCTGCAGCACTGAACCCAATGGCACAAATTACATTCTCGGTGACTGTGTTGCATTGTCCCTCCTTGTCCCCCTCGGCCTTTCAGCGGCCTTTCACATGGTCGACCATGCCATCCTCCTCCAATGTCTCTCCTCCGTAGTCTAGCTCGGTGGGATTACCTTTACTGGGCTTTACTCATCTGTTCATAGCCAGACCATATGCAGCAATGGGCTTCGCTTCCAGTCTTCACACCGTTATTCTGGAGTCCCTTAAGGATCTATCTTTGACCCCCTCCTCTTCCTCATCTACATGCTTCCCCTTGGTGACATAATCCACAGACATATTGTCAGGGTCCACTTATAACCTGGTGACACCCAGCTCTGTGTTGTCAGACTGCTTGTCCAACATCTAATCTTGGATAAGCCACAATTTAATCCAGCTAAATACTGGGAAGATCAAAGTCATCGTCTTCAGCCCCAGCCACAAAATCTGTATCCTTGACAATGACGCCACCCCCCTCCCCAATCACTGTCTCAGGTTGAACCAGGTTGCTTGCAACCTCAGCATCCTTTTCGACCCTGAGCTGAGCTTCCAACCCCAAATCCTCTGCATCACAAATACTGCTTAGCTCCATCATGTAACATCGCCTGCCTCCGCACTTGCCTCGGCCCAATTACTGCTGAAACTCTCCTCCATGCCTTTGTCAGCTCCAGATTTGCCTGTTCCAATGTTCTCCTGGCCAGCCACCCATTCTTCAACCCTTCGTAAACTTCAGCTCATCCAAAACACTGTTGTCTGTATTCTATCAAGTCCCACTTGCCCATCACCCTGTACCCTCTGATCTATGTTGGCTCCCGGTCACTCAATTCATCAAATTTAAATTTTTTATCCCTTCATGACTTTCCCTCTGTAACCTCTGCCAGCCCTACAATTCCTGCCCCCCGCCAACACCCCCCCTCGCCGGAGAACTCTCCATTCCTCTGACTCTGGCCTCGTGCAGCCCCCCTCCTTTCACCCCAACACTGGCAGCTGTGCCTTCAGCTGCCTCGGCCCAATGCTCTGGAACGCCCTCCCTAATTGAAACCGAATAGCAAGATGTCACCTCCAGTGACTTCTGTTATCATCAAGGACAGTAAAAGTGCCCAACAAAAACCTCAGAATATCTAAAGCAGACCTGAAACTTGTGACACTTATGCTGGATGTGGTAAAATAAAAATATATTTTCTCAAATACAGAACTAAAACCATATTTTAATTTAAAAAAAATTGGTACCCTGGTGTCAAATTAATTTACACTACCGAGTGGCTTAGCAACACCGGAACAACCGCTTATTGTGGCTTTTAAAAAATAATTCTAGAGATGTGGACATCGCTGGTAAGGCTGGCCTTTATTGCCCACCCCTAGCTGCCCTCGAGAAGGTGATGGTGGGCCGCCTTCTTGAAACGCTGTGTCGTGAACGTGCTTCCACAATGCTAGGTAGGGAAATTCAGGATTTTGACCCAGCGTGCTGCAGTATCTAAAGGATGCACTGTAGTAACGGAGCAAGCTAACTTCGACGTCACCTCCCAGCCTTTAAGCTCGAACACCGGAGAAGAACAAGAACAGAAATATCATGAGAACACCAAGTCCCACATCACCCTGTCTTGGACACAGATCATTGTTCTTTCATGATCGCTGGTTCAAAATCCTGGAATGCCCCACCTAAAAGAAAGAAAGATAGATTTGCATTTATATAGCGCCTTTCATGACCACTGGACATCCCAAAGTGCTTTACAGCCAATTAAATACTTTTTGAAGTGCAGTCACTGTTGTAATGTAGGAAATGTGGCACCCAATTTGCGCACAGCAAGCTCCCACAAACAGCAATGTGATAATGACCAGATCATCTGTTTTAATGACGTTGGTTGAGGGATAAATATTGGCCCAGGACACCAGGGATAACATCACTTCTCTTCTTTGAAATGGGATCTTTTCTGTCCACCTGAGAGAGCAGACGGGGCCTCGGTTTAACGTCTCATCCGAAAGACGGCACCTCCGACAGTGCGGCACTCCCTCAGCACTGCACTGGGAGTGTCAGCCTAGATTTTTGTGCCCAAGTCTCTGGAGTAGGGACTTGACACCACAACCATCTAACACGATCATGATAGCAGTGTCAACACAAGGACTGCAATGGCTCAAGGAGAAGACCCATCACCTTCTCACAACAACCAGGAGTGGGCAATAAATGTAGCCTTGCGTGTGTCACCCACATCCCACAAATAAATACAAAAACCACAGCTGCTACAAGATGCGTTCATGACATTTAACATTCTGGATGCCAGAATAAAACAACAGAGCTGTCAGCAAGCATGCCAGCATCAGAGATTTACCTTTGCTCTTGGTGGCACTTTGTCTCTGGAGGAAATGACAAAATTCACCTTGCAAGACTGTATGTTCCCTCTCTCCGGAGATGTACATCCTGCCTCATTTACATGACACTTTGACCACAAAGGCAGTGCTGTAATACAATTGTATTGGTAGAAAACTCTATAGAGAGACTGGTGTAATGACGTTCAACTCAAAATATGTTACCTTGTCTTTGTGCTGGATAACTAAAAACAAAGCGTTCCACCTTCAGTATTTTGCTAACTTCCCTTATAGTTGCCAGCAAACAGATGGTTTTCCATTGCATACCATCTTCAAAAATACAGCTGCCACACCAACAAACACACATTATACAGATGGTCAACACTGAAATGGAAATTATAGCACAATTATAGCCATATTAATACACAAATTCTATATTAATAAACACATTTGTGTAGACAGCAGGCAATAATAGGATAAGGATTCAATCTCATGATTCCCCACATGGCAAACTCCTAATTGGGACAAATTATTCGGGTGCGAGCATCTTCCTGATTGTGAAATGATAAAAGAGGGAGCAAAAACCACTCTACGGACAAGACAGCTTGAAATTGAAGGACTAATAGCAGAACGTGGAAGTGAAAGCCGGCACTGGTTGAAAGACAAATCAATGTAAGAGTAAAAACTTACTTGCTGTACTTTATAAATCCAAGTGTTTGTTGGAAGTGGTTGGGAATCATTGTACAGCAAGCATCAAATGGCTTTAGAATGGGATCACTGATCCACAGTTCACCCACACTGGTCGCTTGCAAAAGGTATTGGCCTTAACCCAGCAGCCTGGGGTTGTTATCAAGCTCTTGTTGTAATATGGTGATTGTTGGGCATGCTGATGCCCTGCTGGATTATTTATCACTTCTGAAATGACGACGTCATAAAGGGCTCCTTTTATTTTTTGGACTCTTCTTGGCTGATGCACCTATATTGCTGAAAACCAGAGGAAGTTCCTCATTAAGCAGCTTAATGGTCTATTTTGATATTACATTTGGAAAGCTTTGAAATATGAACCTGGCTTTTTGCTTCAAACATACCCTGAGCTTAAAATAACAGAAAATGCTAGAACTGCACAGTGAAAGGAGGAGGAATTGGTAAAAAAAAGTTTACTTGTCTGTCCATTCAATACGGACTTTTTCAATATTACTTGAAGGTGGCCTCCCCTGATGCCTCAGCTGATAAACACACTGCCTAATGGTGCAGGACTCAGCTATACAAACCAAGAAGGTGGCAGGCTTGATTTCTGGCCTGTGTTGAGTAAGTGGATCTCAATGGGGAGCTATGATTGTTTTTCCCCAGTCCCTAGCACAAAGTCAAAGTTAACGTTTGCACTCCTGATCACTACCCAATGACTCTTGTTGGAAAGTACTCAGCTGTAGACATCAAGTGAGAACAGGATTGGGCTTGTGATACTATGGAATATTTTTCTAACCTCCTCACCAAAAAGTGCCAACTCATGCTGAGTTACTGTTCCATGGTCTATGGTTGTTCCGCTCTACCCTTACCCATGGCCATTCTTCATGTGGCAGCCTAGACAATGAGAGCTGTTTGACCATGGGAGACATCCCAGCCAAGCCCACTCCTCACCCGATATTCACACATGCACTCTTCCCACCAGGGGTCTTTAGATAACACACTACCTAGATAGTGATCAGGAGTGGGAACCCTGGCTGTTTCTTACTCCATAACCACAAAGACCAACTGTAGAGCCCTAACTGCTGCCCCAGACCAGCTAACTCAATGTAGAAGGCCATGGGGGGCATTTCCCATGAAACCATTGGGATAACTCTCAGAAGACTATATAAAATCTATAATTTCTGAAGAGCTTTGGAACAGATACCTTTAATGTCTCAAAACAAGTAGTTACTGGTAAATATGCAACGGAAAATAAGCCGTGCATCGACCAAAATCTTAAGTCATGTTGCAAAAGCAAATCTGTGAAATTAATAGAATTAATCAAATGCAGAAATTTCTGGGACAAATATACATATTTCTTCAACATAAATTAACAGGTTATGGTGTTTTAAAAGATGTGGAATAAAAATTGCTAACATTTAAGTATAATCTTCCTCAGAATGTTCTTTGATCTTTTCTTTTACACTGTTAAAAATTCTTCTGAACAGACATGCTAATCTGGGGCAAGAACACGGTGTGCTCTATTTTCAAACGCTAAAATGACAGGACTCCATTTCCCAGTGTTTCCCATCATTCATTCTGTGTTAAAACAGCTCACTGATGAATTAATCCTGTCAGAAACCATGACATGTTTTAAAAACACTGACCATCAAAGAGCACAAGTGTACCAGTGTAAAAGGGGTCATGTCTGACCAGCCTCCCTCCCCTCCCAAAAAAGGAGCGATGAAAACCGAGACAAAGACAAATGGATAGAATGTAATCATGAAAGGAGGGAGCCGGAAAAGAAAAAACATCCGTCTCATCTCTCCTGATTTGCTTATCTATCCCAAGGCAATGGTCATAGAAACTGGACTGTAGCCTAGCTCATGGATTGAGGAAGATGTGTGATACTGAGGGGTCTAGAAGGGAGGGGAAGTGACGTGGAAAAAACAGCATTGTATAGTTGTGTTGACATCAATTTACATTTATATAGCACCTTTAACATAACAAACGCCTCAAGGTTCCTCACAGTTGGACGAGTCAAACCCCCAGAATGTGCAGAAGGGAAACTGAGAGAAGCGGCTGAAGGCACCATGGAACATGTCGGTTTTAAGGAGGGTTTTGAAAGTGGGGAGAGATCTTTCAAGAGAGAGGAGTTTAACAAGAGAGTTCCAGAGTGTGGGGGCAAGATGGCTGATGGCTCTGGCACTGATGGTGGAACAGGGGATGGACAAATGCAGATAGGCCAGAGTTGGAAGAGCCGAGGAGTAAGCACGGGCACAAGGCTGGAGGAGGTTGCAGAGGTAGGGAACGGCAAAGCCACAGAGGGGTTTGTTGGAGCGTTGCAGTTGATACACTGAGATGTGGAGCCATTGGAGGCAGGCGAGGCCAGGGGTGATAAACAAATGGGATTTTGTGCAGAATAGGACTGTGGGTGTATATACACAAGGTAGTTAGGGGAAAAGAACACAGGTTTGCTAATGCTTCTCTGTGATGATGGATTGGTGTGTCAATCACTCAATGAAGAAAAGAGGTTGTTCCATAGACCTGGGATCAAATGTCCTTGTAATTATTCATCCCAGAACTCAATCACAGCCCACTGCATGTTGGGTGAAATTCACCAAGCATAACTTTTTAAAGTGGATCATTACTTTGAAGTAAAAAATTAAACACTCCATCTCCAATTCACCTGTGATTCGTTGTACTTGTTGATTAAACTGGAATTTTAAAAAAAATGTCTACGATATAATGGTATGGACAAGGTGAATCCAAGACACTACTTCAAGGCAAGCCTCAACAGCAGGGCAAGGCGGCCCAGGTTTAAATTGGCAAACGGCAAATGTCGGAAAGTTTTTCACATAAAAAGTGATCAGCACAGGGAAAGGTAATACACTGCAGTCAAAAATTATGAGTCATTCAGGAGACAATTAGACCTCTTTGACCAAGCTTTGGTCACCTGTCCTAATATCTCCTTATGTGGCTCGGTGTCAAATTTTGATTGATAACGCTCCTGTGAAGCGCCTTGGGACGTTTTTACTACGTTAAAGGCGCTATATAAATGCAAGTAGTTGTTGTTGCTGTAATGGAGGGCTGTAGGCTTTTCTGTATGGATGGGTTAAGGTGGGCTGAATTTACCCCGTGGTAGGTAAACATGCAGCAAGTTTGTGAATGAGCCATCGCGCTCAAGAATAATCATGTCTCGATTATCATCTGGCTGAAACGGTTTGTGCCAAACCCAAGCCCACACTAATACAATAGTAAAATACTGCTGACGAAGGGTCACAGACCTGAAACGTTAACTTTGTTTCTCTCTCCACGGATGCTGCCTGGCTTGCTGAGTGTTTCCAGCATTTTCTGTTGTTATTCCAAGCCCACACTACCCCACTCAGGGAAAGTAGAAACACCCAGAGCTTGTCTATCACTACTATTATTTTTCATTAGTTATTACAATTATTTGGTTACTTGCTACTCAATATTTACACAAACTAAAAAAATCCACAATATAATTAATGAATATATCATTTTTTTCCAGGGAGACACTTGAAATAATATTGTTTATATAAAATGTTAATACATCAAATAAAAATGTTCCACCTATTCACTTTCTAGCAGGGGTAAATGAATGGCGATCGAGAAAAATATCCCAACAGTTTGCTTCCATTCTTGCCTTGGCCTCTTCTGATGGGAAAATAGAGAGGAACAGTGGGAAAGAAACAGGGAGCATCCAGGAAGTAGTTTCTACAGTCAGCAGGAATAGTCTGATTGTGATCTGGCAGTTCTAAGAAGAATTACATGTTGAAACTTTTTTCTTTACCCTGTAACTGGGGTGGGAAGTACTGACACAACTGATTGTTAACAAATTCTAAAGCACACAAGATGAAAAGGAAACAAAAAGGTGAGGGGGAAATTAAAGTTGTTATCTGAAAGATCAAGGGAAACATATTACCAATGGAGTTGTCATAGATGTAGAACCTATCCATGGCAGGTCTAAACTATGTGTTAGTCTGGCACAGCAACCAGCGAGTGTGAAGCAACATAAAATCTAAATGTAAAAAATCTAAAAGGGGACAGCCGCGAGTATTTCGTATGTTTGTGCTTTCCCCCCCGTCCCCTATAATTTTCTTTCTTTCTCTTCTGAGGGTTCCAACACATGTGGAATGTATTTACATAGAATGATATCGAATTTACAGCACAGAAACAGGCCATTCGGCCCAACAGGTCCATGCCGGTGTTTATGCTCCACACGAGCCTCCTCCCACCCTGCTTCATTTAACCCTATCTGGATAACCTTCTACTCCTTTCTCCTTCATGGACTAATCGAGCTTCCCCTAAAACGCATCTTTGCTATTCGCTTCAACTACTCCCTGTGGCAGCAAGTTGCACATTCTCACCACTCTCTGGGTAAAGATGTTTCTCCTGAATTCCTTATTGGATTTATTAGTGACTACCTTATACTTACGGCCCCTAGTTTTGGACTCCCTCATAAGTGGAAACATCTTCTCTACGTCTAACTTATCAAACCCATTAATAATTTTAAAGACCTCTATTAGGTCGCCAGTCAGTCTTCTAGTTTCAACAAGCAACATCTGGTACCTCACCCAAGTGGCCATGACTAAGCAGAGACACTGAGTATCAATGACAACAACTTGCATTTATATAGCGCCTTTAACGTAGTAAAAGGTCCCAAGGTGCTTCACAGGAGCGTTAAAAAACAGAATTTGGCACCGAGCCACATAAGGAGCTATTCGGGCAGATGACCAAAAGCTTGGCCAAAGAGGTAGTTTGTAAGGAGGAAAGAGAGGTAGAGAGGCAGAAAGGTTTAGGGAGGGTATTCCAGAGCTTGGGACCGTGGCAGCTGAAGGCACGGCTTCAATGGTTGAGCGATTAAAATCAGGGATGCTCAAGAGGACAGAATTAGAGAAGCGCAGATATCTCGGAGGGTTGTGGGGCTAACTAGGTTACTTAACTGCGGAGAGCAACAAATTCAAGCCTGATCTTACCTTCACCTGATACTATGCACACTTTCCAGCAGGAATCATTGGATAGCAAAGAACCCTAGCTGAATATTCCATTCACTAACCCAGAGGTGAACTGTAGCACCCCAACTAGAATCCTAGAGCCGAGATTGGCTTATGCAGTGCAGCACAGACCAAGTAGGGAGCGGAGACCTTTTGGTCTCTGTAGCTTATCCACCATGTCGCTTCGACTTTCAATTTATTTCCACATAACCAACAGGAAGAGTCTCATCCTTGTCTGCTGTAGTTAAATGCAATAGTTGAACAACAAAAGTCAATACAACAGAACTGAAATCAATCCTCTACAAGTGGAATAAGATGCTGCCTCTACCAAGAGGCAAATTCCAACATTTGCAGACTGTTGTGTGTCAGGTATTTTAACAAGAAATCATGGTACTCTGTATTTCTGCTCATTTCAAAGGGTCAGGATTTGAGTTGCTTTTACACGTTGGCATTGAAAGAAATGTTCAATGAGGGAACAAGCTGGGAGTTACAAGTAGATGTAAATATATACAGCTGCACACTTCAATCATTTCCCCACAAAGAAACATGACAAAAAAAAAATCAACAGACATCAAGCAACTAAGAGCAAGAACTCGGTGTTCAAACTGGACATGTTGAAAGTTGACTAAGTGTGTCTGCAGGTCATCGTGTGAAAATTAAAGTCAGGTTTTCCGCTGCACCCACCACCTCCACTTCAGTGTAACTTTCACCCTCTACCCTGCAGCTGTCCAATTGATGTCTAGCAATAGGTTAAAACCAAAAACTTACTTGCAGTTGTTTGATGATTTGCCAGCAGGTAAGGCTTCCTGGTGACCATACCTGCAAATTTTTCTCCATGGTTATAAGTGGACATCCCCCCCTCCCTCCCAAGGGAATTAGTGGTTTTGATACCAATGTATAAATCAGCAGGAATCAGGGTCTGAAACACGAGCGTCAGCCAGGACTTTGGGTATGAAAGACCAGGAGAAATCAGGGCTTTGGGTTTGGGAAAATAGCAGCAATCAGGATACTGGCAATTTTTGAAGTTTTGCTTTGTTAAAATGGATTAACTTGGGTCCTAATCTGCACATGCTGGGAACATGATCAAGCAATCTAAATAGAAATAATTAGATGCTAATATCTCACTAAATGAGAAGGAGGCTCTGAATTACAGGAACCTCTTTGGTATCCGGCACCGACGGGACCGGGATGGTGCCGGTGTGGTGGTACCACTGGTTGTCCCTTACATTGAGACACATAATTCCCTCTAACTTAACCTTACTGTATGTACTTAACTTACTTATGTACGTATAACTTACCTGTTGGGGCCGTTGCCCCTTTAACTTACCTGTTCGGCCGTTGCCCCTTTAAGAGGCGACCTAACGCGCTGACGTCACGCATCACATGATGCACGCGTGCTGGCCGCCGGCCCGACTCGGTCTTCCAAGAGGGCCGCCGGCACAGCCCGGCCTACCGCGACTTCGGCCGCATCGGCCAGCCGACGGGAGCGACGCAATCTTCCGCCCCCGCGGCAAGCACCGGCACAGCCCGGCCTCAACTTCGGCCTCAACGGCCAGCCTCCGTACCGGGAGATGCACTGATGCAACGACGCGGTCACGTGACGCCCAAAGCGCGGGAACACACAGCAGAGCGTGATGACATCATCACGCTCTCCACAGGACTGCGAACTCAGTCCTCGTGGAGTCCCCGCTGGGATAAGACCTACACCACGGTGCTCCTACAGTCAGCCATCTTACCTGCTGTAATTAGCCTGTTCCTGTAAATAAACAACTTGTTTATAGTTCGTCGAAGTCAAACTCTCTTATTTAGTGGCGATCTACACGAACCGCTACACCGGTTGATTAAAAATTCCGGATGATGGAGAGGGTTATCTACCGAGGCTATTTTTAACAAACAAAAATAAAAAAATCAAGAAATGTGCAGTATACAGTAATTGGATACTCACCTACAGAATGCTGAGTTAAATGGATGGTGGAAGATGCTTGATTAAGTACAGTACTGCCAGTCGAGGGTAATCCATAACTCTTTAATTACTTAACAGTAAAACAAAACTTATACAGTAAACGACTGTATACAGTACTGTAGTTGACTGTACACTTATTCCAAGAGACTACCGGCAGCGCGGGAGAAACACACAGAAAAATGGCGGATCAGAAGAGACTACGGGCAGCGCGGGAGAGTCAGACTCCTGTTATTGAGGTGTTCGGACTTCCGACAGCGCCAAGAAGCCGAGTAGTGGCAGTCTGAAGAACTACCCCCACTGACTAACTCGGCCACCGCGGGAGACTCGGACTCGGCAACATTGCCGGTTATTGAGGTGTTGTTTTCGGTGTATGAATTTTGCCGGTTAATAGAGAATACCGGATATTTAGGTGCCGTTTAAATGAGAGATTCCTGTAGTTGCTAATTTGCATTATCCGTATGGTGGGGGTGTGGGGTCTGCCCCATTATAGGGAATACTCAAAGTTTCACTGTAAACTGAACAGTGTATAATTTTTGGAGTTTAACCTCATGTAGCAGGAACAGTTCTGCCTGCAGAGATGTGACTTCAATTGTATTATGTTTCTTCCGCTAAGCAGTGGATTTTACTGCAGCACAGGTGGAATTTTTTAAGCTGCCACTGCTTTCATTGAAAGCCATTTCAATACCAGCACTTGGACATGATCACTGAATCTGAGTTTTCCATATTGTACCGAGGCTCCACTGTATTAATGTGTTAGCTATTCATCCGCTCAGGTGACATTGACACTTCATTTTTTGGCATTAAAAGACATTTCTACTAATTTGCTGTTGCCGATGGCTGCTCAACTCTATAAACAACATGAATTCCATGCTAAATAACAACAGGAAACGCTGGAAAAACTCAGCAGGCCAGGCAGCATCGGTTCTGTAAAAGTATACTCCGGACTCAAAGGAAAACCATAAACAATGCATGCAGGGCAGAACTAGGCCAATATCCATTAATAATCACTATCCAAAAAAGAGCCACCAAATTTTGGAAACACCTAGAAATGAGCAACCCCCAATGTTATCACTACGAAGCCCTGAAATGCCAAGAGAGGACCATAAAGAATAATACCCTCAGTCAACTAGTCCTGGGACTCAGTGAAGTAACTACTAACACTACTAACAATAACCAGCCCCAGGACAGTGACAGCGTAACACAAAGAATTCGACCCAACACAATCGTCGCTAAGCAAAAGGAAAAATATGTCATATTGGGCAGAAACAACAAAAACCCAAAGCAAACTCAATTGCTACTTGGCCCTAAACAGACAATACAACATGGCTGATTACCTGACCATGGTAAAGGATAGCAAACTGAGAAAAACTTTGACAATGTACAGACTTAGTGAACATAACCTGGCGATCGAAAAAGGTAGACACAGACAGACCCGGCTACCAAGAGAGGACAGGATATGCTCTCACTGCAGTCAGGGAGTGGTGGAGACAGAGATGCACTTCCTCACAGCTTGTAGAAAATATCAGGGCATAAGGGAGAATTTCTACCCAAAATTCACAAAAATATGCCCGGAATTCAGAAATTTGAATGACGACCAAAAACTCCCATGTCTACTAGGGGGAGAGAGAAATTGCATAACACTAGTGGCACACTATGTTACAGCTTGCCATAAACAGAGGGACAACCAGTAAATATAAGAAAAGAGTATATATAAATTATATGAAAGTATATATTTATACACTCAGGGATATATCTGTTTATACACTGTATGGATAGATCTGTATTTTTGTGAACAAACATGAATGTTTACCGATGCTTTGGCAACATAAGATGTAACTTGTCATGCCAATAAAGCGATTTGAATTGAATTGAATTGAATTGAGAGAGAAACAGAGTTAACGTTTCAGGTCGTTGACCTTTTGTCAGAACTGGAAAAAAAGCAGGAAATGGAAAGCAAGTTTGGGGGCAGGGAAAAGGGGGAGGGGATGAAAGAACAAAAGGGAAGGTCAGTGATAGGATAGAAAGCAGGAGAGATAGAGAGACATTGAGAGACATTAAGAGATATTCAAGGCAAGGGGAGGTGGTAATGGGACAGGTTAAGGAACAAAGGATGGCTCTAGATGGGGTGTGAATTGCGCTGGCAGAATGAAGGACAGCTGAAGGGAGGGAAGAGAAAAACAAAAAGTGTGGATAAAAAATATATATATATATATATGTGACAGGGGCCGAGGTTATAATCTGAAAGTGTTGAACTCTATGTTGAGTCCAGAGGGCTGTAGAGTGCCTAATCGAAAGATGAGGTGCTGTTCCTCGAGCTTACGCTGAGCTTCCATTGAACAATGCAAGAGGCCGAGAACGGTGAGGTCTGAGTGGGAATGGGGCGGTGAATTCAAGTGACAGGCCATCGGGAGCGCGGAGTCCCTCTTACGGACTGAACGGAGGTAGCCCTGGATGGACATTTTCTATCTGAGAGCTGCCATCGAAGGCAGAACAAAACATGGGCCTCCACTCCTTTGAGCCAGCAACTACCTATGTCAGGACCGGTGACTCAGTACAAGATAAAATGGAGAGAGTAGCACTAGTATACCACGAGCCTCCACTTCAATGCCACTCTCCCTAAACCATAAGAGCAACATAAAATCTCCATTTGAGTTCGGCCACTATAAATGCCGTGTTCAAACTCTTTAAGCAGTTTGCCCCTGTCATGGTCTTCCTATAGCTATATCTCTGGGATACAGAATGTACTTAGTGTTCAAGTCTGGCATAGAGACAGGGGGAGCACAAGATTTTACACAGGAAGAGTAAAAATGTGGAAAACCAGTTATGCTCCAAACAGGAGTGCACCTTACTAGTGTCCTTTCATTTTTAGCTAGAAGAGCATAAAGTTTTGTATGGGTGTTAATCACCGAGCTCAACGGATGATTTGAACCACTTGAGGGGAAATGGACTGAGCACTCGTATTTCAAAGCCCACTGACCCATGCAAACTGGGATTGGCATCCAGAGTCTGTCTGCTGGCTTGAATGTTGATGAATGTTCTCATTCATCAGAAGCCAAAAAAAATACAAAGCCACTACTGGGCACTTACATAGTACAGGCAATGACACGTTGGTCCGAGGTGGGTTGGAACTAATTAAAAGCTGCATGTCACTGTTAAAACACTGTCTTTTTTTTGGTGCAACTTTAATCTGGATTGTGCAAAAGCACAGTGCATGAATGTTCGGTTAACTGAAAAGAAATCCCATGAGTCCAGCACAAATTCCACACAATCGATATTATATTCATCACAATGTAATATAGTTACAGAGGAAGTCGGCCATTCGGTCCATCTTAATTAATCCAGCCAAAAAGATCCTAAAGTCAACCTATTTCTGCATCCAATTTTCTTAAAAGATTCCAGGATTTTCACCGCAACTCCTGTTCCTGGAAGTCTATTCCGTGCCTCATCATTCATTGTGTGAAGAAGAATTTTCACACATTGTGCTAAATTTACCTTTTTACCAGTTTGAGCCTATTTTCCTTGCCCTGCTCTTACAATTTAATGTAAAGTAGTAGAGTAAATTCAGCTAGTCCCTCAACATCTTTAAAAAAAAATCCTGCGAAAATACATCAGGTAGGAATGTAAAATCTAAAATACTTTATGTTACAGGCTGTGTCAAACAGCACATAAAATAACACCTACTGTGAATAAGTTTTCAAGAATTACTTTTGTTCTTTATACGAGTGTCAGGACACCATTAAATTATATTAAGTGTTTCATAGCAGGTAAATTCCTATCCCCCAAGTGTTGTATTAAGTTAAATAGACCAAGAAAGTACCAGATTTAATTCCCGGTCTGCACTGAACTAGCTGATCGCAGCCAGCAGCCACAACTGGACACAATGCCCTGGGCTAGGGAGCCAGCCCAGATGTAGAGTAAAACACCCTCTAGCAGTCTCCTATTGCCGCATTGGAAGCAGTGTAAGTATAGCTTTACGCTGTGTGCCACTTGAGCTGTGACTGACTTGGGGCTTACTTGATGTTCACACTGAATGCAAAAACTGAAATTTTCCTTTGCGATACCTTCTTCCACCTTTGTAAGCAAGAAAACAAAATCACGCTTTTTTTGGTCTGCAAAGTTATGACCCCAACAGGATCTTTCCGTCCGACACAGCGTTTCTAGCCGAGGGTTTGGCTGAGACCGAGCTACATCTCACAGTTTGAACTGGAGCTGAACAGAGATCAGGTTAATCGAATAGATAGGAAGTTCGTTCAGCAGGAGACCTAAATAGTTTAGGTTTTGAATGTTGGCTTGCCTGCAATCTGCCACTGTAATTCTTTATCTTTAAAGAAGCATTCCATGCACACTTTATAAAATGTATTTTTTGTGAGTATCTTCATTTTAAAATAAATTAAAAATAATAAAAAATCAATTAAAAAGGAGTATGTTATATATATATATATCAAACAAAGTGTAAAAGAATTGTGATAAATTTTAATATCCATTTTTCTTCTGTCAGTTTTTGCTTTTGAATATCTGTGTTTATACAGCGTGTGCTGACAATCTAATCAGAAGAACCAGTTTGGAGGGGTTAGAGTGTCAGAAGGCTGAATTAAGATCAGTGATAATATAGTCATTGGCCCAGGGCAGTTGTGTCACTGGAACTCTTGGTACTAATCAGGCTCCGCCATTCAGCCGGATCGTGATGTCATTCACCTGTAACTTTTTAACCAAAAAAAAAAGACTTGCATTTAAATGACACCTAATCGTGACTGAAAATGCTTCATATACAGTGCTTTTGGACCTTCTGAGGTCATGGATTTACAAAAGGTAAATTATGCTTGACTAATCGACTGGAATTTTTTGAGGATGTAACTGGTAGAATAGATAAGGGAGAACCAGTGGATGTGGTGTATTTGGACTTTCAAAAGGCTTTTGATAAGGTCCCGCAAAAGAGATTAGCGTGCAAAGCACACGGGATTGGGGGTAACGTACTGTCTTGGATAGAGAACTGGTTGGCAGACAGGAAGCAAAGAGTTGGAATAAACGGGTCTTTTTCCAAGTGGCAGGCAGTGACTAGTGGGGTACCACAGGGCCGCAGCTATTCACAATATATATAAATGATTTAGACGAGGGAACTAGATGTAATATCTCCAAGTTTGCAGACGACACAAAGCTGGGTGGGCGTGTGTGCTGTGAAGAGGATGCAGAGAAATTCCAGTATGATTTGGACAGATTGGGTGATTGGGCAGATGCATGGCAAATGCAGTATAATGTGGGTAAATGCGAGGTTATCCACTTCGGTGGCAAAAATAGGAAGACAGATTATCTGAACGGCAATAGATTGGGAAAAGGGGAAGTGCAATGAGGCCTGGGTGTCCTTGTGCACTTGTCGCTGAAGGTAAGCATGCAGGTGCAGCAGGCGGTTAAGAAGGCAAATGGTATGTTGGCCTTCATAGCGAGAGGATTTGAGTACAGGAGCAAGGATGTCTTGCTGCAGTTGTACAGGGCCTTGGTGAGACCACACCTTGAGTATTGTGTGCAGTTTTGGTCACCTTATCTGAGGAAGGATGTTCTTGCCATGGAGGGAGTGCAGCGAAGATTCACCAGACTGATACCTGGGATGGCAGGAATGATGTATGAGAGATTGGGTCGATTAGGCTTATATTGGCTAGAGTTTAGAAGAATGAGAGGGGATCTCATTGAAACTTATAAAATTCTAACAGGACTAGACAGACTAAATGCAGGAAGGATGTTCCCGATGGCGGGGGAGTCCAGAACCAGGGGTCACAGTCTAAGGATAAGGGGTAAGCCATTTAGGACTGAGATGAGGAGGAATTTCTTCACCCAGAGAGTGGTGAACCTGTGGAATTCTCTACCACACAAGGCAGTTGAGGCCAATTCATTAAATATATTCAAGAAGGAGTTAGATATATTTCTTAAGGCTAAAGGGATCAAGGGATATGGGGAGAAAGCAGGGACAGGGTACTGAATTTGGATGATCAGCCATGATCTCATTAAATGGCAGAGCAGGCTCGAGGGGCCGAATGGCCTACTCCTGCTCCTATCTTCTATGTTTCTATGAAAGATGCTGTATAAATGTAAGTCTTTATTTTCCTGGTGACCCTGGAGAAGTGAAGACCCCATCTTTGCGATTTATTCCAAGGTTCCTGGGAACAGTTGAGAATTTTTTTTCAACCTCACTTTAAAAAAAAAAGTTAACAACAAACATTAACAAAAAAAAAGTTGCGTGAAGGGAGAAAGTGAAAATTATGAATATAAAAAAAAACTGTCAGGAAATTATAGCAAAACAATTACTTCATTGAAGCAAATCAGTAAATGGTAATCTTTTAGAAATGTTTAGACTAAAATTGCAGCTGGTATTTTGTTACCATCTGATTTGGGGGGGAGGCTGTCAATGTCTTTTTTTGTGCTCTTACTGCCCTGTAATTATTGCTTACCTGATTGTCAGGGTGGTTTACGGTAAAATACCCCACGCAGACGATGACCTCATGCAGCAGGTCCTCACAGGTATGATGGTAACAGTACCACAGCAGCGAACTGACAATGTGGCGGAATGCCAGAGAGAGGCCCTCAGCACCACATACAGCCTATCGGAAAGAAAAGGATGGAGAGAGAGAGAGAGAGAGTAAATCAAGCACAGCCCCAGCTGAATTAGGAAGCTCGTTTTTGCGAGTGGTTTATAAATAGCTCAACCACACAAATTCCAGACCGACAGACTAATCTTCAACTGGAATTTAGAGAAGCTCCATTGTTATTCACCTATTTGGTTGATTTTTCATTTTTCTCCATCAGTTTCTTTTTTCCCTCCCCTAATTTTCTCTCTCCTCCCCCCCTCCCCACCCCTTGAAGGCACTGACCTAGAAATTCGTCTCGGGCGGAGGGGTAAAACGGGCGGTATCAGATCGGCCGCCCGTTATACGCAGAGCCTGATATTCAGTTTCACTGACTCTTGCTGGGGTATGGTTCCATGGACATTGATTGCCGAGTGGTGATTCTTTGTGTGTCTGCCTCGCCAGGCTGTTTGACCCTGGGAGGCAACGCAACTGCACTGGACTCTGTCCGCACCAAATGCTCGCACGTGCGATACCTTCCAACAGGCGTCATTGGATAGCGATTTGGAAAGGGAACTGCTCAGTGAGGTTTCCCAGCCAAGGGGTGCCAAAGTCAATTGTTGCACCTTCCCTTTGTTGCTTAGACTTACATCAGCTAAGTCAGCAAAAACTAGGAATAAAGCGCGGGTCCTTCTGCTCCAAATGATTCAGTGCTGCACCGAGCAGTCACGGGGGGGAAGGGTGGAGGGCAACTGCATTACTTCAACAGTTCCCAAACATTGCATAGCTAACAAGGAAATAATATTCTCTTTCCAATTCACTTCACAGCAGCAGCAACATCGTGCACTTGTACAGCAGCTCGAACTTCCAAGCATCCCCAAGGTGCTTTATAAAAAGGGAGGGGCGGGGGGGGGGGGCGGTGGCGGGGGAAGAGGGCAGAAGAAACGGATGGACACAAAGGCACCAAGCAAGAGTAGGAGAAAATTTGGGGAAGGTGATTCAAGGCATTGTCAAAAGAAGTTGAGGAGCTTTTGAAGGTGGTGACAGATATACCAGGGTGTTCTAGAGTGAAGGGCTGTTAAGATGGAGAGATGAAGAGGGACGCACAATAGGCCAGATATGGAAGAGGGAACCGCAGGAGCTGACACAGTTGGTAAGCACAGCAGAATACACTAGCACCACTGCTCTACACGCCATCCATAATACAGAGTGCTCAGTTAAGGTTATTACACAGTGTCCCATGTATATTATGCCATGCACACACTACCATGATTGTAGTGCCAGAGAATTTGCTGCAACTAAGAACAATTGAAAGAGAAATAAATAGGTAAAATTTTCCTGTAAGGAGATTGTGTGTGGTGGGCTGGCAGTGAATGGATCACTGGGCTGTTGGGGATGTGGCTGGTGCTCATCTTATTATGACTGCAAGCCATCTGTCCATTTAAAAAGAAATTACAAATTGCAATTGTATCGTGTTTTTATATTGCGCTAGTTCCCGAAGTATGGGTCCTGTGCATTTGGAAGCCATGTGTTAAGATGCTGGGACTCAGTAAGAGTGGAAACTTTGTTGTTGAAAACCCACTAGAAACAATTCTTCCCGTTAGCCCATCTTAGTGAGTACTAGCAGTTTAACATTTGCCTGGCAGCAGGCTGCATGGGGTCCAAGTTTTGGGAACCTAGTGGCATTATTACAGTTCTCATGTGATGTAAAGTGCCTAAACAAGCATCTTAGAGCACTTAACAAGAAGGAGAAAGCAGAAAAGGAAGGACAATTAGGAGGGTGAAGTGGAGACAGACCAAAGGCATAGTCAAAGAGGTTTTATGAAGTTTCTGAAGGCAGGGAGGGAGGTAACAGGACAGAGTGGTTTGGAGGCAGAATTCCAGAGAGCAGGAATGTTGTGGCTGAAAGACTGGGCAACAATGAGGAATGGGGATTTGGGGTGGGGGGGTAGTGAACAAGCAGCAATCTGGAGTCAGAGATCTAGAATCAGAGAAACTGATGGTGCATGCGGTGATGTATAAAACTGGAGTTCGCTCAGATAGTGTGCATCAAGGCCTCGGGATTTAAGGATGAGGAGAATAAAGATCTTTCAAGTTGATTTCTGGGTGCAGGGAGCCAGTTGAACATGGCAAAGACAGGCCAACAGCCATCATACTGGGTCTTCAAAAACCTGGTTAAGATACAGGTATTTAATTATGCACTGTAAGTCCAACATTTTATTATTTGGGGCCTTATGCAATTAGCACTATTTTTTGGATTGACTAATTCAATACATTTTTTAAAATGGGATTCAAGAAATAGTGCAATTCATCATGTTTGGACATCTCTCTCAATAATGAAACAACTGTTTTGGCAAGAGTTGCTTGTTTTACCAATGTTTAATGTTGGGGAGCACGTCTCCATTACTCACTCAAAGTATGCTTGGCATTGGTTCCCATTTTAATTTCTCCTGTCCACCCTGTGCTTTGACCCAGTGCCCCAAGTCTAACCCTTAATGATAGCAGGAAGGCAGAGGTCTTGAATGTTTGAGTACAAGAGGACAGCTACTTATTGACGACCCTATGCTTCCTCGAGGCTCAACGGGAAAATCTGGAGTTTGTTTATTACCCACTGGCATCAGAGAACGAACAGCAGCAGTACTTTCAAATCCCCACATTAATATTTATACAATAGGTGATATTGTGAGGTATCAGTGCTGTTAATAAGATTCCAGTGAAGTGCAATTACATTTTCATTTTTAGTATTTACTTGAATGGGTAAGGCTATCAATGAATATGGAACAAAGGTGGGTAAATGGAGTTGAGGTACAGATCAGCCATGATCTAACTGAAGGGCGGAACAGGCTCGAAGGGCTGAACAGCCCACCATGCGCACTTTCCAGCATCAGCAGTCACTGGATAGCAATCAGATACAGGTACACTGGCTGCTTTTCCCCTCCCTAGGCCAGGGCTGCGGTGTCCAATTACAGCATCTCAGCCACCAGTCCAGCCGAGATCAGCGATTGTAGCACAGTCCAGGGAAATGGACATTTCTGCTATGTACAATTCCGTACACCTAATGGTTTATGTACCCAGATTCATCTCATTTTATAACTTTACCAGAACAATTAACTCACTTC
This sequence comes from Somniosus microcephalus, assembly GCF_052327205.1. Classification (NCBI taxonomy): domain Eukaryota; kingdom Metazoa; phylum Chordata; class Chondrichthyes; order Squaliformes; family Somniosidae; genus Somniosus; species Somniosus microcephalus. Next base: position 32,561,845 of record NC_141018.1, read on the forward strand.
ATTCTGGATATACACACGGACTTAATGAAGAGGAAATATTAGAGCTCCAGAAACAGTCATACAGGAAACTTTCCATTAACCGGCCCCTAAATAACTGGAACGCTCTATCCACCAGCAAAATTCAGGAGTCGGTTCAGGTAACTTTTTTTACTTTTAGTTACTTTTTTAATTGATTTGTTGCTGTGCAAGGGTGTAGCTGAAGCTGTTGCTAAGCTAGAGACACGCTTGCAACTTGTGCCGATTGTTTTGAAGCAACAGGGTTTGTTGCTTTATACGGAGCTCTGAGCTCCGTATCTTTTACTATAGCGTTCGTTTATCCGGAATTGTTGATGAACCGGCAACACGTCGGTCCCGTGCGTGCCGGATACCTGAAAGTTTCCTGTAGTTTCAGGTATTTAATTAGTATTTCTCGCAATCTGCAGTTCACTGACAACAAAAGCTCATCTCACCTGAAAAGTGAGAAGATCCAAAAATGCAAAACTGTTCAGGAAGCGAAGACTCTGGATCGCGACGTGAATGGTGTGCTGCGGGTAGGTTTCTGCAGTTGTCGAGGTGTTATGGTCCGGGACTGTACCGTGAAGGAGGATGCAGTAAAGCATGTTGAGAACGCCCACCAGCTCGGTAGACTGCAGCACCGTGGTCAGTCCCGTGGGGTCTTGCCTTTTGTTCTCAAATATACCGTGCGATCTGCCAAAACAACAGGTTAGTTATCAGGATAAAAGTGCTGGCAGTGAGTTACAATGCACCAGAGGTCATGAGGTTAGGCGAGTTCAGCAACAATTTATTTCACGTAAGGGATTACAGAATCATACAGCACAGAAATTGGCCATTTGGCCCATCGTGCCTGTGCTGGCTCGTTGAAAGAGCTATCCAATTAGTCCCAATCCCCTGCTCTTTCCCCATAGCCCAGCAATTCTTTTCTTTACCGGTCTATATCCAATTCCCTTTTGAAAGTTACTATTGAATCTGCTTCCACCACCCTTTCAGGCAGCGCATTCCAAATCACAATAGCTCGCTGTGCTAAAAAAAATTCTCTTCATCTCCCCTCTGGTTATGAATATACCAGTTATATTGCCGTTTGTAAAGTGGTTTTAACTTCCTAGCGACAGAATCTATATGATGTAGTTTGGGTGTGGCGCTATCTGAAGCACACTTATTCAAGGTGTGAGATGCCACCTCCGTCAGGTAGTCTCTCACTGCTTTGCCATCACACCTGCCACAGAAAAACTCGAGCTCAGTGCAAAGTTGAAAAAGTTTTTAAAACATAATTTTAACACTTCTTAGCTTTAACAGAGGGGTGAAGGGACATTAAAATTCAACCAACATTTTGGAGGCTAGCGATGAGGAACCAGCACTGTAACTTGGACTTGTTGGCCCCCCTGTAATTATCATAGACTAAATTACAATGGTCCCATGTCTGAACCCGTACCTGTTGTATAATGACGCCATAATGAGGCACTTCGTTACAAGCAGATGTCAGGATGAGGCAGAAGATACTTTTATGTAGTGCCTTCAATGTGGCAAAACACGCTAAGGTGTTTCAGAAAGTTGAGGGGAGGAAGTGAGAGAGATTCTGTCATCAACGTGTCAGCCGTGGCTCAGTGGGTAGCACCCTTGCCTCTGAGTCATGAAGGTTGTGGGTTCAAGTCCCCACTCCAGGGACTTGAGCATAGAAAGCTAGGCTGACACTGTAGTGCAATGCTGAGGGAGTGCCACACTGTTCGAGGTGCCGTCTTTCAGATGAGACATTAAACCGAGGCCCCATCTGCCCTATCGGGTGGACGTGAAAGATCCCGCGGCACTGTTTCGAAGAGGAGGAGCAGGGGAGTTACCCCGGTATCCTGGGCCACTATTTCTCCCTCAACCAACATAACAAAAACAGATCATCTGGTCATTTTCACGTTGCTGTTTGTGGGAGCTTGCTGTACGCTAATTGGCTGCCGCGTTTCCCACATTACAACAGTGACTACACTTCCAAAGTACTTCGTTGACTGTAAAGCGCTTCGAGACGTCCGGTGGTCATGAAAGGCGCTATATAAATGCAAGTCTTTCTTTCAACAACAACAACGTGCATTTATACAGCGCCTTTAATGCAGTAACACGTCCCAAGGCGCTGCACAGGAGGGTTACCAAACAATATGTGACACCGAGCCACATAAGGAGATATTAGGACAGGTGACCAAAAGCTTGGTCAAAGAGGTCGGGTTTATGGAGCATCTTAAAGGAGGAGAGGTAGAGAGGTTTATGGAGGGAATTCTAGAGCTTCGGTTTAGAGAGCCTAAGCAGTTGAAGGCACGGCTGCCAATGGTGGAGCAATTAAAATCGGGGATGCACAGGAGGCCAGAACTGGATACCTCAGAGGGTTTGAGTCAAGTATGAGGAAAGAGGAAAGTTAGGGGAGGTTACTGAAGAGGAGGTAGAAGAGGTAGGTTTTAAGAAGGCTTTTTGAAGCAGGGGAGAGATGAAGCCAGGAGGAGAATTTTAAGATCCAGCAAAATTCTGCCACCGACAGGGAACACATAGTAAACTGCTGGTTCCTAAATAATGAAGGTGCGTTACATTTCCTTTTTCTTCACCCGTTGTCTCCCCATCTCTCCTGGAGTTACTGATGTGTGCTGGTGCCCTGTATCACCGACACCCGCAGTCTTATGGTACTTCATCCAACTGACCATCTTTTACGTATGACCCTAGACAATAGCAGCCTATTCTCCTGTGAAGTGTTACAACCAAGCCCAACCTTATCCACAGCTGATGCGCACACACACACCTTCCATACAGGAATTATAGAACGTTACAACATGCAAACAAGCCATTCGGTCAAAAAAGGTCCATATTGGTGTTTATCCTCCGCACAGGCAATAGTCCTAATCCGACGTGCCTGCCCCGTTTCCATATCCCTTTATTCCCCTTTCCTTCAATTACCAATCGAGTCTATTCTTAAATGTTGACATGGTTTCTGCGTTAATCATCAACTCTGGTAGTGCTGGATAGCGACCAGGAGCAGGAACCCTGGGGCACGAAGGCAAACTATAGTTTCTCAACCGCTGCCCCAGTTGAACATTTCGCCTTTAAGAAGAACAACCCTTTACACCACAGAGTAAATTAAATTTTCAAGCTTTTTTCAGAGCTATTTTCTTTTAGCATTGATGAAACATACATGGAGCAAAACCTGCTCTTTAAGGTAAACAGGCTGAATAACTCAAATTCCCTTTCTTTAGCAGCCCTGCCCCCGCCCAACGTCACCTATTGTGTCACTCGCAATGTCAGTCGGCACTCAGCTGTTTCCACTGGAGCCACGAAGGATCAGGGGTCAACACTTGATGCCACTCACACAGACTTTGCTTCAGACTAATGTGCCTGAGTTTGTTTGATGAGTTTGAAATGGGGATTTATGTTTGTTTAACACCAGCTTGCTGTAATAACAGAGTGGGAGTGATATGAATCCACTGTGGAATCAGCTTTTAAAACAAAATAGCGAATAGAAAGACTTGCATTTCTATAGTGCCTTTCACAAACTCAGGGTGCCCCAAGGCACTTCACAGCCAATGAAGTACTTTTTGAAGTGTAGTCACTGTTGTAATGTAGGAAACGCGGCAGCCAATTTGCACACAGCAAGCTCCCACAAACAGCAATGTGATAATGATCAGATCATCTGGTTTTTTTTTAGTGATGTTGGTTGAAAGATAAATGTTGGCCAGGACATGCCCCTGCTCTTCTCCGAAATAGTGCCAGAGGATCTTTTATGTCCACCTGAGGGGGCAGACGGGGCCTTGGTTTAATGTGTCATCCGAAAGACAGCACCTCTGGCAGTGCAGCACTCAGTCAGTGCTGTATTGGCCTAGATTTTGTGCTCGAGCCTGTCAGCACTCACTGGAAGAATGGCCACTCAGGTGAAGCAGTGGAGAGCTGTTGGTGCCCAGGGAACTGTACCCTGGCAAGAATTAGCATCTTCAGGAGAGATGGGGAGAAAACTAGAAACTATGGACTTTTCATGCTGAAGACTGGCTACTGGGATAAGACAGGTGAAGCTGATGAGCAACGATCACTAGGAATGGCAACAGGCTTGTGGAAGAACTGGATTTCTACCTTTAGCATGGCCACTATGGCTGATAATTCTTAACTAGAGAATATGAAGAGACAAGAGACAAGGGAGTAAGGGAAAGAAAATATGAAGAGAGAAAACAGGAGGGAGAGGATAGGGGAAGAGAGAGGGGGGTGGAAGAGAGAGGAGGGTTGAGAGAGGGGGGTTGAGAGAGGAGGGAGAGGGGAGAGATATGGAGACCCTGTTGAGCTGTAATACCCTCCATTATCAAATAGTCTACTAACACTTCTTGCTCACACATGGAGAATGATCTTGGGTAATTCCAATTGAACCATATTCCAATAAGACTCAGCGCCTTCAGGAGAGGAGGGAAGAAAACAGAGGAAAAAAGCTTTGCAGTATAGATGCTTAAAATAAAAAAAAGAGAATCCCCATGAATTATTTTGATAGGGAGTAATCTAATCTTGGGGTTCAAGTGATGGTTATAAGCCACTCAAAATTAGCACTTGTTGTTTACACGGGTTAAATCTGAGATTAGATTACATTGTAATGAATTCCAGGTATCCTTCATACAAATCATCAGAGCCTAAGATTACATTACTGCCTTGCAATCATTCCCGGGTATCCATTTATTCTCTGCATATAAATCACGTGAACCCCTCAATCAGTAATCGCTTCCAGACATTCAATATTCTCCATGTAATCTCAGCTACTCAAAACAAACAGAACACCAGTCGATATAAAACATACAATACATGAACAATTGCCCTCTGGCGGTTTCAATCTATACACTGGAATGGATATGTAAGTAGAGCTAAGATAAGCCTTGACCTATCAAGACTTCAGCTGTAAGGCAAACTTCACTGGTTGTTGGAATGTGGAAGAACAACAATTACTGTATAAACTACAACATTTACAAAGAACATTTTTTTTTAAAGAGAAGAATTTTTTTTAAAACCTAATTTTCTCCTGTTGTGAATGTTCTGAAGCTTGCTTTGATAATGCTTTTAGGGACATTGGCTGCCCTTTGGTACCTTGCTCATCTTTTGGTACCTCGTGCAAGTGGTCTTTTTCTTAATGCATGAGCCCAGCCAGTGAGCGTCAGCAAACTATTTGACTGTGAACTCCGTTCCTTAACCACCGACTCCATCCCTCTCCCTAGCATCTGTCTGAGGCTGAACCAGACTGCTTGCAACCTTGGTGTCGTATCTGACCATGATCTGAACTTCTGACCACATATCCGAGTCATAACTAAGGCCGCCTATTTCCACCTCCGAAACATCGCCCGTCTCTGCTCCTGCTCAGCTCATTCGCTGTTGAAACCCTCATCCATGCCTTTTATACCTCGAGACTTGACTATTCCAACGCACTCCTGGCTGGCCTCCCAGGTTCTACCCTACGCAAACTTGAGGTCATCCAAAGCTTGGCTGCCTGTGCCCTAACTCACGCCAAATCCTGTTCACCCATCACCCCGTGCTCGCTGACCTACATTGGCTCCCGGTTAAGCAACGCCTCGATTTTAAAATTCTCATCCTTGTTTTCAAATCCCTCCATGGCCTCGCCCCTCCCTATCTCTATAATCTCATCCAGCCCCACAACCCCCACCCACCACCCGAGATATCTGCGCTCCTCCAATTCTGGCCTCTTGAGCATCCCTGATTTTAATCGTTCAACCATTGGTGGCCGTGCCTTCAGCTGCCTAGGCCATAATCTCTGGAATTCCCTCCCTGAATCTCTCTGCCTCTCTTTCCTCCTTTAAGACGCTCCTTAAAACCTACCTCTTTGACCAACCTTATGTGGTTCGGTTTCGAATTTTGTTTTATAACGCTCCTGTGCAGCGCCTTGGGACGTTTTACTACATTAAAGGCACTATATAAATACAAGTTGTTGTTATTGTTGAAGGCCATCACAAGCATGCCCGATTTTGTCCTTTCCCAATGCCTCACACAGCAATCTGCAGCAGGCATGGCCATTTAACGAATTGCTCCCTCCCTAACCCAGAGTGCTGAGGCCAATTGTTGTGCCTCTATTGCTGCCCATAGCTAACCTGAGCATAGCTAACTCAGTACATCAATCATTTGGTCAGTTTGGCTCGGTTACACGCCAGCTTTACCAACTGGGCCATCAGAAGTGCCAGTTTTGTATTGTTTATCACAGCGCAGGTTGATGTGTGAGTGACGTGACATACAATCACCAATGTGATAATAGCAGAGTGTTGATAAACGAATGACATGAAACTAGCTACTTATAATGTCATCTGTGGAGGTCAAGCCAGAACCACAAGTACACAAAAAAAAGGAACAGCTGTAATATTGCGTGTATGTATAACTCTCCAACTGCACGGTGCTGAAAGGATGGAATTCAGGTTAACGCTTGGGGCAGGAGTGTTGCTTTCTGTGGAACCGGAATCAAAAATTGATTTTGGCTGCTTTTGGAGTCTTGTGTGCTGCTGCTGTTTCTCCCTGCAGCTTTTGAGAATTTCATGATTACATAGAATGCACAACACAGAAACAGGCCATTCGGCCCAAATGGTCCATGCCGGTGTTTATGCTCCACACGAACCTCCTCCTACCCCTCTTCATCTAACCCCATCAACATACCTTTCTATTCCCATCTCTCTCTGTGTTTATCCAGCTTCTCCTTAAATGCATCGATGCTATTCGCCTCAACTACGCCATGTGGTAGAGAGTTCCACCTTTCTAACCATTTGCTGAGTGAAGAATCCGTATTTAATTTATTAGTGACTATCATATATTTAAGGCCCCTAGTTCTGTTCTCTCCCGCAAGTGGAAACATCTTCTCTCCGTCTACCCTATCAAACCCTTGCATAATCTTAAAGACTTCTATCAGGTCACTCCTCAGCCTCCTCTTTTCAGCCTGTTCAATCGTTCCTCATAGGTATAACCTCTCAGTTGCGGTATCATCCTTGTAAATGGATGGCCCGATTAAAACAGGACAATCGTGAGGCAAGTACATATGTGATGCTCATTAAAGAGAGGATAGCTGTGAGTAAGTATTTATCTGTAGATTATCCTTATGTCTTTATGTTTATATACTTCAAAGGGACCTTCTGTCAAGAAATCCATACATCCAATTTGTTCAGTGAACAGCGGATGAGAGGCATTGGGGTATTAACAGCCAAAGGAATCCACTGGAGCATATTTGCTCCATGATACTGATGCCAGTGGGATCTGTTCTCGGTAACTCACCAAACTGACTCGGACAGCACCTCACAGACTAACTGCCTCTACCACCATGAAGAACAAGAGTCGCAATATCATGGGAATAACATCACCTCCAAGTTTCCATCTAAGTTACACACCACCCTGCCATGGACATATATCGCGGTTTCTTCATTGCCACTGGGTAAAAATCCTGGAATCACCTGCCTAACACTATCGTGGGAGCACCAACACCACAAAGACTGCAGCGGTTCTATTAGAAGGCCCACCACCACTTCTTGAGGACAACAAGGGGTGAGCAATAAATGTGACCATGCCGGTGTCATCCACATCTGGACGGGTTCTACAGCGGGTCTCCGCGCCCCGGGACAGGGAAGGGAAAAGTCAGCCAAGCTTCCTGATCCTGATCACAATCCAATGATACAATGTGCGTGTGTGTGTGTACGGACATTAGGTGAGGGCAGAATTGGGTTTGGTTGCAATGTCCTCTGTGAATGAACTGCCTGCCAACACTCACTTACACACGGGGCATGGCTACTTGGGTGATGTACAAGACGGTGGATGACCAGTGCCCACAGAACTATAGGCCGGAATCTTACCGGCGCTGCAAGTGCGAGTTTGGAGGCGGGTCTGCTGTCAAAATGGCAGTGATTGACAGCAGGGTGGAAGTCCGCTCTGAATCTGCCTCCTTGTTAATTTCCCAAGTGCCGGCTCTGCCTGTGGTTTGCAGACCCGGCACTAAGCGGCGGGTCAGGCAATTGAGATACTTAAGAAGCTGCTTCAAGGTATTTAAGCAGCATTTTACCAGGTCCCAACGATTTTTCCATGTTTTTTACGAGGTTTCCGGGCGCTCAGGGATCACGTCAGGTAAGTGTGTTGGGTTCTCAATGACTCTCCATTGCTGTGAATAGGTGACAGCTGCAAAAGTGATGTAAAAGCTACCATTTCACAGCTGTTCAATTTCCAATCTTAGAAGCTGGAGCCTTCAGGATTTAGAATACATTTTTCAGCTTTATGGAGGTTTGAAGTGTTTGGAGCATCCAGTGTCATCTCCTTGGAACAACCTCTCTTACCATTGACAGATCGCTTCTGTCATCTCTTCCATCAGCATCGGTGCCCTTGAAAAAATCTCACCTTGCTCCTCAGAATCCCACCACGATCAACCCCAACATCATCAGGCACACCAGCAGCACCAACCTTCTCCGCAATCACCTGATGCTGCGCAGGACACAGGGCATCAGCACTCGAGCACATTGTTGCCCGGGAGGCCAGGGATGGCCTCACCATGGCCAGATTTACTTCACTTGACGCTGTACGCCCTGGCTACCACATGATGTGCCAGGCTGGCACCACCCCACACCAACACCAACAACATAAAGCATCCCTACAATGCCCAAGCTATTCCTTTCACACTCATCACCATTAGGGGGGCACTGTTATGTCTCGCCATTCACTGCAACTCACTAAGCCACTTCCAAAGGTGCACACAGATCTGTCCAAGAAGGCAAAGTGTTAAAAATAAAGATTTCAATGTTTGACAACACATTAACAGAAACATTACATGAACATAGCACCATAACACCCTTGTGTGTTGTTAGTTGGTATGATTGGACAAGGATGAGGGTGAGTGTGAGGGGTGGCTAGTGAGATGGGGAAGTTATAATGTAGATAGAGAGGGATGGGTGGAGGTGCAAGGTTAAGTTGGTGCGAGTAACAATGTGCAGGAGTAGGGTAGGGAAGGCAGAGTGATGGGGATATGAGTAGCACAGCAAGATGAGGCGGAGTGTGGCTTTGCAGTAACGTTTTGTGATTTACTGTGATCATTGCAAGGTTTGCCCCACTGCAGCCAGGCCCTCCTGATGATATCCCTGCTTGTGTCCTCCTGTGCAATGTGCAACCTGGCTGTGTTGGTCTCCTGGGGAGGTCTCTTCCGCCCATTGGAAGGGAAGAGAACCTCCCTGCGTGCTGTGACTCCCTCCATAACCTTTGTGCAGTGCTGGTCAGTGTTTGCAGCACCTCAATGCTGCAGAACACTGACAGCACAACTATCAAAATGAATGTGGACATGGTCCCTTTAAGGAAACCAGCTGATGACGCGTCATCAGATGATGTCATCAGACCTATTTCCTTTTAATTGGCCGGGAACCTCGCAGGGCAGGCTTAAGAAGCCCAATCAACGGAAAGTCTTTTTGGAGGCTGGGATCGAGACGGATGCGGTGTCCCCACACGCCATGGACGTCGCCCGCCATGAACCCACCAAGGTTGGAAAAATCCAGCCCATGTTTCTAATGAGCTACCTCCTTCAGGACAGAAGGGGCGAGAGGGACAAAACTGGCAAATATTTTTTTTAAAAAAGCAGCAAAGTGTTTTGGACTTAAAAGGGTAAATAGCATTAAGCAGAACACGGGGTGCACAGCATGCATTTATAGCACTAGGCATTCCGTCAGTATTGTGACTGTTCCTCTATTACTATCGGTCACTGGGCTTAAAGCCTGGAGAGTAAATATTTTCATACAAATGACTGGTTGGAATGTGATCTTTGTTCTTTGTCTGTCTGTTATTTATAAATATGACAATATCATTGAAAGAAGCAGCTGTATCGTCATACTCTCACCTATGCAAAGCGACAATCGCAATACTTGATGCATAAACTTTTGCTATTTCACAATCAACAGTTAGAGTTGTTTTGAACAAAATACTTCAAATCGCCTGAAAACAACTACATTTGTGCCTCATCTAAACATGGGGGAAAGCTAAATGATAGGTGACTAAATGACTCACTACTTAACATAGAAGATAGGAGCAGGAGTAGGCCATTCGGCCCTTTGAGCCTGCTCCGCCATTCAACGAGATCATGGCTGATCATCCAAACCCCAGCACTTCATTGGCTGCTTATCATCATTTCTGCACTGAAATTTATCGCCAAAAACAAGGCATTTCCTATTCTCTCCCAATTGCAGAGTGGATAAAGACACTACCCAATATAGCACAACAGAACTTCTCGGGTTCGATTCCTGGTCTGTGCTCAGTCGGTTGATCTGAATCAAGGCAGAAGTGGGGACAGAACAATCAGCCTGGGTGCTGCTGAGGTGGTGATGAGGAAAAACAAGCGACTAACACAAAGATAGTGGAAACCAAGCTGCTTGGAAGTAGCCTTGGCAATGGGGGATCTGTGGGAATTCTAATTGAGGTCAAAATAGTGAGGAAAAAAAAAGAGGGCAATAGATGAAGACGGACGAAGAGTGGATTCACTAAAGTGGTTAGACTTGCACAAGACATATTCATTTTGAAGAAGCTGTAACTCAGAAGAATTTGAATTTACAAGCTGTTATGTACGTGGAGAAAAATTGCAGTTATTGTTAAATCACTTACCGATTGACAATAGCAAAGCAAAGCCGGCACATACTGTGTAGCAGGGCTGTAACGTTTTGCAGAAAGGAGGCAATTTTAGGTTGCTCATCAATGGGCCCTTGTATGGAGAGGAAACAGCCATACAGCTTATCAGTGAGTCCAGTATATACCACATAGCTAAGAATAAATAGAAAGAACCACATTAGTGTAGACCAGAACAATTAAGTACAGATCTAAGTAATATATTAAAAATCTTAAGTCTGTGCACACCTCTGTTAACATTTTCCATTATAAATTCCTATGTCTACTTTATAATGGAAACTGACGATGTAAATTTGGAAGGTGTGACAAGTTTACATAGGAATTTTCCCTTATAAATGTGGAGATAGGAGTTTATAATGGAAATATAAAATGAAGGACAGAATGCCACTTTAAAATAGGGACTGAATTACATCTGCGCTCCCCTGTCCAATTATTCCCCCACTTCACCTGAAGACGACACTCGGTCTTGACTTTCCATGTGCAACCTCACAGGAGATCGACCAATTGAGTATGATTATTTTCCCTCAAAATTAATGTGGTTTTAGTTCTGAAATTGTGGAAAAATGCTATCACAGTACTTGAAAGGTTAGAAATTAATTATTTTATTTTTTGCAAAATAATTTCTAAAGCTTACAAACGATTTCTAGCAAGCTCATCAAAATTAGGATCGTACCTTGGAGAGCTATGGCGATTGTTCTTAGAAAGGTTGCTAGGGAACCAGGAGAACGCAAGTTTGATTTCCCACTTGTGCTAAGTTAGCTGATCTCAGCTGCAGAAGCAGTAGGTACGTTACAATTCTGGGCTAGGGAAGGGGAGAAGTGAAAAGCAAACCAGTGTTCAGGCTACGGATTGCTATCCAGTGACTCCTTCAGCTTGTGAATGTTGGTGAAGGATTGGACTTGGCTGTGTGTTGTCCTCTATGGATCGCAAAGAGATTCACTGTCCAGGCTCACACATCAAGAATGGCCAATTGGGAGAGAGAAAAAGGGTGGCTTGGAAGAAGGTACTCTAGTACCAGTCATAAAAAAGAGGGCTGCACCCATGGAACTGTAACACAGTGTGTCAGGAAAAAGCAGGAATGGTGCTCCCCAGAATCCACAGAACTGTCCCACAATGAGAGTCAGGTAAATGGGGCTGGTACCTGTGGAACTGTACACAGACATAAATCAGTGCTTCCAGGAGAGAAAATTGAATTTGAAGGAATCTGCTCACCACAAGTGACATACGCCCAGTCAATTCGTGGCTAGAATACTTGATGAAGAGCTTTGAGGCAGAACTCCAACTGCAGTTTGAAGAAAATTTCAGGTGGCCTGTTTATTCAGGATATACACACAGCTCCAGTCACCACTGGCAACACACTGGGAGAAGCTGTGGCTGTTCAACTCCCCCCACCCCTCTGCCAAAAGAGGCTGCAATTGCATGAAAGCAACTTGACAAGTAAGCAGAAGGCACTTGGACTGGAAGAAAAAACAGATGAAAGATCAAATTGTTTAAAATGAGAGAGATAAATGTGAACTAATGAATGGTCTGAGGTCAATGCATGGGTTTAATTCCATTCCAAACTCAGTCAACATCACAAAGCCGCAGCTAGTTCTTTATTCAACTACCTGTCATTTATCTTTCTTCCCATTTCTCACTGTCTGCACCTTTCACTGGTAGTGGCATTTATTTTTAAGTCTTACATTTGTATTTCTCAGAAACAACAGTAATTTTATATAGGGCCTTTAATGTAGAAGATGCCCCAATTTGCTTTATGGGGGTGAGGGGGAGAAACAAATTAGATAAAATATTTCAAAATGCTTCACATATAATGAAATGCAGTGACTGTTGTTATGTAGGCAAATGCTGCAGCCACTTTGCATACAGCAACATCCCACTAACAGCACTGAGATGAATGATGGTGTTGGTTTAAGGAGCACTGGAGGCCTGGATACCAGGAGAACTCCCTGCTCTCATTACGATAGCAAAATACTGCGGATGCTGGAAATCCGAAATAACAACAGAAAATGCTGGAAAAACTCAGCAGGCCAGGCAACATCCGTGGAGAGAAAATAGAGTCAACGTTTCGGGTCAAAACCCTTTATCAAGACTAAAGAGGCACAGGGAATGAAATAGATTAAGAGGCCAGGCTGGGAGAGAACAAAAGAGAAGAGACATTAAGAGGTATTCAAAACGAGACGAGATGGTGATCGGACTAGTGGAGACAAAAGACGGCTCTAGATTAGGTGTGAAATGCGCTGGCAGAATGGGAGACAGCTGCCATGTGGGAGAGAGAAAAAAAAGGAAAGGGGGGGGGTGGGGAAACCAAAACAAAGGTGTGGATAAAAAAAAGTGAAAATGTTCTCGTCTCGTTTTGAATACCTCTTAATGTCTCTTCTCTTTTGTTCTCTCCCAGCCTGGCCTCTTAATCTATTTCATTCTCTGTGCCTCTTTAGTCTTGATAAAGGGTTTTGACCCGAAACGTTGACTCTAATTTCGCTCCACGGATGTTGCCTGGCCTGCTGAGTTTTTCCAGCATTTTCTGTTGTTATTTCCCTGCTCTCACTATTGTCGTAAGATCTTTAATATCCAGTTGAACCACCAGAACAGGCACATTGGCTTTGTTATGATGGCTCATCAGAGGACAAAAACCAGCTCCCCGCCATCCCGTCTAACACCAGACGACCAGTCCATATGGGCTCAAGTTCCTGGAGTGGGGCTGGAACACAAAGGGGGAAAAGTTCAGTTGGTAGCGCCACCCGTTAGCGCCTTAAGAGGGCACTAAGTGGGGTGCAAACCAACTAGCGCCCGGGCGCGGCGATATCTGTCCCTCTCGCGAAATTGGCCGGACATTTTGCGGTGGTGCTAAACACTAGCGCCACGATCTCCTGCACCGGCAGATCGCGACGTCAGTTGAGTGCGCAACGCCCCGGACTGGAAATTGAGTGGTGCCCCCTGCCTTAACGCCTGCCGCTAGCAACGACAGGTTGAGGGGAGCGTTTTGCAGTCGGGAAGGGACTGCTTCCTGCCTTTTTTTGTTGGTGACATTTCTGCACCATGTATTCTGAGAGAGAGAGAGAGAGAGAGAGAGAGACTGAGACTTCTGGAGAGATTCTACACTGTGTGAAGGAGTTTTGTATACTGAGCAGCACTTTGCAGGTTCATTTTGATTTGCCCTTCCTTGTATCGATTTAGAAGAGACTGTGGGGGCTGCACTCTCAGCTCTTTCCCTGGGTCTCTCCATTGTTCTTTCCAGCAGATTTGATGTATAGGTCTCTCCAGGCCGAGACTCAAGGCTGCAATGAACAGGATGTAGATGGAGACCAAGATAAACCCTCCCCTTTAAGATAAAAACAGAAAATGCTGGAGAAGCTCAGCAGGTCAAGCAGCATCTGTGAAGAGAGAAACAGAGTTAACGTTTCAGGTTGATGACCATTCATCAGAACTCCCCTTTAAGAATTGGCCGGTGCCAGTGTGTCTGTGTTCCATTGCTGACTGACATCACATGAGCTTCGCCAGCGCTGTGAGTTAGCGCCTCGCTCCTTGGCCTTTGCGCCTTAAGACAGATGTGAAACGCCTGATTTAGTGCTCCAATCACCTCCAGGGGCGATAAAAGCCAAGTTTGCAGTCGGAGGCGATAATTAGCGCTAGGTGCTAATCTTTGCGCCCGGCCGATAATTGCGCCCCAAATGGGGCGATACCGAATTTCTCCCCCAAAGTCTTTCGACTCAGAGGGAACCGAGCCCAGCTTTTTGCAAAAGCAATACATGTGCCATGGAGTAATGTGGTGTTGATTCCAGTATAACAGCTGGAGCTGACAACACCCTACACTACCAAGATCAGTCCCGGTGAGCATGGGGACTGCTCTACCTACCAGCACAGGTCCAATGTGGAAACATTTTCAACAAATCTAGAAATGACGACTAGATCTGGAATTTTATTGAAAAAGCGTGCACACACAGCCTAGAAAAGACAATGGATATCATCTGCTGCCAAAAACTTCATGATTTTACTGTGTCATTTGTAGACAGCCTCCACTGCAAATAAAGGTGAAGAAACCACCCTTTGCTTTCACATGGCATAATCTATTGAACTAGCCATTAAAACAACAAGACTTATCCGTAACAAATGTATTGCTGCACGTAACTCAATTAAAAACAGAAAAAGAGTTTGTGATTCCTATTTTCATTCTTTTAGCATGTGTTGAGTGGGGTGGGGGTGTTGTGAAAACAGTGGCCCTGAGCCAGCAAGGGGAAAAGTCAGCCAGGGTTCCCGTTGCTGGTTTCTATCCAGTGACCTCCTGCAGGACAGTGTGCATTTGGGGATGTCCACTAAGGAGAGGTTTGGGTTGGCTCTGATGCCCTCCAACTGCTGAATAGCTTGTTGACACTCAATGTGAAGAGTCACCATTGAGCCAATGTACCCAGGGTGAGTGATACCTATGGAACTGTACTCCAGCGATTTCTAGAGGGGGGTGGGGGGAGGGAGGAAGCAGTTTAAAAAAAATGCAGCAGAGGGACCAAAGGGGGACCAAGAAATTGATAAAGGGAAAATGGAATTTGAGCACAAATTAGCGAAAAATATGAAAACTGATTGTAAAAGCTTCTATAGGTATGTGAAAAGGAAAAGACTGGCGAAGGTAAATGTAGGTCCTTTACAGTCAGAGACGGGAGAATTTATAATGGGGAATAAGGAAATGGCAGAGAAATTAAATAAATACTTTATTTCTGTCTTCACAGAGGAAGACACAAAAAACCTCCCAGAAATACAAGAAAACCAAGGGTGTGGCGAGAATGAGGAACTTAAAGAAATTATTATTAGTAAAAAAAACAGTACTAGCAAAATTAATGGGACTAAAAGTCGATAAATCCCAAGGACCGGATGACCTACATCCTAGGGTTTTGAAAGAGGTGGCCATTGGAATAGTGGACGCATTGGTTGTCATCTTCCAAAATTCTATAGATTCTGGAACGGTTCCTGCAGATTGGAGGATAGCAAATGTAACCCCACTATTTAAGAAAGGAGGGAGAGAGAAAACGGGGAACTACAGACCTGTTAGCCTCACATCAGTAGTTGGGAAAATGCTGGAATCTATTACATATAAAGGATGCAATAACTGGGCACTTAGAAACTAATAGTAAGATCGGGCAGAGTCAACATGGATTTATGAAAGGGAAGTCCTGTTTGACAAACCTATTGGAGTTCTTTGAGGATGTAACTAGTGGAGTAGACAAAGGGGAACCGGTAGATGTGGTGTATCTGGATTTTCAGAAGGCCTTCGATAAGGTCCCACACAAGAGGTTGGTGAACAAAATTAGGGCACATGGAATTGGGGGTAATATACTAGCATGGATTGAGAATTGGTTAACAGACAGAAAACAAAGAGTAGGGATAAACGGGTCTTTTTCAGGATGGCAGGCTGTAACTAGTGGTGTACCGCAAGGATCGGTGCTTGGGCCCCAGCTATTCACAATCTATATCAATGATTTGGATGAGGGGACTAAATGTAACATTTCCAAATTTGCTGATGATACAAAGCTAGGTGGCAGTGTCAGTTGCGAGAGGATGTGAAGAGGCTTCAAGGGGTTCTCGACAGGCTCAGTGAGTGGGCGAGAACATGGCAGATGGAATATAATGTGGATAAATGTGAAGTTATCCACTTTAGTAGAAAAAACAGAAAGGCAGAGTATTTCCTAAATGGTGAAAGATTGGGGAATGCAGATGCTCAAAGGGACCTGGGTGTCCTTGTACATGAGTCGCTGAAAGTGAATGTGCAGGTGCAGCAAGCCATTAGGAAGGCAAATAGTATGCTGGCCTTTGAGGATTTGAGTACAGGAGTAAATAAGTCTTACTCCAATTATATAGGGCCTTGGTGAGACCACACCTGGAGCACTGTGTACAATTTTGGTCTCCTTACCTAAGGAAGGATATACTTGCCATAGAGGGAGTGCAACGAAGGTTCACGAGATTGATTCCTGGGATGGCGGGACTGTCATATGACAAGAGATTGAGTAAACTCTTGCATTCAGAAGAATGAGAGGGGATTTCATTGAAGCATACAAAATTATTACAGGGCTTGATAGGGTGGATGCTGGGAGAATGCTTCCCTTGGCTGGGACTCGGGGAGTCTAGAACCAGGGGCCACAGCCTCACGATAAAGGGTAGGCCATTCAGGACTGAGATGAGAAGACATTTCTTCACACAGAGGGTGGTGAATCTTTGGAATTTTCTACCCCAGAGGGCTGTGGAGGCTCAGTCATTGTGTATATTCAAAACAGAAGTCGATAGATTTCTGACTAGTAAGGGCATCAAGGGCTATGGTGATAGGGCCGGTGAATGGAGTTGAGGCAGAAGATCAGCCATAGATCTCATTGAATGGCGGAGCAGGCTCGAAGGGCCGAATGGCCTACTCCTGCTCCTATTTCTTATGTTCTAGAGGGAGCCTTGAACTAATGCTGTGTTTCAGCAGGCTAAAGAGTTGATTTTCTGTCATTCTCTGGGGAAAAAACTCATATTAAAAAGCAGCCTGGCCAACAAAGGGGGCAATTCGATTTTGAGATTATTGGAAGTACAGTTTATCTTTCTCCAAGGACAAATGTTTTTTTTTCCACCCAAAAGCCTGGTCACTTAACGCAAACCACTATCCTGTAATTTGTACCCAAAACACCCAAAAGGAAACCCAATACTTTACCTAGCAGCTAGCCTTTCCAGACAGACTTGTCATTATACCATTTCTAATTTGTCTATTTGTGACTGAGTCAAACTGCATTCTCTCACTGCCCAGAGCCTACAACAAATCACTCCTAATTGCACCTTCACCCTGTCACAGTTTCTATGGCAGTTCAACGTCCTGCCCATCCCCTTGCAATGCCGCAGGTATTAGACAGTCTCGGCTTACTCTGCCTCTGGCGTTATCCAAGTTCAGTCCACCCGACACCTTCACAGCACAGACCCATCAATCAGTAGACCTCCCACCTTTATTCTGCATAATATTCCTCTTTGCATTCATCCAATTATTTTCCACAACTACATTATCAGGGCAGGAGTTCTTTTCTGGTTCATTTTTTTTTTGCTCCGATTTGCTCCCCACCTCTTCTGGAGGGTGCCGCTTCCTGCTGGGCTATCATTCTACTGCTCTGGCAACTTGCTGGTGCCTTGTTCAAGTGGTCATTCTTCATTTGTGAGAGCAAGTGTCAGCCGGCTATTTTCTTTGGGGGTGAAGGCAGGGGCAATCACAGCCAAGCCTGACCCTCTCCTGACATCCACATGTGTTTCATGGTCGTGGTCACAGGTTATTGATTAGGACTGGGGAACCTTGACTGATTTTTCCTCCCTCCCTAGCCCCTGGCCACCAAGGCCAATGGCACCCGCAATGGCACCCAGTATCACCCCGCCTCCTGAAAGCTGCCCCGACTGAAATTAGCTAAGGGCGCATTTACACTACAACTTCAGTGTTGCTCGCTAAAGTTTTGGTGTAAATCTGGAGTCAGGACCCAACCTGACTGGGATAAAAGGGGTGGGAGGTCCCATGGAGGGCATGCGATAGTTTTACACTGCTTCAGTGTGGCAGTGGATGGAATGTAACATAAGTGTGGTGTCAAACTGGATTTAAACCCACTCAGGGGGTTTACTAGACCTCGTGGGCGCATTTTAAACCTGCCTGCAGTTGATTTAAATGTTTAGGCAGCGTGGATGTTACTGTCACACTCTCCTTAACCATCTCAATTTTAAATGTTTGAACAGAAGCTCGACATATGCCTGTAGCCAATCACGATATCCAACCAACCAGTGTAAACAGCTGCTGGTCTGACACTTAGAACTGAATGCGCACAGACCAAATCTTGGTATATTAACCCATTTAATAAAATGCTAATTCACCCAACCAAACACATTTACAGAGAGGAATGGAAAATCTCTCTCTGCACCTCTTTTCCTGTTCTGCTCTCCCAGTAACTTTTTTTTCTTATTTTGTCTTTCTTTGATACACGGGTATTAGTCACAAAGAAAACTGCAATTAATTGTTGCACAACGGATAGGAGCTGCCTTCAGATTAACTTTTAAGAAAGCGAATTTTTTTTTTTTTTGACAGACACTAGCGAGCAATCATAAATATTACAGAAAATGCTGGAAATACTCAGCATCTTTGGAGAGAGAAACAGAGTTAGCGTTTCAGAACAGTGACCTTTCAGAATGTCTCAGACATGAAACGTTAACTCTGTTTCTCTCTCCACAGATACTGCCCGACCTGCTGAGTATTTCCAGCATTTTCTTTTTATATTTCAGATTTCCAGCATCTGCAGTATTTTGCCTTTGCGTAAATATTACATTCCACTTTCTCCTGGTTTAAAAAAAATTAAATTTAAAATATTGATCGGGTTTTCCCACTTGTGTACTCATCAGCCCACCCTTCATTTTATTGGACAGGAAAATTGGAGATGGGCGAGTTCAGAAGCAGAAAACCCAGCCCCTTATATTGGTGGAGTTGGGGAAGGCGATTATTTGCCAGGTTTTGTCAAGCCCAAAACTGGACAGGGTTCGGGGGTGTGATTGTTACTTGAGGTCTGATGTTTGCTTCGCTCCATTAACACCAACTTGTACCACTAGGATTTACACAAATACTAGCGCAGTTGGTCTTGTTTCAGTCATTTTAATATTTTGAGGTTTCATTGAGGAAAGGGATCACACCTTTTTGCACAGGCTTCCCTCACATCTTTACTTAAAGAATGTTGCTGTACTGAACCCTGGATAGAGTTGTTTCCACTGTATGTTTCCCTTACTGCTGATGAAAATCCATTAAAACCATGAAGTCCTAATAATCAACTACCTCCACATTATAGGGTGAATTCATTGACTCCGCGCTCCCAGTGGACAGCTGGGCTGAATAGGAGCACAGATCAGAGAAAGCTACAACACCGCAGCACTGATTCTCTGATCCAGGTTCCTTTCAAGCTCGGCTCCTTGCTGCGAGCCTGACATCAGTGACTTTATCTATATAAGAGAAATCCCTTGAAGGGTGTCCTTGAAGCGTTTCCTCTGCCCACCTGGGGCTCTCCTGCTGTGCCGGAGCTCCAAGTAGAGCGCTTGTTTTGGGAGTCTCAAAGCTTCCTTGAAAAAGTGCAACATCCCCACTGACACCTGGGAATCCCTGGCCCAAGATTGCACAAAATGGAGGAGAAGCATCCAAGAAGGCGCCGAACACCTCGAGTCTCTTCGCCGGGAGCAAGCGGAAGCCAAGCGCAAGCAGCGCACGTCAACCCAAGCACCCCACCCACCCGCCCCTCCAACCACCGTTTGCCCCACCTGTGACAGAGACTGTAGGTCCCGCATTGGGACTCATCAGCCACATGAGAACTCATTTTTAATGTGGAAGCATATCACTCTCGGTTCCGAGGGACTGCCTAAGAAGAGAAGAGAAATGAAATGAATAGTGTCTATAAAACAGGACTGTCCAGTTGAATGGCAATAGCCTACCAAGGATTCAGTGCAGAAGCATTGTTTTTTTTTAGTAGAAATGTGAGGGAATCCTTTATTCCTCCAACTCAATTGAGAACTTGAAATATTCAAATAATTGATACCAAACAGTGCTAGTATTTGTGTAAAACCCAATGGTGCAAATCAACTCTAGCAGAGAGAGCTGCAACGATGTCGGAATGGGACTGGATTTGTCACTTCATATACTGTTTCAGGCCTCGGATGTTTCAGTCACTTCCTTCCCTCAGGCTACCAAGTCTGCTTCAGTCATTTCTCACCTTACTATAGATTCAGTTGCTTACTCTGCATGAACTCTGACCTCGGCCTTCCTGAATGCTCCTGGCTACGGCTGCCATGCATTACTTCGAACTACCTGCACAGGATACACTGAACAATATTGAGCGAAGGCCACAATGGAGACTCGGGGGGGGGGGGGAATAATTACTGTCCATTTCATTCTTTTGTCTGCAATTCAAAGACTATCCCTTTCAGCCTGAAAGTACCTTCGCATCTCAGGTAAGAAACAAAAGTTAGGAAGGTTTGTGTTTTTCTTTAAAAGAAAAAGAAATCCCGTTTAAAAATTCACTCAAGAAACTCAGAATTAAACAGTCGAAGGATCTTAAAGACGCAAATGAGCTTTATCAAAATTGTACATTAAATTGACAGTCTGTAAATCAGATGCTGTAAAGACTGAAGCTCTTGATCTTAAGATATAAATATTAATACTTTATATCGATATTTTGCATATGATTATATCCCACATTTTAAAAACTGGAGCAGGATGTGATTGCATGATATACAATCAATTAATCACTTTCATTCTTTCTAACCCAGTTTTTTCCACTCCTCTCCAAACTGGGGAAAAGGTAGAGAGATGGGATTAAGTGCATCGGACTTTCAGAGAGTTGCGATGGGCCAAATAGTCTCTTCCTTTGCTGCAAAATTCTGCTATTCTAATCCTTACCTTCCTATTCTCCTAAACATGGTGACTCATGGTGCAACCGAGTTCAACGGATGCTGGTACCTCAGTGTAAGTGAGGTCTTTGTGGGATCAAAGTGGCTCCAAGATGAAGCATGGAAATAATTCAACCCTCTTTGACAGACTTAGCGACACAATACCTGAGCCAAGCAGGTCTGCAATACTCCAGGGCACTTTTGATGATTGACCAGCCAGTTTGGCTTACTAATGGAACCAGGAGAGGTAGATCTATTTTGCTGGGATTATTCCCACTTGGCTCCTGATAGCACTGCAAGCAAATGCCCTACTGAGTAGGCTGATCCTGCCTGGACAAGCAGCAGGAAGCTTAGCAATTGCCTGTACTGGTAAGCTACACAGCTTTAGTTTGTTAAACTCCAGTAGTACTCCTGTGCACACTTGGAGTCACTAAAGTCTGGTCTTAGCCAACCTCTGCTTAACCTCTTTAGACTTGGACAAGTGGGGTGTATCTCTGTGGGGAGGGCGTGTGCACTCCATATTAGGCAAAGAGAAACGCTACTTGCAATTTGATACGAGGACTCAAACGTGCTGATGGACAGCTGTCTGACTGAAAAAAATATGTAATATGCTCATTCTTTATGCATGAGCCTGGCAACGGAGTTGTTGATAGTCCATTTGACCAAGTGGGAGAGTTAAAATCATAACCAAGTTTGTTCCCGTCATCTGATGTCCCCAAATGCACACTTCCAAGAGGCGTCACAGGGATCGGAATTAGGGACCCTGGTTGATATTTCCCTCCCTAGCCATGAGACACAAATTGTCGCATTCTCTTCCCACCCACTCAACACAATCCCAGCAGAGATCGGCTAACTTAGTACAGACCAAGGATCATACCAGAGACACCGTGCATTTACCCCCTGAGCAGGCAGTGAGGCCAACCTGGGCAAAACACCAGAGGCTGCTGGTTGTGGTGGGGGCGAAACTTACCCCTGATGTGGGGGCGAGGGGTCGGGGGAGAGGCAGGGGGAAAGAAATAAGTCAATGTTCAAAATGGAAATTCTGTAACAATTTACACTTACACAGTGGCAAAAAAGGAGGGATGGGGGGGGTAGAAGAAAATTAAAGACACAGCCAAAGAGATGGATTTTTAGGGGGCTTAAGGTAGGAAGCAAAGCAAATTGTTTTTTGTAGAGCATCCCAGAGAGCAAGGTAGTAATGACTGAAAGATGAGCATCACGGTAAATTGGTAAACAAGCAGAGATCTGAAAGCAGAGGGAGTGCAGGCTGGGACTTTTGGTTGTGTGAGGTTGGTCAAATAGATAGGAAATGTATAAGGTAATAATAAAACGCTTATATTTACTACTGCACTTATTCCACTCCCCCTTCCCTGCAATAGCCACTGCCCCTTACCTGATGAGATCCTGTATCCTGTTGTTGTGGAGTTCACTCTGTGAAAGGTTATTTTTTGTTTCTTGCCCTGTTTTCTTTGGTGTGCCAGGCTGGCTGTTGGCCTCAGGGAGATTGCTGGCCAAGCACCCAAGCACAGTGGCGCAGGTCTGCAGCAGTCCTGTGGTCAGCCCGTCAAACACCTGCTTGTTCACACTCTTTCCAAAGATGGCTTCGTCTTCAGCAGGAACAAAAAGCTACAAAATGAAAAAAAAATTCAGAGTGGAAAACTTTGCTCCAAACCCAACTAGGGCTGACAGCCATCACATTTTCTAAAATGTAAAAGCACTTTTACACTTCATTGGATTTTTGACCCTGTTTTAGGAATGCAAACTTCGCCTGCCACTCTTCCGCACTGGAGCCGAGCTATATAGCACAGCTGGACTTCACTGTACAATATAGACATCCAAAATGCAAATGTGTGGAACCAGCCCGTGTTGACTCTCTTTTCTGTGATTCCATCGATTCCTTTACACTATGGAGTACAGCTGCTGGAGAGAGACCGCCTGTTTGCTATTGATTACATTCCTCTGATATAAAAACACTTCAAGTCTGATGTCAAAAATACAAAAGTTTTTTAAAATCAGAATTACATTTTCCCCACTTACTTGCAAAATGGAGGTACTAACATTAAAGTTTTCAATGCATTATCAGAGCCAGCAAAGCCAATATTAGAACTCAAATGATAATCCATCTCTACCCTAGCCCCTCCCTCTGGTTTTGGAGCTGATAAAAGATGGCAAGAATAAACTCAAAGTGCCTAGGTTACCAGGGCACTGAAAGCCATGTCACTGAGAGCGCGATCTTGCCAGCCCCGGGGAGGCGGGTTTGGGGGCGGGACCTCCAGGAAAATGGCAGAATCTGGGGGCGGGTGCCCATCCTGCCCCCAACCCGCCTCCGTGCCATCTTCCCAGGAGGCGGGTAGCCGACCCGCGCCGGGTCCTGTCTCCTGGAGGCGGGAAGGGGATTACAGCCACTTAACTGCCTGTTAACAGGCAGATAAGAGGATTATCCCCATTTTACCCTCAAGTGCGGGCTTCCTGAAGGCTCCTAAACCCGCCAGGGTCACCGAGGTGAGCAGTGGGTCTGCGGGGGTCGTAGGGGTGCAAAAGTGTGCTGTGAAGGCAAGTGATGGGTGCAAGTGTGGAGAGGTATGTGAGGGAAGTGGAAAGTGTTAGTAAAAGTTTACTTACCTTTGTTTCTTCCTGCAGGCTTCAAGAGTTGGGGATGCGGAGAGTCTCGCATCTCACCGGCAGAGATGATAGACGGCTGCTGCATTCTCCAACACAACAACCATCTAATTTCTGCTAAAGAAAGAGGTTTGATGAGTCTTGAATTCAAGAACTCATTAAACAACATAGAATGTCAGTGTTTGACAGCTTCACAAAGCTGTCAAACGATGATAATTTATCTGTGACAGATGAAACGTCATACGCGGACGTTCTCTGTAACCGGCTTCCTCTTAATTGGCCTGCTAAGCCCACTGTCAATCAAGGGAACATAGCGTGGGCTGGCCAGAAATCGATGGAGGTGGGACTAAAACCCGACAAGTGGGAGTCCCGCCTCCAAAAGCTCCCCATTGGCAAAATCCACCCATAGTGTCAGTTTGGCTCTGTGGTAGCACTCTCGCCGCCGAGTCAGAAGGTCGCGGGTTCAAGCCCCATTCCAGAGGCTTGAGTACACAATCTAATCTGACAATTCAATACAGTACTGAGGAACGGTTGCACTGTCGGAACTGCCAGCTTTGAGAGGAGACATTAAACCAAGGCTCTGTCTGCCTTGTTCAAGTGGATGTACAAGATCTCAGGGCACTATTTGAAAAGGCACTGGGAGTTTCCCCCAGTGTCCTCGGCAACATTCGTCCCTTAGCCAACACCAAAAAAACTAGATTAATTGGTCACTTAGCTCATTTGGTGTTTGTGGGACCTTGTTGTGCACAAACAGGCTGCCATGTTTGCCTATTTAACAACAAATAATTAAAAAAAAATAACTGGCTATGAAGCACTTTGGGATGTCGTGAGTATGTGAAAGGCTCTATATAAATGTTGCTGTTGCTGTCTATATTTACACTGTATTTGCCATGTGGTGCTGCTGCCAGCACACACAGCTGTTTATCTTGCTGCAAGTGCTCAGGAATCAGCTCCACAATATAAATGGGGCAGAATACAGAGTACCAGCAGCCAAGACAAACAGAATCACCTTTATCTAAAGTAGTTCTGATATTATAAAAGGTGTGGGTGTAAGCATTTACATCTGAAGGGGCTTTTATGTTGCTATGGTGGGACTGTGCAGGTTTCAAATCCCTTATTTTCAAATCCCTGCATGGCTTCGTCCCTCCCTATCTCTGTAACCTCCTCCAACCCTCAGAGACATCTGTACTCTTCCAATTCCGGCCTCTTGCCATCCCCGATTTTCTTCGCTCCACCGCTGCAGCTGTGGCTTGAGCAGCCTAGGCCCCAAGTTCTGGAATTCCCTCCCTAAACTTCTCCACTTCTCTACCTCCTTTAAGAAGCTCCTTAAAACTAACCTCTTTCTGTCCTAATATCTCTTTATGTGGCTCAGTGTCAAATTTTGTTTGATAACGCCTCTGTGACGTGCCTTGGGATGTATTACCACGTTAAAGGCGGTGTAAATGCAAGTTGTTGTTGTCGACTTGCACAGTCGATGACCCTTCCTCAATCTGAACTGTCTGACCTACCCTGTTGTGGATCCCGCTGTCATCACCTTTTCCCGGGCCCTTGGAACTACTGTCGGATCTGCCTGCTCCACGGATCCAACCAACCTGCAGATTTCAAACTTAAAAATGGGAGGGCAATACATGGAAGTCCTTCTAGTGTTGCCCCTCTCCCAGGAACGAGCCACACTGCAAATGGACCTCTCAGCTACCTCTCAACATCAGGCTTTCAAAATCTGATGACTTTTAATGGATAGCATTTGCTAAATAGCAGAAACAGCCATAAGGTTTTGCTGCGGCCTCCAGCAAATCTGTTTATGGGTTTCCCCTTCTAGCCTA
This sequence comes from Somniosus microcephalus, assembly GCF_052327205.1. Taxonomy (NCBI): domain Eukaryota; kingdom Metazoa; phylum Chordata; class Chondrichthyes; order Squaliformes; family Somniosidae; genus Somniosus; species Somniosus microcephalus. The sequence goes on from NC_141018.1 coordinate 32,587,308, forward strand.
CCCCTTTCCACTCTGCCACACTGTTTATTTTTGATGCATCCGCGCACATTGCATGTCCTTTATGTTTAAAGCACCTTACTTTTGAACTTGATCAGTAATTCATTGTGACATAAGAAAACTACTAGGCACTTGGTCTAAGCGTTAAACAAAGCTTTAATCAACTGTGTTACAACATGGAGGTCTAGTTGTGTCCTTCACTAGTCCCTGTTAAGAATGTCCTGCGCAAGCTGGGCCCGTGCCAGAGTATTTATACTCTCCCTGGACAGCGCCACCCGCAGGCCGCTGAGTATTATTTCATAAGTCTTTCTTTCATGAATGACTGATTCATGTCACATTGCTTACATAAATTCACCAGATATTGAAATGCACGATAATGGGTATTAACATCAAAACCCACCCAAGTACTTGCCTATGATAAAACTGTGATGAAAAAGGCACCCAGTTCTTCTCCTTTCCCTGAACAACTTGCCATGGAGACAGCACCTCAAGCTTTCCTTCAATGTTTCCATTTTGTTGACGTGTACTTCAGTTCCATCTCTTGACAGCTGCTCTGTCCTAATGTCCCTTACTCATTCTGCAGCTGAATGCAGCTTTTTGGTTAGTCTTCACTTCTAACTAAATCATCTTAAAATGGTTCCATTCTTTCTTCCTTTAACAGCTTCTCTTATTTCTCTTTCAAACATTAAACTTTTTTTAAAAATTCCCCCTGGTTTCAATAAAGGCCATCTTAACTTTCCCTTAAGCTCGGTTAATCTGTACTCTGTCTTGTTTTGACCTTTCTTGATTTCCCTTGCAGTTCTACTGCTCTCATTTGCCAGTTCTCTTGGCTCTCCTCTGAATGAGCTGCTCTGCCAACATCCACTGGACAGGGATAGAATTGTCAATTCTAATAACGTGCAGCGCAAACAACAGAGAACAAAACTGTGAAAGTACCCTGAATTGTAAATTGACACAGTACTGCCCATCCTTACAGCAAGCTTGCCACCATGAAGCTTAAGGGATCAAATCTGCAGGTTAGGTTTACATTTTTTGACTAAACCCAAAAAAGCCTATTTAGGCCTAAATTATGTAGAGCAGCTTATTCAAGTTAATCTTTTACTCCCTGAAGTTCATTTGGCATTTCTTTAAACTTATTTTTCCATTCCTTGCATTACAACAGTGACTACACTTGAAAGTACTTCATTGGTTGTAAAGCGCTTTGGGACGTCCCGAGGTCGTAAAAAGCGCTTTATAAATGCAAGTCTTTCTTTCTGTGATTTTAATTAGTTATCTGCTGTCTATTTACAGTTTTTCAGTGCGCACATCTGAAGGTGTTTTCTGTTTTCAAATCGGTGGCTAGTTGGATTCGCAATCATCCATCACTGACCAAATTACAAAAGTGAACCTTTTAACAATCCATTACCATGGCAATATAAATCAGATAGTATAATGTACATCAAGATTGTCAAGCTGGTTTTTGCCGTTCTTTAGACTGGCTTGCAAGACCTATCACTTAAGATGCCTAATTCTTTCTCTCAGACACCTGAACATAATTTCTCCTCATTCCTCTTTTATGACCTTAATAAGGTAGAGACTTGTCTCTTTCGTACACACAATGAGAAGCATCTGTTCCAAAAGCATACAGATCCTTTAAATTTGGGACGATAAGCCAGCTGCAAGCCCTCCTTTAACATTTTATGGTCTGTGCTTCATCTTAATGGTTTCACTCTTTAGCTGAAAGGGGGTGGGGAATAAAAGGTATCTTAAAAGACTGACGCTAGAGAGTAGGATGAAGTACTTGAATTGTCAAGTACTTATCCCTTATGTACATAACAGCGAGACTTGAAAGGAGAAATTTTTAAAAAATATGTACGGACTCCAAACTATGCAGAACGCATCAGTTACTTGCAGACATACAAAATGAGGATCCATATGTGAAACACATGTATGTGCTTTAACAAAAGATTGATTTTCACAACTCTATGGGACAACTTAACTGCTGATTGATTTTGCAAAGACATTGTACAGGACACATTTCCCCTACAGTGATGCTCCTCTTTAAAATGTTCACTGAAGGATTGCTATTATTCCTGCTATTAAATAGAAATAAAAACACAGTTTTCAACATGCCTTTTGATGAGTAGAATGCCATTGTACTTCTCATTGTCGTGGTTAAGTCCCTTCATGATCTTGCCCTTCCCTATCTTTGTAACCTCCTCCAGCGATATAAACACCACCAGAACTCTCCGTCCCTCCGGCTCTGGCCCCATGTGATTCCTCGCCTCCCTTTGCTCCACTACTGGCGGCCGAGCCTTCAGTCGCCTCGGCCCTACACTCTGGAATTCCCTCCCTAAATCTCTCCGTCTTTCTACATCTTCCTTCTTCTTTAACCCCCTCCGTATAAACCACCTCTTTGACCAAGCATTTGATCATCTATTTTTGTCTGATTGTGATCTCCTTGGGACACATTTCTACATTATAAGGTGTTGTATAAATGCAAGTTGTTGACATTATGCCTGTTGGGCTGGAGAATGCAGTGGGCCTCTGCGGAGATTAAAAATGTCATATTCTCACAATAAATATATGTTTTGAATATTTCCTTAGACTTTCCTTCCCATTTATGTACAATATATTACACACTTCATTGATCAGAGGCAGGCAGCTGTAGATTTGGCAGGCAGCCAACCGCCTGAATTCAAGGGATAGTTTTACTTAAGGCCAGATTTCAGTGTTCCTTATGCTACCATTTGGAATCAAGTTATCCACAATGCCCGTTGGCAAATTTTGTTAAAGGAAGAATACAAAAGAAAAGTGAAACAAGAAGTGAATTAAATATATGTGGGGAGAAGAAGCTGACCGCCCTCCATTTCGTGGACAGGTGTCAGCATTAATAACTGTTGTAGAATTCCAATAATATTGCTGCTGTCAGAACTAATAGCACTGCAGGTTAGCCGGAGGGAGCTGGGATCCAAGTATCTGCTAACCTCAGATAATGGCAAAATTAAAGGCTATTAAAACATGTAAAAAGTTGTAGTTAAAATTAATATAGCTGCTCCAGAGAACAAAAATGAATTAATATTGCTCTAAACATATGACATTACAATAATTAGTCTATGGGGTCTTGAGTCTATCACGTCTCAGTCTAAATGTGCCCGTCATGCTTTTCTTACTGGTCCCTGAGAAATCTGAACCAAATAAAAAAAAATACTTCATCACTATCTAATAACTTTACCGGTCTCTCAAAAACGTCTTCCGGCTCGCCATAAGCAGAATCAAGGCAGATCCACTAACCTGGCACAATATATTACATTTGCCTACATAACAGTCGCTACACTTCAAAGTAATTAATTTTGAGAAGTTTCCACGATAATGTGCTTATATAAATGCAAGTAATGGTGGTAGCTTTCCAACTTACATTTCCCAATCACGTAGAGGTAATAATGTACAGATGAAAACATTATCACCAACTGCAATACAGTTTGGATCTTTCAACACAACTGATGTTGTACTCTGCGATAGCAAAATACTGCAGATGTTGGAAATCCGAAATAACAACAGAAAATGCCGGAAAAACTCAGCAGGTCAGGCAACATCCGTGGAGAGAAATTTGAGTTGACGTTTCGGGTCGAACCCTTCTTCAAAACTGGAAAGAAAAGAAACAAGATCGAAGGCAGGGCTGCGATCGGACAAAAGAATAAAAGAAACAAAAGAAGTAAAAGAGATTAGAAGCTAGACGAGATGGTAATAGGCTGAGATTAGGTGTAAAGTGTACTGGCAGGGCAAAAGATAGCTGCCAGGTGTGAGAGAGAAACAAAAGGAAAAGGGGGGGGGGAAAGGAGTGGAAAAAATTACACGAAAAAATGAAATGGGGGCCGAGCTTATGATCTGAAATTGTTGAACTCGATATTGAGTCCGGAAGGCTGCAGAGTGCCTAATCTGCTTATCTGATTTGTCATCGATTGTTATGCCAAAGAAAAAAAGATAGTCTCTTTTAAAAAAAAAAAAAATTCCAAAGAGAGTTCATTTATTACTGCCCATTAAAGGCTGTGGACAACATCTACCCAACAGTGCTTTAAACCCTTATACGATAGCAAAATACTGCGGATGCTGGAAATCCAAAATAACAACAGAAGACGCTAGAAAAACTCAGTTCTGAAGAAGAGTTTCGACCTGAAACGTTGACTCTATTTCTCTCTCCATGGATGTTGCCTGGCCTGCTGAGTTTTTCCAGCGTCTTCTGTTGTTATTTAGTGCTTTAAACCCTCTTGATTAGATCGGTCAGGCTTACAGATAAATGTGGAATCTACCAACACGCGACAGCAGAGAACATGAATCCATTATTCACAACCTGTGATGATGTGTTGATGCAAAAAAAAACACTGTGGCAAGTCCTTTTACCCGTTGGACAGCCAATACTATGTGAGAAGCCTACTTCATTGACTAATGAAACACAAGATATGTAAATATTCCATTCTGACACCATGTCTCGTTACTTTGTTGGACCAATCTCAAAAGACCAATGCAACACTTGCTCCTAAAGACTAGCATGCACCTCTTAAAATTCAAATCGTTAGTTCACAGGTCGGAACAATCCCAAAAATATATGGGGAGTGAATTTCCGGAAGGTTCTCTTGGTCGTCTGTCGTAACTTTGGTGGAACAGCCGCAGAAACCTCGGAAAAATGGTGTAAACAGAAATTCACCCCCAGGTATCAGCGGGCCACCCAGCTCAATCGCTTAGCCATCTGGCTATAAACTTTTAAAGGACTCATAAATATTGCAATTACCTTTGTGAACTGTTCAATTCACACGATCATCAACAAATTAAGGGATCTAATGGCCACACACTTTGGCTATATAACTAGAAGTGTAACTCTAAGTATTTTTAAAGAGAGAGTCTCTCTCCTTCACTCTACGATGTCCTCCGAAGGAATTTGAGCATCTCCGAGGTCAAATTCTCTCGGTCATCAGATTTTTGCAATTATTGACTCACCAGCACATTATTTTGATGCGGTATACTCATTAAAAAACATTTTCTGCAATAATAGCTGGTGAAGATTGACTACCAAAGGGTAGGGTATATCTGCAGACCCATACCCCAACACAAGTAACTGCTTTCAGGAGAGGAAGCAACAAAATTGGATAGGTGGAAAATGAGAACAAAAATAGGAAAGATTAATTCAGCGTAACTCTAAATATTCTCACTGCAATTTTTTTAAACCTTACAACATAACGCGAGTTCAAAGTAAGCTGATTATTGCGTGTGGTTCTCGGACTAATTTTGTATGCATCAGCCAGGACTAATAATACTGATGACTCCTTTGTCTCAGTTTCACCCAAACTGTGTGACTTGGTTATTTAAAAAAAAAATGTATTAATACTGAACTAAGAAGATGCACAAGAACAAGAACTTCTTCCACTTTTGTAGTCATTTAACTAAATGTCCCAAGATGCTTTTCTTTGAGCAACAGGGGAGTCAAGGGTTATGGGGAGTGGGCAGGAAAGTGGGGTTGAGGCCAAAATCAGATCAGCCATGATCTCATTAAATGGCGGAGCAGGCTCGAGGGCCGAATGGCTGGCTCCTGCTCCTATTTCTTATGTTCTTATGTTTACAAAGCAGTTAGGTGAAGAGAAGACTGACTTTCATTTATGATCGTGTTTTTGGTGGTATATTGGCCAGGATATTGCCATCAGAAACAGCAAATACGACTTCAGTTAATGCTACATTTTAAGGACAGAACTTCCAGCATGCAGGACTGCTTTAAGACAGTACTGGATTATCAGCCTTTAATACACACTGTGGCATGGGACTTGCACCTGCAGCCTTCTGACCCAGAGGTGGGAGAGTTTCCAGTTCAACCAAGCTGACTTCAATGTCATCTCTCTATTTACAGACCAGTTACGAGGAGACTATTACACGGCTGGAGACTATTGTTGCTTATTTATTTATAAGCACTGCCTAATTCAACATGTAACTGGGTAAAATATACCAGTGAATATTCGTCTGCAATCCAGGCCCATGAATACATGGAGGCAAATAGGTCAACAGCAGAATTCAAGGCTGTTTGCCGAGGTCTCCAAAGGTTTGCAGAAGTGATTAACCATGGCATCTGGGAAGTGAAGGTATAAGTATTAACAAGACAAATTCACTAACTCTCAGGAAAAAGGTCATTCCAAGTACATTCAAAGAGGTAAATATAAATAAAGCAGGAGCAACTGGTTATATATTCTAGATAAGCAAAACTGTTTTGTTTCTTTGCAATTATTAAACCTTTATGTAATTAAGTAAATTTTGTTGCAGAAGACTGCTGCAGCACTTCAGAACTCAAATAGCTCCTCAAATAGCGAGCCGGCAAAATGGCTTTCATAACTTAAGTGCGAAAGTCATCTTCAGGGAGAATTTTAATAAAATCAGTATTGCTTGGTGAGGCAATTACTGATCAGTCAGTAACAAACTCGCCCTATGACAGTCTCTCAAGGGAAGCACTGCATCCTCCCTCATACATCCGAGGGAACCACATCCCATGATTTCTTAAGTATCTCAAAACCAAACATTAAAAATCTATCCTATCTGAGTTTATGGAATCAATTGTGCAGGACCTACAGACAGACAGTAGGAAGTATTCAAAGAATACTGATATGATACAAAACCTGTACATACCCTGAAAAGGCAAAGTTAAGCAATCATGGTCAAATTCTGAAAGAGACGGTATCAAGCTAAAAGAAAAGGTTTACCCAAAGGCAAGGCAAAGTGGAAATCCAGCGGACTGGGAGAGCTAATAAATCCAACAAGGAATTCAGGAGAAACTTCTTTACCCAGAGAGTGGTTAGAATGCAGACCTCATTACCGCATGGAGTAGTTGAGGCAAATAGCATAGATGCATTTAATGGGAAGCTAGATAAACACGAGGGAGAAATGAATAGAGGGATATGCTGATAGGGTTAGATGAAATACGGTGGGAGGAGGCTCGCCTGGAGCATAAACACCGGCATGGACCAGTTGGGCTGAATGGCCTGTTTCTGTGCTGTAATTTCTATGTAATTCTATGCAAAGAATAGCTATTTGGAGCATGATGCTCAGCTATTTGGCATTTGTGCGAGTTCTGTCGCCGATGAAGTGCTGAAGGACAGCCTCCTCATGTGTAATTAGGCATTAAGTATGTGAACTGGTCCGTTCACTGGAGGAAAGTGTTTTGGCTGAACTACTGGCAGGTCCGTAGTTTTCAATCCATTTAATTAAAATTCTAATGCTTGAAATAGTTCTTACCAGGATGAGTGATCTTGATGGTGAACTAAATAAGAAGATTCCAGACGGAGTTGAAATTCCTTCCTTTCTGTATCCGCTAACCATCTTTGAAGTTAGCATTTAATTTACTCAGCATGTATCAAAGTCACAGTGCCTTGTTTACTTTTTGGTACCAGCTTTTCTGGTTAATTATTCAATGCATGGACATAGTTTTTCAATTAAACTACAGCTCAATCCTGGAAATTACACACAGGGCTTTCAAGTGGAGTTTCTTTTTAATTTAAACCCACCAGACTAAATAAGTTTTGTTGTTCCTTAAAAGTAATTGCAAATATTATTCCTATATTGCAGGATTGTTAGGGCCTCGGACAACTGAATTAATCTCTCGCTCTTCCCCCTCTGATGCCAATTCCCCCGATGTCATCATTATTCACAATATTCAACGAAAAGACAGCCAAATTAAAATTAGTCCTAATTATGTGCAATTGCTCGACTTCTCCCCTTCCCCTCAAGTCACCTTACTGCAGTTTGATTCCATGAGTGGCAGCTATCTGCCAGCATCTTGCCCAAGTGGTCTGTCTCCATGTGTGAGCATAAACAAGCAGCACTGGGAGGCTGTTCAGCTGTTTAGGAATCAGAACCGAGCCCTGTTCTGTCCGCATCGCAGGTCCACGCATGCACACTTTCTAGGGAGGATCACTGGGCAGCAAATGGGAGCAGGCTTCTTGTCTTTTTTCCTCTCTCCCATGCCCTCCAAGGCCATCTGTAGTTGCCCAATTCAGATCAGCTAAATCACCTTAGACTGCCGCTACAACCTGGTCTGTGTGGCCCCGAACTATACTGGCCAGTGTTTTTATTCATTGGGTAAACTCTTCTGATTGACTCTCTTGGGGGACGAAATTGGGTGCCTTTGCACCTCCAGTTAGCGCCCCCAGGCGTGGCACCGACATCTACGCCTGCCGAATTTGCAGCGGCGTTACGATGTTGCGCCCTGATCACCTTCGCCCGGAGATTGTGACGTCATCGCCGTGCGCATCGCCCCGGACCCGAAATTGACTTCCGCCCCCTGCAGCAGCGCCGGTCGAAAACACTGACAGCTGCAGGAGGCGTGCATCGGGCGGTCGGCCGCTTCGGGGGACGATGATTAATGGCGAGGTGGCCGAGGTAAGTAAAAAAAAGTGTACCTTTCTTGTTCCAGTTTTTAATCACAGGTTCCTGCCTGTGATCGATCAGCCCGGCTCTCTGCTTATTGCATTTATCAGGATTAACTTTATTAGAAATTAACAGACGCTAGTGAAAAGAAGTATAATAGGCCAGGTCTTAACAACAATCTCAGTAGCTAGGACCATGACAGGTACGATAAAATCTGATCTAACTGCCACAACACCGGTCACTGGGATATCATACACAATTACAACTGCTGGGTTTAATAAATGTTTTCAGCTCCCCAATGGCTCAGTAGGTGTGTCAGCCGTGGCTCAGTGGGCAGCACACTCGCTTCCGAGTCAGAAGGTCGTGGGTTCAAGTTCCACTCCAAGGACTTGAGCACAAAAATCTAGGCTGATACTCCAGTGCTGTGGGAGCTCTGCACTGTCGGAGGTGCCGTCTTTCGGATGAGAGGTTAAACCGAGGTCCCGTCTGTTCTCTCAGGTGGATGTAAAAGATCCCATGGCACTATTTCAAAGAAGAGCAGGGGAGTTCTCCCCAGTGTCCTGGTAATATTTAACCCTCAATCAACATCACTATAAACAGATTATCTGGTCATTATCACATTGCTGTTTAGGTGAGTTCGCTGCGCGCAACTGACTGTCGCGTTTCCTACATTACAACAGTGACTACACTTCATTGGCTGTAAAGCGCTTTGGGACATCCTGAGGTTGTGAAAGGCGCTTTTTAAAAGGAAGTCTTTCTTTTCTTTCATACAGACCAGGAAGACCTCGGGTTTAATTACTAGTCTGTGCCGAGTTAGCAGATCTTAGCTAGGGCAGCGGTTGAGGTGTTACATTTTGCCACAGAGCACTTGGGTTATGGTGGGGGCGTTGGAATTCAGCCAGGGCTCTCCCGTGGCTGATTGCTGTCTGGAAAGTAAATTTACTTGAACATTTAGGAATGTTCAACCAATGTTCGCTTTAATTTTTTTCATGTACGGTCCCTTTAAATTTGCTGCACGGCCGCACATGCATGGTATCTCTTCCGGCGGCAACAGCTTGTGAGCAGCTTGTGCTGGACCTCCCAATTGACGCGTCCCCATGCGCATTAAGGAACACTGGCATCAACTATGGAGCCCTCCACCAAAGAATCATCTGCTGACATTCACTATCAAGGCTCAGACATGAGGAACAAGTACTTGGATGGTGATCAGCACCCATGGAACTATACCCTAACATGAGCCAGTGGCTTCAGGAAAGCAGGGAAGAAAATCTGTAGTAAAGAGATACAATTTCTGAGCTTTTGTTGAACGAATTTCCAGCTTCTGAAGCACTCCAGAGGAAAATGTTCAAAGTGTCTTGTGCACAATAAAACACAGGGTTTTAATTCCTGAGGAGGGGGAATGGAAAAACTGGGCTTTTCACAGTCAGAGATTAAAAGCTGCATCTGCTGTGTTAAACTACCTCTTACACACAGGGAGAGCAATCACCATGTACAGTAGGTTATAATTATCAGCAGCATAAAATCCACCTGCCCTGCCTAAAGGTATTAAACAAATGGGGGAACACATACTTTCTTGCATCAGGAAAAGTAACCCTTTGGTGGTCACAGCATTTCATTCCTGCAGTCAAACCCATCACCATCTGGGTATACCACCCAGGAACATGGAATCGTTGGTTCAGGTACGTTGCTGTGAATGGATATTTTATAATAACTTAAAATGAGACAGCCAGCTCCACAAATGACCATTGTAGCACTAAGCCATACAGAGCAGAAATTCGCAGGTACAGTACAACTCTCGAGCTTTGCTGTGCTAACTGCTTTCAGCCACGTCAGCAGTAGGGGGTTACTACAATCGGCCTCAACATTCCTGGGCGAGGGAAGGGAAAAATTAGCTCGGGCTCTCATTTCTGACCTCTATACAGCGATGTGCTGAAAGGCTCAGCTGGGCGACCTCCATGTTCCGACAGCCTGATAACACTTCATGTCCAGGCTCACACACAAAGAATGGCCATTTGGGAGGGCTGGTGGCACCTTTAAAACTGTACCTCAGACAGAATCAGGAGAAAAGAGAAGAAAATTGGGGAAAGAATGTGACAACGACATAGAAAATAGAATCAGATGTTTGAAAATGGAGCAAGTTTTGATAATAAGGGAACATTTCAGACCATATGAAGATCACTCCCAAAGGTGGTGGGTGGCTGGAAACGGACTCTACTGGAGAAAAATGAAATATGCAGAGGGCTGGTGAAACTTATTGTGCACATTTCATTTTTCGCATGCCAAGTTACTTTTACTACTCCAAGTGGAAAATAATGTGTATTTTCAACTACAATTTTTAAGCAGCAAATAACCCCAGCTCCCTCAAACAGTGAAAGATTATTTCACTATTGCTGAATTAGTAATTTAGAATTAGTACTAGAAGTATAAAGGGGGAGACTAGAATTTTTTTTTTTTTTTTTTTTTTTTTTTAAGTAGTAGGTTAATAGGTATTGAATGCTTTACCACAATTAACTTTTGAAGCCAATACAATTATGGCATTTTAGAGGCTATTTGATAAATACAGGAAAAGGAATATTAAAGGGCATAGGGAAATAACAAGGAAATTGGATTAGAATAGATAGCACCAAAGTAGAGTTAGTATGCCACAGGCAAAATTTCTACAATTCTATGTTTAATATAATTTTGCCCACATGTGGCTCAATGTTCCCCCTAATTTTTTGGGGGAGTGCGGTCCCTTTAATGGGCTGTGCGGCCCATTCAAATTTTCGCACATTCGTGGTTTTTCCATTTAAAAGCTGGTGAGCCGGCTGCGCGGGACCTCCAGACCGCTGCACAGCCATGCAGCTTAACGGGAACATTGATGTGCATCTATAATCAAAACTGTGGAAGTAATTTAACCGAACCAGCCCGGTGGGAAACTGACAGGATTGGATCGGCTGCCCGTTTTACACCTCGTCCGATTTTACTTTCCACTGACTGGTCTTCAGTTTTCTCAGTTTCCCGCTGGACGGGTTAGGTTAAAATTACCGTGTGCCTGAATGGCGAAAGTAAGTCAGGTTTAGAAAATGAGTTTGGACAGTCTCAATGCAATACCGAGCAGGCAGTGGTGTACGCCACAAAAATACTTTAATTGGCAATCTCTGTCGGGGAAGCCACAGGAGTGTGGGAAATAGAAGGTCACACTGGTGCAGCAAGTGGTCCTCTCCTAACTTTGCACTGAGGCACATTTTGTGGGGCACAGTAGAGGGAACTTTAGTCTACATCTAACTGTGCTACACCTGACCTGGAAGTATTTAATATGGATGCTGAGCATCTAGAGTGCTAGGATCACTCACCATGAATACAAAACCCATCACCCCTGTGCTCGCTGACTTACACTGGCTCCATGTCCAGCAGCGTCTAGATTTTAAAATTCTCATCCTTGTGTTCACATCTCTCCATGGCCTCCCTATCTCTGTAACCTCCTCCAGCCCTACAACCCTCGGCCATTTTAGCTCCACATTCTGAAACACTCTCCCTAAACCCAATCTGTGTTGCTACCTCTTTCCTCGATACCTACTTCCTTAACCATGCTTTCAGTCATCTCTCCTCACTCTTCTCCTGCTGCTGCTGCTCAGTGTTTGTTTATCACCTCTCCCAGGCCCCATGAGGCGATTTACTATGTTAAAGGTGCTACATAATTACAAGTACAGTAGTTCTTAAAATTATATATTTTTTTTAAAATGAGAAACACATGTACATGTTCAACAGAGGCATAACATATGAAGAGATTGGCAGGAAAGTCAAAAGGCGTCACCTTATCGGGGACGATTATGGTCAAATTATTTTTACCCCTGAAATTCAAGTACCTGAAACATTTTGAAGCCTGGAATAAGTTTGACATTTTTTCAGAAATAACCAAGTTAAGTTAAAGAAAAAATAAAAGATACGCTCTCAGCAAAGCATACGGGCTAAACCTAGAGTTTTTAAGCAACTTTACAAGCACCATAAAAGTACATCAATGGTAGGTACTGACTCCTACCGTCAACTGATGCATCAGCAGTTCCATTAAGAAGGTGATCTTGTTACTGAACAGAACATAGAAGCAGTTGTCATAGCAGCCACTGCAGGCAAAGCAGTACGCATTAATCACATTGCACAGGGATCTGGAAAAGGACAAAAAGTGAGGTGAGCTTGTATCTGCTTAAGTACACGTTTATTTGACACCTCCACCGCCGCCACATTCCTTTAATCTCCCCTTCTATCCTGAAGGCGTTTACTTTTACTGGGATGAAGTTCCACGGGCACCTGTTGCCCTCTGGTACCTTGCTCAAGTAGCAATTCCTGAAGTGGGAATTTAGACAATGGGTGTGAGCAGGACATTTGACTGTGGGAGGCATCACATCCAAGCCTGATCTCATCCCGATGGCCAGAAATGCATCCATTAGGGGGTTTGCTGGTTGGCGACCAAGAGTGGCAATCCTGGCCAATCTTGCCCTTCTTAGCCCAAGAACATTAAAGTCAATTGCCGTGACCCTACAGCCACCCCCGCTGATATCAGCCAACTCAGCGAAGATAATGAATGAAATCCAAGGCCTTTTGGTCTGGGTGGCTCAGTTACGTGCCGGTCAGGGAACCTCAAAAGTATACTTTCCAAAGACAAACTAAAACATCTGGTAAAAGATTAGACTTCATAAGCCCTGTTAATAATTATGAGCATTTTACATCTCTCCTAGCAATTATAAATTCAACATTTACAATCACCTTTTATATATACACTGAACAGATCAAGACATACACTGTGTTACAGAACTACATCATACAGCTTTTTAGTCTAGTATTTTAAAAGAACATGGTTCAGATTGTCTGATTGCTGTATATTAAAATCCTCACACAATTCTCTAACATGCAAAAGGATTCAACTAGTTACTCTGTCAGCAACCGCGACAGAAGGAACAGGAAAGGAAATGACTTGAATTTATACAGCGCTTTTCACAACCTTATGACGTCCCAAAGGGCTTTACAACCAATGAAGTACTTTTGGAGTGTGGTCACCACTGTAATGTAGGAAAATGCAGCAGCCAATATGCGCACAGCAAGCTCCCACAATCAGCAATAACTAGATAATCCGTTTTTAGTGATGTTGGTTGAGGGATAAATATTCACCAGGGCACCTGGAGAACTCCTCTGCTCTTCTTTGAATAGTGCTGTGGGATCTTTAACATCCACCTGGGAGAACAGGCGGGGCCTCGTTTTAACATCTTATCAGAAAGACGAGACCTCCAACAGTGCAGCACTCCCTCAGTACGGCACTGAAGTATCAGCCTGGATTATGTGCTCAAGTCCCTGGAGTGGGACCTGAATTAAGGTTAACAGTAATAATCAAATTACAGTCTCACCCTTCAGATCAAGATGACAGTCCTCAACTCTGTTGTAAAATGTCAGTACCCATCCCTAATTAATATATTTAAAAATATGATTTTGCTCCCTCCATTGGTGGGTAAAGCCATGTCCAGGTTAGTATTAAGCCATACATAGGTTTGATTACCAGAGCGTGCTGAGTAAGCTGACTTATCCAGGGAAATAGTTGGGGGGAGGCAGGTTACAATTGGACTCATCGTCCGGCTTAGGAGCAGGAAAAAATTAGCGACTATGCCTGCTCTTGATCACTATCGGTACAGTAGCATAGTGGTTAAGTTACTGGGCTAGTAATCCGGAGTACGCGAGTTCAAATCCCACCACGGCAGCTGGGGAATTTAAATTCAGTTAATTAAATAAATTTGGAATTAAAAAAAGCTAGTATCAGTTAATAGTGACCATGAAACTACCGGATTGTCAGAAAAACCCATCTGGTTCACTAATGTCCTTTAGGGAAGGAAATCTGCCGTCCTTACCCGGTCTGGCCTGTATGTGACTCCAGACCCACAGCAATGTGGTTGACTCTTAACTGCCCTCTGAAATGGCTGAGCGAGACACTCAGTTGTACCAAAACCGCTACAACAAAGTCAGCACTGTGGGAGCACCTTCACCACACGGACTGCAGCGGTTCAAGGCGGCGGCTCACCACCACCTTCTCAAGGGTAACTAGGGATGGGCAATAAACGCTGGGCCTTGCCAGAGATGCCCACATCCCGTGAAGGAATAAATAAATCCGTTGAGCCATGCTGGAAAGTACTTGTGAGGACAGGATCAGACTCAGCTATGATGTCATTCATGGTTGACTGACCTGCTGCCAGTCATGATCTAGGTTCTCACATAAAAGATGGGCACTTTGGAAAATATCAGAGGGCTGGTTGTGCTCAGGAACAAACATCCAGGTGTAGTTAATGCCTTCCTACATTACAACAGTGACTACACTTCAAAAAATACTTCATTGGCTGTGAAGTGCTTTGGGATGCCCGGTGGTCGTGAAAGGCGCTATAGAAATGCAAGTCTTTCTTTCTTTCAGTGGAGGAGGGGGAACAAAAAATGTATATTTCATTCAGTGGTGGCACTCTCGCCTCAGACTGAGAATGTTACGGGTTCAAGCCCCAATCCAGGACTTGAGCACATAAACTAGGCTGACACTTCGGTGCAGTACGGATGGAGTGCTGCATTGTCAGAGGTGTTGCCTTTCAGATGAGACATTAACCTGAAGTCACGTCAGCCCAGTCAGGAGAACGTAAAAGATCCCATGCCACTATTCCATGAAGGGCAGGGAGTTCTCCTATTGTCCTTGTCGATATTTCATAGAATAGTACAGCACAGAAGGAGGCCATTTATTTATCGCTCAATCGCTACCAACAAAAACAAACAGATTCTCTGGTAATTTATCTCATTTACTTCTTTCTGTAATGTGCATATTGGCTGCTATGTTTGCCTACATAATGACTACTGTCAAAAGTAATGCATTGGCTGTGAAGAGTTTTGGGACATACCAAGGACATGAAAGGCACTATAGGAATGCAATTTCATTAATTTGTCTTTTTTCAATGTAAAAAGATAACATGCTGTACAGAACTCCTTTCTCTCTCACACTTGTACTCATGAAATTCAGGATTCTGCAACAGAACCAGTAATGAATGCCGCTGTCAACCCTTCGCTTGGTTGACCATTGATGCAGATTAAAAAGGTTATATTTCTGGAAGATTTCGACACTGGCTTTGTATTAAACAGCAAAAGCTGCATTACTAAAAAGAAGTTTAGGAATAGACCAGCAGTACAAATATGTCTTCCAGCTTCGCAATAGTCATAAGCGAAATAGACTAATGAACACAATGGATGACCGTTATTGCAGGCGACACCGAGGTGGACCTTTCCTGTGAAATGGTCTTGCAATAGGAAGGGTAAAATTGTAAATGTCTCGATGCAAAGAGCTACGATTAATATTTCAACAGGGATTAATAAACAATGCACACTGAATCCCAACTGAATGCAACTCTGATATATGCAAATGTGTGCCATGGCCGGAATCCTTTACAGCAATGCCTACTTAGGCTTCTTTCATACAAGCCGAACTAGTTAGAACAGTCCACTTTCCTCCGAATGTATAAAACAGCACTCCAACATAAATGTGTTTAGATGTTAAATGGTTCTGTAACTCTTAAGAATGATAGTAATAGTGTGTAGTTTGCACTTTACCAGTGGGGTGCAGAGTTGACTTATTTAAACAGAATCCGCATTCATGACACTCGTTCTGTTTATTTAAGTCAGGTCTGCATCAAACTGGCAGAATGCAAATTACGTCACGCAACGGATGGAGAGTTCTGTTGGTTACTAATCCCAGGTTATGTATACAGTTAAGTTTGACGAAGATTTGAGAGATCAATCACCAGGAGGCAGCTCTAGAGAACCCGCTTCAGTAAAGACACTTCTGAATCGTACATTAAGGTGCCCAGAAGGGACAGGAGCGCAGGCCTCCAAGTGCCGCTCTCCACTTTTAATTCCACCAGTGTGATACGAGTGATTTTGAGCATAACTTTACAACATTTATTCTTCAATTTATAGACACTACACTCACTTTCGAGCACCTCGGACTCCTCCTGCCCCATGTCACATACTTCTGCAAGGACAACTCCTCTCCTGAATCCTCTCTCTTGTGTGAAGCGGATAGTCACTATGTTAAAGGCGCTATACAAATGCAAGTTTCTGTTAAAGTCCATTTGCAAACTTTGCAGTTTAGTGCCTGTTTGGGATTATGTTATTCCAGCTGTGCCCTTTCCTGATATTGGGAGATGGCACATACAGGCCAGCAATGGCGCAAGTGCACTGTTGGCCTGCATCGATATGCTGAGAGAACCATGGCCAGATGCAAAATGGTAGACCTGACCCCAAGTGCTACTGGCAGGAAGCACCTTTGGCCAGAGGGTCAATCGCAAGAACTGCAGTGGTTCAAGTGGAAGGCTCATCACCACCTTCTCAGGGCAATAAACATATCCATTCAAGAGTCACCCGCATCCTGTGAACAAATTTTTAAAGAGAGTGTCCTGCCAACACTCATTGCCGAGACTCACACAAAGTGTGGCTGCTTGGCCACTCGTGGAACCATACCCGAGAAAGGCTCAGGAGCTTAAGAGCAGGGGAGAAAATTGGAGCGCAAAAATAAAATTGGAGGACAAACAAATAAGATGTAATTCAATTAGAAAAATACAGCATTTGGAAGAGTCAAGTTTTTCTTCAGCTAATGGAGGCCAGCAGACGTCTTATTCCTTGGTGGATACCCTGTGTAAATCTAACATGGAGACGCTGCGTGAACAGGATAAAGCAGGCCCCAGGTGGTTTCCAGTGTTAAATGGTAGATTAAAGTCAGTACAACTAATTTCTTTACTTTAATCTTATTAGAATAACAACAGCTGTCAACTGTCACCATTTGCACACAAGCCTTAAATGACGAGTTCAAAGCACTCTTGTATTTAGAAATATGCTCACTGCTGAAGACCAAAGTGTCATTTCTCTAACTTGTCGCTATAAATTTAACCGGGCTATTAGGGATTTTTTCCATTAAAATATTTTTTAAAAATAAAGTGGTTTCCTGAAATAGCAACGTTGTGAGGTTTTTCTCAGTTCATACGTATATTTATGTCCTCCACCAAATTCCCTCCCCTCCTTTCCATTGTGCCAGTTTGGTTCAGTTGGTGGGACTTTTGCCTTTAAGTCATAAAGTTATGGGCTCAAGCTGCATTCTAGGACTGCCCCTTCAGTGAAGTACTGCGAGTGCTTCATTATCGGAGATGCTGCCTTCCGCAACGGAGGTCCTCCACTTGTTTGGGTGAATGATAAAGATCCCGTGACACTATTGGAAAAAGAGCGAGGAATTCCCCTGCTGTCCTGATCAATATTCCTCCCTCAACCAACACAGAAACAAAAAGGAAAGGAAAGGAATAGAAAGACAGACTTGCATTTATATAGCGCCTTTCACAAACTCAGGACATCCCAAAGTGCTTTACAGCCAATGAAGTACTTCTGAAGTGTAGTCACTGTTGTAATGTAGGAAATGCGGCAGTCAATTTGCGCACAGCAAGCTCCCACAAACAGCAATGCGATAATGACCAGATCATCTGTTTTAGTGATGTTGATTGAGGGATAAATATTGGCCAGAACACTGGGGATAGTGCCACGGGATCTTTTACGTCCACCTGAGGGGCAGACGGGGCCTCGGTTTAACATCTCATCCGAAAGACGGATATGTAACCCACTGAAGCACTATTTTAATTCTGATTGTAAAATAATGGCAATCGGAAAATTTTGACTTGAGTAATCGACTGTGGAAGACAACACTGCTGACTCCCAATCCATCCGCATTCAACATTCGCATCTACACTTTCCAACAGCGGTCACTGGATGATTTTTTTTCTTCGCTTCCCTAGACAAAATGCACTGTATGCAACTGTCGCACCTCCATGGCTGAGACTTGCATACGGTTAATGAATCTTTGGTCTTTTTTTCTAAATTCTATACTATTCCAATAAATATGTAATACAGGTAGACTACCCTTTATCCGGACTTCCGAAAACCGAAACCCTCTAAAAACCGAAGGTTTTTTCGGTCAGCGTAAGTCGTGCGCACGACATGACCAGAGTGGCGCACGACTTACAGGCCTAGCCGGATAAGGGATAGTGTAGCATTTTTCCGCACTTCTGAAAACCGAAATCGCTCAGCGTAAGTGTACCAGCCTTTATCCGCACATCCGAAACCAGAAAACCTCTGAAAGCCGAAAGTGGAGCAAAGCATGACTTCTGAAAACCGAAATGCGCACGACCACGACCCCCGCCGACCCCCACCACCGACCCCCCGGCCGAACCCGACCCCCGACCCCCCGCCGTACCCCACCCCCGCCGACCCCCACCCCATTTCGGATAAGAGATAGTGTACCAGCCTTTATCCGCACATCCGAAACCAGAAAACCTCTGAAAGCCGAAAGTGGCGCAAAGCATGACCCGACGCTGCCGATGCTTGACCCACGCAGGTGTTATGCTGCTCTGTGTGATACTTGCTGCTCTCTTAGATATTTGCTGCTCTCTTAGACATTTGCAGCTCTCTTAGATATTTGCTGGCTTTTAACAATTTGTGAAAATGCTAAAAAGAGCTGCAGATACCCCAATGGGTAACAGTGAGAAGCAGAGAAGGAAGCATCACTCATTATCGATATCACAGAAAGTGGAGTTATTGCAGAAGCTTGATCGTGGTGTGTCTGTGCGACATCTTACTGAAGAATATGGTGTGGGAAGTACCACCGTATATGACTTAAAGAAACAGAAAGACAAGTTGTTGAAATTTTACACTGACAGTGATGACCATAAACTAATGAAAATTAGGAAAACATTGCATAGGGCAAAAAATGAAGATCTTGACCGTGTGCTGATTGAGTGGATTCGACAACGCAGAGGTGAACGTGTGCCACTGACTGGTTTGATGGTCATGAAGCAAGCTAGAATATACCATGAAGAACTGAACATTGAAGTTGAGTGTGAATATTCAGAAGGTTGGCTGCATAAATTTAAGAAGCGTCATGGTATAAAATATCTGAAAATCTGTGGTGAAAAAGCTTCTGCTGATCATGAAGCAGCTGAAAATTACATAGATGAGTTTGCAAAAATAATATCGGATGAAAACCTCGGTCCTGAACAAATTTACAATGCTGATGAAACAGCTCTGTTCTGGCGCTACGTTCCTAGAAAAACATTAGCAACGGCTGATGAGAGTGCACCAGCAGGTTTTAAGGATGCTAAGGACAGGTTGACTGTTCTTGGGTGTGCCAATGCTGCAGGCACACACAAGTTAAAGTTGGTAGTGATTGGAAAAAGCCAACATCCGAGATGTTTGAAAGGTGTATGCAATTTACCTGTGCATTATTATGCGAGCAGAAAAGCATGGGTAACCAGAGGAATATTTTCTCACTGGTTCAATAACCACTTCGTACCAGCGACACGAGCTCATTGCAGGCAAGTTGGACTGGAAGAAAACTGCAAAATTTTATTGTTCCTGGACAACTGCTCCGCACATCCCCCTCCTGAACTTCTTGTGAAAAGTTATGTTTTCGGCATTAACTTTCCCCCTAATGTGACATCTTTAATACAGCCTTGTGACCAAGGAATTTTACGCTCCATGAAGAGCAAGTATAAAGACTTTTTTTGAACTCTATGCTTGATGCAATCAACAGAGGCGAAGGAATCCAAAGCTTCCTGAAAGAATTCAATGTTAAGGATGCCATTTATGCAGTTGCTAATGCCTGGAACGATGTTGACAAACCAACATTAACAAATGCTTGGCACAGACTTTGGCCTTCAACGATGTTTCATGAAGATGGACCTGCAGATGACGAGTTTGAAGGATTTCCTGTCAGTCAGGAGAAGATGATGATATCAAACCTCCTCACTTACGCCAAAGGTTTATCATCCGAAAGTGTAAATACGTTAGAGGAAGCTGACATCGAAGAAGTGCTGAACATTGACAATGATGCACCTGTTGTGAATTCATTGTGTGATGGGGAAATTGCTGAAATGGTGTTAAATAAAGACAAGCATGAGGACAGTAGTGATGATGATGATGACATTGTGAACACAGGTGAAAAAATCCCCATAGACGATATGGTGACAATGTGTGATCAGTTAATTGCTGGCCTTGAAAAACGTGCATTTATCAGTGAGCAAGAGATTATGCAAGTTTACTCAATTAAAGAGAGACTGCTTAGACAGAAACCAATGTTAATGAGACAGATGACACTGGAAGAAGCCTTTAAAAAGGCCGTCTGTCGTAGTCATGCTTCATCACTTGAGAATCCTGTTCCTGGCCCATCTTCAGATGTCCAACTCCAACCTGATGACAATGATGACAACACTGATGTACCATCTTCTCCAAGATCCTCAAGCCAGATGTAATGTACCTTTATTGCATGTTTATGTACAGGTATTTAGCTTAGTTTGTACCTGTACATGTTTGAAGTTTTACTGAATGTTTTCCTTACAAATAAATTGTACTACAGTATTTATCCCTGTAACTACAGTATTTATAGTCGTTATTTATCCCACCCTTTCGGATAAGGGATAGTGTATCCTTTATCCGCACTCCCGAAAACCGAATTACCTCTGAAAACCGAAGTGTTTTCGCGCACCTTCCGAAATCCGAAATTTTCCTAAAACCGAAACACGGCTGGTCCCGAGGTTTTCGGATAAAGGATAGTCTACCTGTATTTATGTATTTCCATTTCTAATCCAACAAGCCTCCTACTTTTGACTGAGCAAAAAATATTTAACTGCTATTTTTTCTCCTTTAAAAAAAAAAATTGACGAACTGTTGCGCGCATCAAGATGAGGGGTTTCAGTCCTGTGGAACAGAATACCTTTCCAACGAATGTTAGCATGCAGCATCGTCAGGTCAGGTGTCTGGCTTTGTTGGAACACCCACTCTAGTTTGGCCCAACAATTCACCGTGGTCCCAAACTCGAAGAGAAGCCCCACTGCAAGTGCGAATTTTTCTATTTACCGCATCAACCCATTCTTATGGTCTCTCTCAGTGCATTTGTCAACTTTGCTAAACGACGGGCAGGTTTGTATTTTGGGCTCCGAGAACTGGATCATGGCAGCTAAAACAAATTTAAAGTAGGAGTCTTATACCTGCCATAGTAGTGATTTTAACACCATTAGTCTTCCATTAACCATGGCAGTTTGGCTCAACTGGTATCACTACCCGCTCAGAGTCAGAGAACTGTAGGCTCAAGCTCCACTTCAGAGCTGGCTCACACCTCAGTACAGCACTCGGGGAGCTACATTATCAGCGGCACCATCCTTTCCACGAGATGTTAAATTGAAGACATCTGGCAGTTCAGGTGGATGCTAAAAATCTCACGCTACTCTTTGAATAAGAGTCGGGAATTCTCCCAATGCTGTGGGCAATAGTTTTCCCTGGGACAACACCATCAAGAAACAAATTACAGTAACAGGTCATTCATCTCATCGCTGTCCATGGGAGTCTGTGTGGTGCAAAATGGCTACCTAAATAATAAGTCACTGCTCTTCTACATAATTTATTGTATGTGAATTACTTTGTTTTTTTTCCTGAGAAATAATACTAGGTGTTTTATCTATTTTAGTTTGGGCTGGACTCAAATTCAGATCCCAGAGATGCAGTCAGTTTGCTGACCCAGTGCATCTTCTGATCACTCTTCTGTCTCCTTTTACAAAGTTTCAAATCTGCAGTTTATATTGTATAGTGATCACCCTTTGTACTAGCAAGCATAGTTGTACATCTTGGTGATACAGCCCATTAAAATCACTGAATGTTGAACTTGTGTCTTGTTTCTGGCATAATTGGCCGATGATACCAAAACAGGAGGTATAGTTAATTCAATAGAAGATCACAGAAAACTGCAAAGGGATATTGAGAAGGATGGGGAAATTAGCTAAAAAGTGGCAGATGGAAATAAATGTCAGTAAGTGTGAGGTGATGCGTTTTGGTAAATAGGTAACAGCAGTAATTATACTCTGAATGGAAATAGGCTCAGTGCTGTGGAAGAGGGGGTGCAGGTTCACAGAATATTAAAGGCAGCACTTCAGGTTAACAAGGCTGTTAAAAAAAATTAATAGAATTCTAGCTTTTATCTTAAGAGGTGTCGAATATAAAAGCCAAGAGGTAATGATGATACTATATAAAACCTTAAGAGCTCAGTTAAAAATTGTGTGCAGTATTGGGCTCCATGCTATAGGAAGGATATTGAGGCTTTACAGAGGGTCCAACACAGAGTCACTGGGATGCTGTCAGATATGAGGAATTACAAATAGGAAGTCAAGACTTGAAAATTGTGAGGGGTTTTTCCCATTAGAACAGTGCAGATTACAGGGCGATGTAATAGAAGTGTTTTAAATGATGAAAGGATGGACTAGGTAGATCGAAGCAGACTGTTTCCAGTAGTAACTCAGCACAGGCTGGGAGTCAAAAGTGTGACTGTCTGGTCTATATGACTGTGCGACACCCAACATTGCCTGCATCGCATAGACCATCAGCGAGTTCACATAGCAGTCTTTAGACGTTAGGCAACAAAGTAGCTAATTAAGGCTGAGTTCAGAAACAAGGATGTCAATTTAATTATGACAAGCTCCTCAAAGGTGGAGCATTTAGAATTATCAGACCTCATGAGCATTATACTTTTAGTAACAAATGTTGAACGCTTAAACACGACGAACTATATGTGATAGCAAAAAGCACTAGAGAGCCACCAACTGTGGCTTGCATGCTTGAAGCGAATCACACAGTTGCTTACTACTTACTACAGTCCCAGATGTGTGCTTTTTTTTAGTTTAAATAGTAAAAAAAAGTACTCAGCATTCAGTTGACAGATTAACTGAAAGATTTATACAAGGCAGAGCCATGTACATCATATTCCCAGAGTTGCTGTGAAATGTAATCACATCATTTTTAATTGAATTGGAAAGGGTTTATGCACAGCAGTATCATGTCAAATTGTACAACTGCGTAGACAAAATACACACTGATAAAATCAAAATCAAACCACTTGTATGGTAGAACACCTCGCTCCCCCTTTCCCTCTGCCATGGTCATGAGTAAGCTTTCCGCAGGTCAAAGCCCATTAATGAAATAAAGATCTTGCATTTATATAATGGACTCAACAAGGATCAAGTCTGGATACAACTGCAAACTGTGATCTTTAACACCACGGAATATTAAGGGGTTCCTCCGCAGCTGTCACCAGCACTTAAAGGGTTTGTTTCCACATTCCCAGTGTGTCCCCAGCTGGCTTTAAACTGGTGTACACTGGTTTTGTCCAGAGGGACCAATCCTGCCTCTTACTGACCACCGTGTTTTCTGTCTCTCACCAAACGTACTAAAGGCCACTGGAAAAAACGAGTAAGCTCTGTTCAGGTACTGTTACGACTTCACAGCCACAGAAAGCGAGTTCTTTTGTAGTTGCTGATGTCTATATACTGATATGTGTCATTCACAGTTGCTCCAATACTTTGGATAAGGGGACATAGTTTGAAGGACGAAAGACTTACATAGAAACATAGAAGATAGGAGCAGGAGTAGGCCATTCAGCCCCTCGAGCCTGCTCCGCCATTTAATGAGATCATGGCTGATCATCCAAATACAGTATCCTGTCCCTGCTTTCTCCCCATATCCCTTGATCCCTTTAGCCTTAAGAAATATATCCAACTCCTTCTTGAATATATTTAATGAATTGGCCTCAACTGCCTTTTGTGGTAGAGAATTCCACAGGTTCACCACTCTCTGGGTGAAGAAATTCCTCCTCATCTCAGTCCTAAATGTCTTACCCCTTATCCTTAGACTGTGACCCCTGGTTCTGGACTCCCCCGCCATCGGGAACATCCTTCCTGCATCTAGTCTGTCTAGTCCTGTTAGAATTTTATAAGTTTCAATGAGATCCCCTCTCATTCTTCTAAACTCCAGCGAGTATAAGCCCAATCGACCCAATCTCTCCTCATATGTCATTCCTGCCATCCCAGGTATCAGTCTGGTGAATCTTCGCTGAACTCCCTCCATGGCAAGAACATCCTTCCTCAGATAAGGCGACCAAAACTGCACACAATACTCAAGATGTGGTCTCACCAAGGCCCTGTACAACTGCAGCAAGACATCCTTGCTCCTGTACTCGAATCCTCTCCCTATGAAGGCCAGCATACTATTTGCCTTCTTAACCGCCTGTTGCACCTGCATGCTTACCTTCAGCGACTGGTGCACAAGGACACCCAGGTCTCGTTGCACTTCCCCTTCTCCCAATCTATTGCCGTTCAGATAATAATCTGCCTTCCTGTTTTTGCCACCAAAGTGGATAACCTCGCATTTATCCACATTATACTGCATCTGCCATGCTTCTGCCCAATCACCCAACCTGTCCAAATCATACTGGAGTTTCTCGGCATCCTCCTCACAGCACACACGCCCACCCAGCTTTGTGTCATCTGCAAACTTGGAGATATTACATCTAGTTCCCTCGTCTAGATCATTAATATGTATTGTGAATAGCTGGGGTCCTAGCACTTGTATTGATATAGCACTTTATAGCACTGGACGTCCCAATGTGCTTTAAAGCCATTGAAGTATTTTTTGCAATGTAGTCACTGTTGTAATGTAGGAAACATGGCAGCCAATTTGCACACAGCAAGCTCCCACAAACAGCAATGTGATAATGACCAGATAATCTGTTTTAGTGATGTTGATTGAAGGATAAATATTGGCCAGGACACAGGGGATAACTCCCCTGCTCTTCTTCGAAATAGAGCCATGTGGGCCTTGGTTTAACGTCTCATTTGAAAGACGGCACCTCCAACAGTGCAGCGCTCCCTCAATACTGCACTGGAGTGTCAGCCTAGATTTTTGTGCTCAAGTCTCAAGTGGAATATGAACCCATAACCTTCTGACTCAGGCGAGGATGCTACCCACTGAGCCACAGCTGACAGTTGTACGGTTGAGAGTACTGTTGAACGGGTTTGACATTGTCATGGCTCCAGTTCGAAGCTAGAATCAAACAAAATCCAGTTGGCTGCTGCCCTGGAGCTGGACCCAATTACAGGCAACACATGGAGGCCGAGCCTCATCGAGAGCAAAGTGAACACAGGAATCCCACGGAGCAACATCCATCAATCTACAGCCACTATTTCCATCAGCGATATTACAGTTCTAGAAAAGCGATGACATTCATATTCAGCAATGTTTATAAAATGGTGGTCTTCAAACTTTTCTGTCTTGGGAGATTCCCTGCAGGTATTAATACACTCCCAGGGATCCCTTGCAAATATGGGCACACTCTGTGGCACTCCCGGAAAAGATATAGAATAGCGAATCCTTTGAGGCACTGTGCGCACATTGCATAGTATACCCAGCCCAGGCAGACAGAAATCTAATGACCTACAGACAGGCCTTCTGGAATCCCCTGGTACACCCCAGTTTAAAAATCCACATCTTGAAATGTAAGGTGAAATCTCTAATACAATCCAACTTCTTATCGTTTTATTTCTTTTTGTTCCAAGGCAAACATGATATAAATAATATAATTTGAACCGGGCTGTGAGGTTGTTTGACATAGCACGGTGGCATAGTGGTTAGCACTGTTGCCTCACAGCGCCAGGGACCCGGGTTCGAATCCGGCCTCGGGTGACTGTCTGTGTGGAGTTTGCACATTCTCCCCGTGTTTGCGTGGGTTTCCTCCGGTTTCCTCCCACAGTCCAAAGATGTGCGGGTTAGGTTGATTGGCTATGATAAATTGACCCTTAGTGTTAGGGGGATTAAATACGTGGGGTTACGGGGATTGGGTGGGATATGTGTTGGTGCAGGCTCGATGGGCCGAAATGGCCTCTATCTGCATTGTGGGGTTTCTGTGATTCTGTGACATTAAGGTGGGAAGGGATCAATGCTTGCAGATACATCCGCCTCAACATTCCTCCCTCAAACAAGACCAACTGGACACAGAATGTCGGCCCATTTATCTCTTGGCTGTTTGCAGGAATTTGCTGTTACATAATGGCTGCCATGTTTGCCTGCATAACCAAAGTAATTTCACTTGAAAAAGGAATTAATTGTGTGATCCACTTTAAGAAGTTGGACGCGACTGCTGCCAACGAATCGGAAGTTATTTATTATTATTCCATATTTTCTTCGCCCTTGAAACAGTTCTGGTCTAACAAGATACTGATCCCATTTCTGGAATGTGTTACACACCACCATTCTTGTAGCTACAGTAGATTGATCCCCTTTTGTGAGGATACTGTCTGGAACTTTGAAGAAAGACTCGGTTACGCTACTGAAACTTATTTGTAGTTACAACCCATAAATCCAAGTAGCTACAGCAGCAAAAGAACATGCAATTTTGACTTTTGGTAAGGACACTGAACTTTGGCCCCCGTTCAAATGGACGTCAAAGATTGCATGGCACTAGTCGAAGAAGAAAAGGGAGTTTTCCTGGTGTCTGGGCCAATGTTTGTCCCTCAACCAATACTGCCAGTAATCGAGCATTCATCTTGTTTGTGGAACGTTGCTGATGTAAAATGTTTACTGTTTGGCCACATAACATCAGTCACTACACTCCTAAAGTAATTATTAGTAGCAAGAATTCTGTAACATTTTGGCATTATAAGGCACTACATAAATGCAAGATTTTTTAAAATTACAATAAGAATGTCTAGACCATTATTACCCAAAATTGATTCAAATTGGGGCTGATCATTTCTTTCCCTAATTTTTGCATAAATTACGGTTATTTCTTAAGGAATTTTATAAAAGAAAAAAGTCTTGCATTTATATAGTGCCTTTCACGACCTCAGGACATCCCAAAGCGCTTTACAGCCAATGGAGTACTTTTTTTTGAAGTCATAGGCCTAGAAATTGGCCTGAGGCGCCCAAGCGGCGCAAAGTTCGCCTGGGCGCTGGAATTTGCGCCGCGATCGCCGCAAATTCAGTTGCAGTGCCACTAGAGGGAGACGGGGTGCCGCTCGAGGCACTCCGCGTCCCTCTTAGGGCGCTGAAAATGAATTTCGCAGCGCTACGTGCCGCAGTGCCACATGCTGCGGCACGGCACGCTGCGGTACTGCAGGCCTTCCTCCCACTGTTAAGGGGGAGGGGCCTGCAACAGCGCGAGCCCCGATCGCGAGTGCCGGCAAAAGAGCCCGGCACCAAGGAGAAGTGCCGGGTGCTCTCGGGAAACAACCGGCAATGCCGCGGGGGGGGGGGGGGGGGGGGGGGGGGGACACCAGGAGGCTGGGGACGGAGGTGCTGCAGGCGGCCGCCGCCGAAAAAGCGTCCACCCCGCACCTCCACCTTAACTTGCGCCTCTGCCGGCGCAGCAAGGCCCCGTGAACCGGGCGCGGGTAGCGAACGGCGCTACAGCGGCGTTCGCTACCAAATATCGCGATCGGGGCGCTGCGCACACCGATGACATCATCGGTGGCGGCGCAGAGCAAAAGGCTAATGCCACCATTAGCGCCCCTGCTGAATATCGCGGGAGGCGCAGCCAGTGGCGCTACAGCCACTGACTGCCTCTTTAGGCGCCAACAAGTGGCGCTACTCACCCAATTTTCCCCCATAGAATCATAACGGCACAGAAGGAGGCCATTCAGCCCATCGAGTCTGTGCCGGCTCTCTGTAGAGCAATCCAGTCAGTCCCATTCCCCAGCTCTATCCCCGTAGCCCTGCAAGTTTATTTCCCTCATTGTTGTATTAATTTAAGCATGGATAACCAGAAAACATACGTAATTATCTGCATCATAAAAAATATTCTGTGATATGCATGGTATGGTTTAAAAAAAATCTATTACAAGAGTGTTTGGTAAACCGATACACCAACACAGAATCTTGCTCTTGAAGTTGAATGCCAAGTGAAGAAAGGTTCTTTACACCAAGAGTGAGTGAGATATCCAAGTCACTCTTGTGTGCCTTCCAGTGGCAAACTCTAGATATGAGAGAGGCACTAGCGGCTGGCGTTTATTACTGCGGCTTCTGGAGACGACTCATCATCGACTGCAAAAGTCATCAGTCTGTCCTCTCGATCAAGAAAAAGTTCTGGCGCAGAGACCTAAATTAGTGTTAATGGAAGTATGAAATTACACTGAAAAAATGGCTGAGCAGTTATCAGTGGGCGTTACACTATTCAGGCTATAACAACCATTCCTATTGTTTGGTACATGGTTCCTTGTGCATTAAATTATGTTATTCACTCAAATGTTATGTGGTTGTCAAAAATTTCTTGCTGTGTCTGCTTTCTTGCTGACTTTGGTGGGCCACCAATGTAATACACATGAACAAGCATATTGTAAATCTTTCTGTAATAAGGACTTATCCTTTTAAGGTGCAGACACAGGATTATTCTTCTGAGCTGCACCATGCTTCTGGGATTTTAGATGGGAGATGTGGATAACAAACCATGTAATCTCCTCGCCCCGTCTGCACAGCTTAACCTCGTCAGAGGCTGCAGACAGACTCCCACGGTGACAGAAATGAACCCACGATCTACAACGGGTTAACAAGTGTGACCAAGTAGTTTCATCCAGTCATGAAAGGGGCAACTATCTGACGACAGGCCTTCACTTAGCAACTGCACCCCCCTGCAAAAAACTTCGCTGATTTCTGGAACGTACCAAGAGTGCAGGGTCACATCGCCGTCAATACTAACAAGACAACAAGTTGGAGGAGAAACAGTCTACATCAAGGCCTGTAATATGCTGAAGTAGCATCATGTACGGTAGGTGGAGGTTAAGCACACAAAATGTACGTACAATTTCTATATAGTCTGCACGAGTAGCAACACCAACACGATCCTTTTGAAGAATTTCTGTTGTGACAAATTAACAGGCTTTCGTTTGCTTTGTATGTTTATATTTGAGTATTTTAGATTTAAGCAGACCATGCTGAAAGCTAGAGGGTCTTGGGTGGAAGGAATTACTGAACAGAAGAATGCAACAGGTTTGAACTGACACATACGGGTTTGATGTAAAACACCGAGATTATCAGCAATATTTCTACTGATTGTGACAGTTGGATGAGAATTGTTTGCAAATTTTGTAATCAACAAATTCTGCCCATTAAGAGTATCTTAGTAACCCTGTGGGGTAAAAATTAGAATGCGTTATGCCCATTTTTCGGGTGTAAAACGTTGGCGATGCTGACCAATTTATAGCAGGACCGCTCGCGCCCAAACTGCGCAGAAGTTTGGCCCACTGCTACATTCCTCATGCCCATGTTTTAGGCATTCTCGGCAGCAGCCTAAAATAGGCAGTAGGCCATTTGAATATCCCCTGAAGGATCGCTCGGCTGACAGATTATGGACTTTTTAATAGTAGTTTTAAGGAAACCAAGAATAAAGCCGGGATTGCTCAAAAAGCAGAATTTGGTTAAAAGTATTAAAATCAAAGGGTAGAACACAGAATTGTTAACCTAACTGCTCAGAAGGCGAACTGAGACGCTGTACTTCTGCGGAGATAAGCCACAAGATTGAAGAAGACAGCTGCCCTGCTAGACCTCGAGAGACTGTGGGAACATTAGAAAACTGCTTTTGTGTCAGAGAGAGAGAGACAGAGGATGGAAAGTAACTGAGAAGTTTAGTTTGCCAGCAGCAGGGTATAAAGATGGACTGTTTAACCCTCTAAAAGAGGAAGAGAAAAGGCTGCGGTCGTCAGGGAAGGAGTTCCTCGTCCCGGAAGAAAGAAAGTATTAGGAGCATCTCCTCAGACAAGGGCATGATCAATCCTGCGTTTTGGGCATTATACAGGCTCTCCTTTTAAGGTTGTAGTGTAGGAATGGTCAAATTCCTATCTAGAGATTGAGTTCGACGCAGGCAATCAATCAAAAAGGTTTTTAATGCCAAACTAACGAGTTTAAACAGATGTATGCAAGAGAACTATGAATGCAGGTCTTAACAGGTCGGAGGCTCCACGAGGACTGCCTGGGCGGTCCCGTGGATGGCGTCATGACGTCATCACGTTTTCCCCGCGTTTGGGTGATCACGTGATTAGCGGCATGACGTCATCGCGTTTGCCCGCGCTCTTAAAGGGACCGCGCACTGTACATGCAAACAGTATATACAATGGTACAGATTTAGTCTGCAGCTAACACCTCGTTAAAGGGAATTATGTACAGTTGTTCAGAGTCCCTCAGTGGCTCTGCCACAGTATTATTGTTAATTGTTTATTGAATAATTGGTAGAAGTAATAAAGCATTGCTGATTTTACCAATACGTTGACTTATTTTTGTGACTGATCTTCCCTCTGGGTTTGAATCTAAAATCTATAGACATTAGAGAGAAATCCTACAAAGTGGATAAAATCCTACAATGCAAAAATGTGTTTCTGATGAGCTGGGCCTGCCCCATTCACGATTCTTCTGCCCCAAAGTTTATAAAGAAAATCCTTCCTGTGGAGCCAGAAGGACCAGGCGTGCTCCCCCGACTCCACATTCACCGCAATCGCCAGCCCCCCCGCAGCCTGCTCCAACCCCCCTCAACTCCCAAACTTACCTTTGGGCCGCTGCCGGCGAGGCAAGTAGCCCAACATTCGTGATCCGCGATGCATGAGCTGCCTGAAAATGGGCCAGGATGAAATTCTACCCAGATGCGCTTTGGTTAGATGCAAAGGATTGTACTTAGTAAAAGAACGAACTTCAGCCATAAATACAATTTGCAATGACACTTGACCCAACTGAAGGTTGGATTTTGATGAAGAAACTGTTTATACGGGCAGACTGATGGGTCATTTCCTGTGGCTTACTTTTCACTCAGATCTATTTTAATATTCCCAGCCTGGGTCTCCCACTGGTACAGCGCGTAAAAAGACTTGCATTTACATGGCACCTAATCACTCTGAACTAAACTCTCAGAAATGTCTCAAAGCTTCACATAAAATGAATATTGAAAAGCAGTGACTGCTGTTATTAAGCAAACGCAGCAGCTATTTTGTGCAAAGCAAGATCCCACAAACAGCACGGAGATGAATGACCATTTTTAGCGGCGTCGGTTGAGGGAATATAGGTCACGGCACCAGAACTCCCTGCTCTTCAAATAGTGCAGTGGGATCTTTAACATCCACATAGACTACAATCACTGGTCTCCTGATATCGCACCTTGACTCCTGAACTCAACTCGTACTCATCCAAGCAATTAAATAATAAGAAAATGCTGGAAATACACAGCAGAACCATCAGCATCTGAGTGAGAAAAGACAAATTAACATTTCAAGTGATGAGCCCTCAACAGAACTGGAGAACTGATGGGTCTCCAACTGAAATATTAATCTATCTTTTCTCTTTTCAGATGCTGATTGACAAGCTCTGAATTGCTGGCACTTCGTTTTAATTTCAGATTTTCAACGCTTTCAGTTTAAAAAAAAAATCTCATTCAAGGTTGACAGCCTTTCACCCTCTATTCAAGTTTCTAACAAGACGACATTGCCAAAGCCTACATCTGGAGGCTCTGTGATGTTAACCACACAGAACCTTTACCCAGATGGCAGAAGTTCTTCCCACTGGGGGAGTCATATCGCCTTTTGAATAAATCGGTCTATTCTTAAAAATGTTTAACTTTAAGAGGGAGAAAAAGATTAACTGGTATAAATCAGGTGCGCAATTTAATTTTGTAGTTTAATGAAAAAATAAACCACCCACCATCAGCCAGACCTCGTGACTCACTCAAGCCTTCAGTCGGAGTTATGTGGCACAATGTTAGTTTTGGTGAACTACAGAATCCCGAGTGTGTAGAACATAAGAAATAGGAGCAGGAGTAGGCCAATCGGCCCCTTGAGCCTGCTCCGCCATTCAATAAGATCATGGCTGATCTGATCCTAACCGCCAATCCACTATCACAGAACCATCTCCTGAATCTAACAGAATTAGACACACGAAATAGGAGCAGGATCAGGCTACACGGCCCCTGGGCCCGCTCCGCTACCCACAGGGCCATGCCCGATCTGAACCTAGACTCATGTCCAAATTCCTGCCCGCTCCCCGTAACCCTTTATTCCCTTTACTTCTAGGAAACTGTCTATTTCTGTTTTAAATTTATGTAATGATGTAGCTTCTACAGCTTTTTGGGGCAGCATATTCCATGGACCTACCACCCTCTGAGTGAAGTAGTTCCTCCTCATCTCAGTTTTGAAAGAGCAGCCCCTTATTCTAAGACTATGCCCCCTAGTTCTAGTTTCACCCATCATCGGGAACATCCTCCGCGCATCCACCCGATCCAACCCCTTCACAAGCTTATATGTTTCAATAAGATCGCCTCTCATTCTTCTGAACTCCAATGAGTAGAGTCCCAATCTACTCAACCTCTCCTCATATGTCCATCCCCTCATCCCCGGGATTAACCGAGTGAACCTTCTTTGTACTGACTCGAGAGCAAGTATGTCCTTTCTTAAGTATGGTCAATAGTCAATATTTGTGTTGCTCTTTCCCTCTTCTGTACAGGAAACTCTTTTTTATCCGGCACCGACGGGGCCGGCGTGGTGCCGGTTTATCAAAAAGTCCGGATTACAGAGATTTATAGTAAAAGGTACGAGAGCTCCGTACACAGCAACAAAAACAAGGCTTCCTGCAACAGCTGCAAGAA
Source organism: Somniosus microcephalus (assembly GCF_052327205.1). Taxonomy (NCBI): domain Eukaryota; kingdom Metazoa; phylum Chordata; class Chondrichthyes; order Squaliformes; family Somniosidae; genus Somniosus; species Somniosus microcephalus. The sequence continues at coordinate 32,620,198 of NC_141018.1, forward strand.
CCCGGCCACAGACCAAGCGTCCCTGTTGCTTAGCAACAAGTGCAGGAACCCCCGATTACACAGCCAAGAATCAAGAAATGGCCACTAATATGAAGAAAAACTTAACTGAACCTACTCCTGAATTTTGCCGGTTAACCGAGATTTCCGGTTGTTTGGGTGCCGGTAAATCGAGAGCTTCCTGTATATAACAACTTACATGGTGCCCTTAGCGTAGCAAAACATCCCAGAGTGCTTCACAGGAGCATTATCAAACATAACATTTTACTTGGATATGCACTTGATGGGCCATAATCTACAGGGCTATGGGCTAAGAGCTGGAAAGTGGGATTAGGCTGGATAGCTCTATTTTGGCTAGCACAGACATGATGGCCCGAATGGCTTCCTTCTGTGCTGTAAATTTCTATGTTTCCATAATTTGATACCGAGCCACACCAGGAGATATTATCTTCTCTTCTTCTTAGGCAGTCCCTCGGAACCGAGGATGACTTGCTTCCACATTAAAAATGAGTTCTCAGGTGACTGATCAGTCCAATGCGGGGCCTGCAGTCTCTGTCACAGGTGGGGCAGACAGTGGTTGAAGGGGCAGGTGGGTGGGGTACTTGGGTTGACGTGTGCTCCTTGCGCTGCCTGCGCTTGGCTTCCGCTTGCTCCCGGCGAAGAGACTCAAGGTGTTCGGCGCCTTCGCGGATGCTTCTCCTCCACTTTGTGCGGTCTTGGGCCAGGGATTCCCAGGTGTCGGTGGGGATGTTACACTTTTTCAAGGAGGCTTTGAGGGTGTCCTTGAAGCGTTAGAGGTCGGTTTTAAGGAGCGTGTTAAAGGAGGAAAGAGAGGTAGAGAGGCGGAGAGGTTGAGGGAGGGAATTCCAGAGCTTAGGGCCCAGGCAACAGAAGGCACAGCCGCCAATGGTGAAGCGATGAAAATGGGGGACGCGCAAGATGCCAAGATTGGAGGAGCACAGAGATCTCGCAGGGTTGTAGGGCTGGAGGAGGTTAGAGATAGGGAGGGGTGAGAGCCATGGTTCTTTTTTCCATTTGCTGTTTTTATATTAGCTTTGTACAGTTCCAGTACTAGTGGCTCCTGATGTGCAGGTCTTGTAAAGTCGGGCCAATCCCAAAGTAAATTTGCTGGATAGGTTAAGGCTGTTGGCTGGAAAAACCTGATAAAAAAAATAAAAGGGTCTTCCCAGCTGCTGGTCATAGTGAGTCCTGCAACTTCATCGGCTGTGCGAAACCTGTGCGGAAGGAGCCAGCTGCACTAACAGCATGAAGCCAATATAAAAGCCGCTACTGATGCAATATTTCAGGAATTAAGAAGCACACCACTTAGGTTGATTAATACAGTCACGTTAAAACATTTAGTGAAGTATATAATAGGGAAAGGCAAACTCCAGAAGTACTTCCCCATCTATTAGGATTAAGAGCCATAGGGGAGGTTCTCAGCAGCTGCAACGGCAGTCTGTGGAGTCCAGAGGAGGTTAAGAGAAGTGTGCCAAATGTTTATTTACAATTCCCTGCTGCTAGCAATGCAACAAAAACAGGTACCTCACCCCAATTTTATGCCAGTCAACATTTCAAGAAAGAAATCAAAACAGCTGAGGAAGCGACAGCACAGGTGTTGGGGGGGCTGCTTTTTGAGGGGCAGGGAAGGTGAAGTTCAGTGGAGCTCATATTCATATTAAGATTAGTAAATGGGCGTTTTCTCAGTCATCTTCAGTTTTGCCGATACCCTGAATCTACAAGCACTACTCTATTTGCTAGTATACAGACTGACATAAGAAAACTACTAGGCACTTGGTCTGAGTATTAAACAAGGCTTTAATCAACTGTTTTTCAACATGGAGATCTAGTTGTGTCCTGCACTAGCTCCTGTTAAAGAATGTCCTGAGCAAGCTGGGCCCATGCCCGAGTATTTATACTCTCCCTGGACAGCGCCACCAGCAGGCCGCCCAGTATTATTTCATAAGTCATTTCCACATGAATGACAAGATTCATGTCGCTGACCGTCCTTCTGCCTCTGATATCTGTTCTTGCAACGCACTAAGAGTCACATGGGCAGTGAGGGCACTGTTAACTTGCCTCTGATGGCTCACTATTGATATAAGTCACCACAAGAAGAAAACCCAAGAACGTACCAACAAAATAGGAACCCACCAACAAGTTAGGGATCTTCTGACGTTTACTGTAGTTCCTTTACTTGCACTGCAATTAGAGTTAATTGCTTATTTCAGTGCAAAGAGAAGAAAGGATTGTATTTATTTCACACGAATGGTGGGACTGAAATGAAAGGGGGAGAAATCCCCTTTAAGGAATATGCCAGCACCATACACAGAGAGAGAACAGTAGTTTCAAAGGATCAAACTGATCAGTCAGCACATTTCTCACTGTAAGAATGACCAGTCAAGGTTTGCTAGTTGCAACATGCAGGAAGTTTTTTTTATCCCGTTCAAGAATAAAGCCCCGAGAAACATGGACCCCTGCCAGCACATTGAACATGTCCTGTTTGATTGCTGGCAGAGTGTACTGCAGCTTAAGAGATTATTTTGTTTTCTTTCTTTCTTAATAAACTCTGTTACTTTTCCACATAGGTCAGTGCTGATGATGGGGGGGAATTTTTTTTAAATTTTTTTTTAAGCTGTTAAGGGTTTGATCTAGAAAACTGAAAATAGAAACAGAAATAGTTCTGATGAAGAGTCCACACCCAAATCATTAACCTGCCTTACTCTTTCATGTGCTGTTGGACCTACTGTATAATTCCAACATTTTCTGTTTTTATTTCAGATTTTCAGCTTATTTCTTTTATCTCAGCAGAAACACTTTCAAACTTTAAAGAAGTTTTAAACAGTATATGCAACAAGAGTTTAAATGAGTATTACATTCTATCCTCCATAAACTTGAGGTCATCCAAAACTCTGCTGCCCGTGTCCTAATTCGCAACAAGTCCAATTCGCCCATCACCCCTGTGCTTGCTGATCTACATTGGCTCCAGGTTAAGCAACTCTTTGATTTTAAAATTCTCATCCTTGTTTTCAAATCCCTCCATGGCCTCACCCCTCTATCTGTGTAATCTCCTCCAGCCCGACAACCCTTTGAGATATCTGCACTCCTCTAATTCTGGCCTCTTGAGCGTCCCAGATTTTAATCGCTCAACTATTGGTGGTTGTGCCTTTAGCTGCCTAGGTCCTAAGCTCTGGAATTCCCTCCCTAAACCTCTCCGCCTCTCTAATTCTCTTTCCTCCTTGAAGATGTTCCTTAAAATCTACCTCTTTGACCAAGCTTTTGGTCATCTGCCATAATATCTCCTTATATGGTTCGGTGTCAAATTTTGTTTGATAATGCTCCTGTGAAGCGCCTTGGGATGTTTTGCAAGTTAAAGGTGCTATATAAATACAAATTGCTGTTGTTATTATTATTAGCTCTGTACGATAGATTGTCTTATGACTAGGGAAAATCTTATCATCCGGACATCTTTTATTCAAGGACAAAGATTTGCTCTGAGCAAATGAAGCTGACATGACTAAGCAAGAATCCAACTCACCAGTCTCCCTCCGTTTACACTACCGCTGTCAAAATGAAAACGCAAATTGTTACATTGACAGTAGCAAAAGTAAACCAGCCAATTCACGCACCCAATTCATGGCATCAGTTACTCAATTCATTTCACCGCCAGAGATTTAACCAGCACATTCTCTGAAGGGCAGTGGAGATAAAATCCTTCAAAAGACAAATTAGATGCTTGTAGGTTTCTATCAAAGGACCAGTCTGATGGACCCTGGATTAGTGTCAGGCAGTGGCTCAGTTGGTAGCACCCTCGCCTCCGAATCAGAAAATTGTGGGTTCAAGTCCCATTTCACAGACTTGAGCACAAAAATCATGGCTGCCATTCCATTGCAGTCACTGAGGGAGCGCTGCACTGTCAGGGGTGCCGTCTTTCAGATGAGATGTTAAACCGAGGCCCTGTCTACTCTCAGGTGGATGTAAAAGATCCCATGGCACTATTTCGAAGAAAAGCAGGGGAGTTCTCCTGGCCAATATTTAACCCTCAATATCATTAAAGAAAACAGATTATCTGGTTATTATCATATTGCTGTTTCACAGAAATCACAGATCACAGAAACCCCACAGTGCAGATAGAGGCCATTTCGGCCCATCGAGCCTGCACCGACACATATCCCACCCGATCCCCGTAACCCCTACACCAACACATATCCCACCCTATCCCCGTAACCCCACGTATTTAATCCCCCTAACACTAAGGGTCAATTTATCATAGCCAATCAACCTAACCTGCACATCTTTGGGAGCTTTGTGGGAGCTTGCTGTGTGCTGCCGCGTTTCCTACATTACAACAGTGGCTACACTTCAAAAATACTTCATTTGCTGTAAAGCACTTTGGGATGTCCGGTGGCCGGGAAAGGCGCTACAGAAATGCAGGTCTTTCTTGCTGGATTTGTATACATGTTGCTCAGTGGGAAAACCTACTCCTAAGACCTACAGCAATGTGCCCTTTGGCTCAGCTGCTAGCAGTGCGGATTACTGCCCGGGCAAGACAAACCCATCTCAATTTCTTCCTGACCCAGGCGGCAATACTGTAGCCTTCATCTGAGGCTTAGATCTGAGTGTACTGGAGGAAAGTGAGAACAGAGAGGTTATACCTATCAAGTAAGATTGAACAGGCTGGGACTCTTTTCTGTAGAAAAGACAAGGCTGAGGGGTTCGATAGTGTAAATGTAGAGGATGCTATCACTTGTGGGGGAGACCATAAATATAAGATGGTTACTAATAAATCCAAAAGGGAATTCAGGAGAAACTTCTTTACCCAGGGAGTGGAACTCGCTACCACAAGGACTGGTTGAGGTGAATAGCATAGATGCATTCAAGTGGAAGCTAGATGAGCATGAAGGAGAAATACATAGAAGGTTATGCTGATAGGGCGAGATGAAATAGGGTGGACCAGTTGGGCTGAATGGTCTGTTTCTGTGGTGTACATTCTATGTAAAATTACCTGCACCTTCCCAAATCTGTGGCACTTAGCTTCACTAGCTGAATGCTCAGTACGGCCAGACAGCCCTCAGCAGTAATTGTGACGTGAGTTTTGTCCACTGTGCACAGACCAAACTCTGAAGGAACACAGTGCACACTTTGCGATGTAGGCTGTTTGTTTTTCAATGGCACAATGCCATTGAAGGAAATTTGTGAAACTAGACAACTCATTAATTTTTGAAGTAATGGATAATGGGATTTTATGAGTTGCACTTCAGCAAAGTTGCATGTTAGTTACACATCATCAAAAATTACTACGTGCAAATTTCAAATTTTTATATCTCAACATTTGAGAAAAATTCAGAAACACTGAAGGTTACTTAGGGCTGCACTTTTTTCTCTGCTACTTCTACCAGAAAGTTTAGACATGAATAGGAAGTGTTGCAATGTTGGTGGAAGGTGCTAACAGACATAGAAACAGAGAAGATAGGAGCAGGAGCAGGCCATTCAGCCCCTCGAGCCTGCTCTGCCATTTAATGAGATCATGGCTGATCATCCATATTCAGTACCCGGTCCCTGCTTTCTCCCCATATCCCTTGATCCCTTTAGCCTTAAGAAATATATCTAACTCCTTCTTGAATATATTTAATGAATTGGCCTCAACTGCCTTGTGTGGTAGAGAATTCCACAGGTTCACCACTCTCTGGGTGAAGAAATTCCTCCTCATCTGTCCTAAATGTCTTACCCCTTATCCTTAGACTGTGACCCCTGGACTGTTTGCTTGTGCTCTGTGCTGCTCTGAGGATTCCTACTCCAATAGCACATTAGTAAAAAGCTATGGGGGGAAAAAGCAAATGTTTGCTCCTTAAGGTCTTGTTAACACCATTAATAAGGAACTTTCATCAGCTATAAAATCCAATGATAAAGCAAGCATTTTGCTCCAGGTCAGATCTGGCATAAATGAGCTTATTTAACAGGAACATTTTGAAGTCTCACCACAGACGTGACTAGTATGAGGTCGCATGGAAGATGGGTGAGAGGGTTCAAGTAAACCCCATAAATAGCTCGAGTTGTAACAGACAGTAATTTCTGTCCTCGCTCAATTTCTACCTGTTAAATGCAGGCTAAGCTGTAATATTCTACGGTGACCCGATTACATGATGGGGGAAATCAGGCTTGAACAGATGATGTTGGTAAGGGATGGGGTCTGGGTTGGGGGCCGCTGGGAGGGATGGAGCCTGAGCAGGGAAGGAGTGACGAGGAGAAGAAGCTGCATCACGACCTGCTTTGGCATAGCTGTCCACTGTGGGCCCGATGGTCTTTCAGCTGTTTTCTGTGTCAAATGATACTGGGTACGGTCGAGAAGCTGCTAGCATGTGCGTAGGTGAGAGAGAAACTTGTGACGGGCTAGGCCAACGGCTGGCTTGGCTACTGCTCAAAGTCTGAACCTCCATATATGTCTTATAATTAATCATAGAATCATAGAGTAGTACAGCACAGAAGGAGGCCATGAGCCGGCTCTTTCGAAGAACTTTCCAGTTAGATCCACTCTGCCGCTCTTTCCCCATATCCCTGCAATTTTCGCTCCTTCAAGTATTTATCCAATTTCCTTTTGAAGGCTACTATTGAATCTGTATCCACCACCCTATCATTTTAAATTCTAACCACTCGTTGCGTAAAAAAGTTTTTCCTCATGTCGCCTCTGGTTCTTTTGCCAATCACCTTAAATCTGTGCCCTCTGGTTATCGACCCTTCAGCCATTGGAAACAGTTTCTCTTTATTTACTCTATCTAAATCCTTCATGATTTTAAACACCTCTATTAAATCTCCTCTTAGCCTTCTCTGCCCCAAGGAGGTTAGTTTGATGAAACATTTTAATTACATTATGAATTCATTTATTTCAAATAATCAAATCAGAAACCAACACTTTTATGCAAGTCAAGCAGAATTTCCCCCTCATTTTCCACCAATGCTTTCTGGTGCTAGGCAAAGCTGATGGGTCTCCAGTTAATGTCAGTTCTAATGATATTCAACATAATCATGGCATAGACTGGGAATTTGATTTCATTATCGCAGAATAGAATCACAGAATAGTACAACACAGGAGGCCACTCGGCCCATCGAGTCTGCGCCAGCTCTTTCGAAGAGCAATCCAGTTAGTCCCACTCCCCCAATGGAAAAAATAGCAGCCAATCATGACCCATCTGTAATAATCTTTTAATGCTTCTTAAACCAGATACATGTTGAAAAGTTCATCGATTCAGCTCTGAAGTGCACAATATTTCTATTAAATGACTCAACAATAATGGAGAAAACCTCAATTTACCAACAAAGTCCCTGCACATGCTAATGTTTGACTTTTTGGTTTCCCCGTAAGCACGGAAATGATCATGGCACAAAGTGTATTAGCCTGTGACAAGGCCCCCATCACAAATGTCTTCAAGTACAGTGCAGCTTGGCAATGAATTTAGCATCCAGAATAATGATAAAATAACTGCTGTAAAAGGGAATGATTCCTGCAGTTCCCTTGGGTACGCTCGCTTGCTGATGGAGCTGCACTCCACTGTACAGTGCACTCTCAAAGTTGAAACCTCCCCCTCCAACTTCCATCATAACAGAATGTAATGACTTCAGGCTAGATAGCAACAATGGATGTGCATGTAACAAAGTTCCCTGGGACACCTGCTGCACACACATCAGCATAAGCCTAACAAAAGCTGTGCACTCTCAACACCAAATCTGTTTATTGGAGTAGTTGCCCAAGTATCTGTAGAGAGCATACTGCAAAGTGGATCACGGAACTCGCTTGACAAAATGCAATGTACGGGCCTGAGTGCGTACAGGCCTTGTTGGTAACTTGGGATTTTCTTATCTGTTGTAGAGCCATTTAACAGAAATATTAGGCACTTCACAGTTGAATTAATGAGCTTTCCAACATTTATCATGATTCGGTAGCCTGTTAGCTACTAAGGAAGCATGAAAGGATTTTGGCAAATGGGTCAAGATTGGCTATTTTATCATTACTGCGAACAAAAATCACATTCTCGGGAAGGCTATTTTTCCAGAACTGAGCAATTTCGTTACCAGATCATAAAGTACAATGAAAAAAAAACCAAGCATTTCATCTGTCTTTTGAGAAAGGAAGGAAACAATTGGCAAGATTTAAAACATTAAAAAAAATATAGTTTAGTGTTGAGTACTTAAAGGGTTAAGCAGTTTGATGGCTCTCTTCTGTAGAACCTTATAAAAACAACCAGTTTTATCTATTTGCCTTCTGAGCAACTGCAGAAACTTTAAAAGGCAGAAGAAGCTATTCACTCAATCTTTCACCGGTGGAACTCAGCAAACCGTTTGAAGTGCAGCGTTACAATATAAAGAAGGAATCCATGCCAGGAATCCAACTGTAGGGAGGTTTCGTACCTACTCATTATCTAAAATAAACCATTGTGCGTCAGTCAGTGAAGATAAAGATTTCACTGTATGTTAAACTCTTACGATTAATAACAAACTGCAGCTGGAATGGCAGAGCTCCATGGTTGACTGATAGCTCTCTCTCTCTCTCCCATGCACAGTTTGCCATACTGTCTGAACAAAGGTCCTTGGGGCTTGAAGTCTGCTAAGGATGGAATGAGGCACAGAATGGAAGTTAGAAGACAAGGATTTTGTTATATTCATAGAACCGTAGAAATTTACGGCACAGGAGGCAGCCATTCGGCCCATTGTGTCTGTGCCGGCCGACAAAGAGCTCTCCAGCCTAATCCCACTTTCCAGCTCTTGGTCCGTAGCCTTCTAGGTTACGGAACTTCAAGTGCATATCCAAGTGCTTTTTAAATGTGATGAGGGTTTCTGCCTCTACCACCCTTTCAGGCAGTGAGTTCCCGGCCCCCACCACCCTCTGGGTGAAAAAAGTTCTCCTCAACTCCCCTCTAATCCTTCTACCAATTACTTTAAATCTGTGCTCCCTGGTTATTGACCTCTCTACTAAGGGAAATAGGTCCTTCCTATCCACTCTATCTAGGCCCCTCATAATTTATACACCTCAATTAAATCTCCCCTCAGCCTCCTCTGTTCCAAAGAAAACAACCCCAGTCTATCCAAGCTTTCCTCGTAGCTAAAATTCTCCAGTCCTGGCAACATCCTCGTAAATCTCCTCTGTATCCTCTCCAGTGCAATCACATCTTTCCTGTAATGAATACTAGTTTGCATGATCGAGGCAAATAATTTTTAAAAAACACACTCCATGAGTAGTTTCTGCTGAAATATAAAGGGATGTTCTCTGCAAGGAAATAAGAATTTTAAAACTGAAGCCTGAAAAGGCTTGCCACTAAGCTGAAATAAAGGGAAAAAACTGTAAATGCTAGAAGTGTGAAATAAAAATGGAAAATGCTGGAAATACACAGTAACTCTGTTAGCATCTTAAAAGTGAAAGGGCAGATCAACAGGTCTTAACCTATCGTTTCTCCTTTCAGGTGCTGATGGGCCGACTATACCGTCGGCCCGATGGAATGGAGACATATACAACTGCAAAGTCAGCGACAAGAAAAAGCCACTCAGTCCATGTAGCTGGTCTTTGCAGAATTCTAATTCTCCCAGCCTAGTTATGTTTTATACACGTCTACAGTCTGCATCTCTTACCCTGTCTCACAGATTATTCCAGACATCCGCCACCCATTGAAGAAGTTCTTTCTGATATCTCTTCAAAATGTACTTCACACGAGTTTTTATTTACAAACATACCCATTGTGTAGGTGATGGAAAATAAAAGCCGGGTTATTTTACTTGGCCAAGAAGCAAACCCAACTCTATAAACAGCTCTATGAGTTTGCTGGGATGATTTTCCCTTACAGCCACTGGGAATTTACTCCTCTAATGACTCAGCCAAGATCGTGAATTCACTGCAGAATGGCGAATAGCTGCTCAAATCCAATCAAACTGATTGTGTTACACTAACTTGAACCTCTTACTTTCAATCCTTTTGAAAAATTATAATTCTGCGTAAAATGACACTGCAGCTGTAATAGCAACAACAACTTGAATTTATATAGTGCCTTTAATGCAGCAAAACATCCCAAGTCGCTTCACAGGAGTGTTAGCAGAAAACATTTGATACCGAGCCACAAAGATATATTGGGACAGGTGACCAAAAGCTTGGTTAAAGAGGTAGGTTTTAAGGAGCGACTTAAAGGAGGAGAGAGAGGTAGAGATGTGGAGAGGTTTAGGGAGGGAATTCCAGAGCCTAGAGCCTAGGCAGCTGAAGGCACGGCCGCCAATGGTGCAGAGAAGGAAATCAGGGATGAGCAAGAGGCCAGAATTGGTGGAGCGCAGAGATCTCGGAGGGTTGTAGGAGGGTACAGAAATAGGGAAGGGCGAGGCCATGGAGGGATTTGAACACGAGGATGAAAATGGCAACAGTAATTAACTTGATGGTAAAGCCAAGGGTTTGTGCGGATGGGTGGGGGTAACACAAAGAGATAGATGTTAGTTTGGACTGATGCACTTCAACTTATTTGAAGATAAGTGATGTAAAACCATAGTCTCACGCTGGCAAAGGATGCTAGTGCTCCAGTCTGTTGTGCACAGAACTGCAGCTTTACACCAGCTACTGCTCACATGTCAAGTTCCTAATGATTGCGGCACAAGCGTGGGAATGTGATTAGTAGTACTTTTTTTTCTCCTTTCTCTATAGGAAATAAATAAGATATTTAACGTCTTTGGTGCATCTAGCAACCAGATCGAGAGAGCTGGGAAACAGGAAGCTAATTGAACAATGATGCATAGGACAAAAAATATAAAGAATTCACTTGTTTTTTTTAAGACACTAAGTAGCACAGTGGGTTATTGCACTGTCATTTCACTTTCAGAACTGACTGCAGAGCTAGCCCAGACCAAAGGGCTGAATGCCTCTTCTGCCTGTTGCTCATCTAAAGAGTAGCAGAAGAAGAAAGAGCTTGCATTTATATAGTGCCTTATCAAGTCCTTAGGACGTTTCAAAATGCTTCACATCCAATAAATTACGTTTTCAAGTGTAGTCGCTGTTATATAGGCAAACAGAGCAGGCAATTTGCACACAGCAGGTCCCACAAAGAACAAATGAGATGATTGACCGGTTAATCTGTTTTTGGTGGTGTTGATTGAGGGAGGAACATTGGCCAGGACAACAGGAGAATACCCTGCTCTTCTTTGGATAGTGCGAAGGGATATTTTATGCCCATCTTAAAAGGCGAACCAGACCTTGGTCAGCAACTCATCACAGGTGATACCCCATCTGCCTGGTTCTTTCTGTCCAGAAGGAAATAAGCACTGTAGAACGACACATTCTTAAAAGTAAGCAAATTGCTTTGGAAGAAAATACTAACTTGACTGGAATCCGAGGAGCAATGTTGGGGCTGGAAACGGCATTCACAACGTGGAGGATCTGCTCAAGGGCAGTTAGACCTCCGCCGACCTGGAACCCGATCTGATCTGCATTATTCTGCAAGAAAGGAACAAGAGAATCAGTCAGAAACTCCCAGTAGTAATGTACCCAAGCTCCACTCGCAGACGAAGCCCCTTCTCTTTCAAATGTGTTTTATTTGACAGTGGCCTACAGGAGAGCCGAGAGTCCGGCTGAAATAAGAAACGAGTAAAGTCATTCAAAAAGGAGAACAAGACCACCTGACCAGCCATACTGAAGCTGTTGACCCAGTGTTAGTTTGCAAGAAAACAGCACAATTTATCCTCATCTAGAGTTCATAGTCCTTTTGACTTTGTTTGCGACCACGTGCAGAACACTTTAGGAGAATCCAAACATATGTGCATTAAACAGGTGAAGGTGAACAGGTAAAAAGGTGAAGTCACCTGTTGCTTAAGGCACAGTGGATTATTATGTTCATCCGCTGACCTGGAAGCAGATCCAGCACCGGCATTGTTATATGTTGGCGGTAAAGATCCTGCATGAAATAAGTTTGGGCGCGTCTCAACCTGGTCCCAAGTGGCCGCAAGCCCGAAGCAGAAACACGTCCATCAATAAACACTAATTGGTACTAATTTAACGGTGAGACTCAGAGGGCAGAAGAAAATTGAAATAATGCATCAGTGCAGCAAGCAGATAAAGCATATTTTGTTAGGCCAGTATGGGAAGATTTCCCTTACAGCTAACTAGTGTGACACAGTTGACCGAGTGCCTATTGCTGCGTGTTTATCGTTGTAAAATGTTCTACTATCCAGCACAACGCCTCTGTTCTTCATGAACCCAAAATTTATTGGGAAAAAAAATTGAAATGATCTGTTTTTGAAGAGGAACAGTGCCTCAGCCTCAGATCAACACCATATTGCTTCTGGCATATGGTATAATTTTTACAAGGTGAAAAGTGTTATGTTCTTTGATGATTTAATGTTCTTTCTTTGTTATAACATTCTCGGTTATAATTTTAGGCACTTTCATTCTTGCGGCTGTGAGACAAAAACACTTAGCTGTTAGCAGGTACAAAGGAAATTGAATACTCCAAGAAATGCTCTGTTTTCAAAGCTTGTGATAATTTATTGCCATAATCTAGAACTCATCAAATAAGTTACTTTGATGCTTGCGAATACAGAGCATGCAGTATATAGCATTCCACTGAAGCTTGAGAGACACAAAATGCATAGAAGAGTGCAAGTGGCATCCTTGGATCTTGGTATCCAACCAATAAATGGCCTGAGGAGTAAAGACAGCACCTGGTATAGCACTAAGCCACACAGATCCAAGGTCCAAGATTCTTGGTCTGTACAGTTAACTGATCTTGGCTCTGGTAGCAGTTGGGGTGCTATAATTGTGGCCCCTGCGACATGGGGGAGGGAGAAACAAAATATCAGCCAGAGTTCAACAGGACTAGACAGACTAGATGCAGGAAGAATGTTCCCGATGGCGGGGGAGTCCAGAACCAGGGGTCACAGTCTAAGGATAAGGGGTAAGCCATTTAGGACTGAGATGAGGAGGAATTTCTTCACCCAGAGAGTGGTGAACCTGTGGAATTCTCTACCACACAAGGCAGTTGAGGCCAATTCATTAAATATATTCAAGAAGGAGTTAGATATATTTCTTAAGGCTAAAGGGATCAAGGGATATGGGGAGAAAGCAGGGACAGGGTACTGAATTTGGATGATCAGCCATGATCGCATTAAATGGCGGAACAGGCTCGAGGGGCCGAATGGCCTACTCCTGCTCCTATCTTCTATGTTTTCTATGTTCACACTCCTGATTGCTATTCAGAAACTCATGTGTGTGGAAGTCAAGTGAGAACAGGATCACGGATGCCTATGATGTCTTCCATGGACTAATAGCGAGAGCGACTCATATTGGCGAGGGCTGAATGATGACCAGTGTTCCCTTTAAGCTGCGCAGCCGGCTCTTCAATGCAAAAAAAACCACGCGTGCGCAATATTTTGAATGGGCAGTGCAGTCCCTTAAAGGGACTGCGCACACAAAAAAAATTAATGGGAACATTGCTGATGACACCTGTGGAATTGAACCCGAACACAAAACTAAGACTAACTGATACTAGTTATATACTCGTGTCCTATCCTCCTAAGTTGTTTTTATATACTATTTAACAAATAAAAGCATTTTCAAAAATAAGATACTATTGAAACTTAGTTGTATTACTAGTGTCCATTGACAATAACCATTCAGACCAGTGGCAATTTGGAATGAAAATGGATGAGACACTTCACTTTTACATGTTATATGTTAGAGCAGTACACTATAAAAGCTCAGTTGTGTTGTTAGCAATTTTATAGCTCATTTATAAAATAGACCTAAAGTGCCTCTTGCAGGCTGTCATCCTCAAAGCAAGGCACCCCCCGCAAAGCAACAATAGCAGAACCAAGCCCTGCCCAGCCAGCTGCACTGCCGGGTGATCTTGGCCTCTTGGGATGGCTGGTCACCAGCTGTCACACGTCTGGGAATACAGGGCAGACAATATGTGCACAGCTTTGTGATAGGAGTGAGGTGAGGCAGGTGTCTCAAACATAGAAATACACAGAAGTTACAAAACGGAAACAGGCCATTCGGCCCAACTAATCAGTGTCGGTGTTTCCCCCTCCACACAAGCATATAGTTCTAATCACGTTTACCCACCCTGTTCCCACATCCCTTTAACCCCTATTCTTTCATCCACCTATCCAATCTAATCTTGAATGCTGACATAATTTCTGGCCTCAGCTTCTCACCCTGGAATTAAATTCCACAGCCTCGCAATTCTTTGCGTGAAGCAGTTTCTCCTGCCTTCTGTTCTAAATCTCTTACATTTAATCTTGTATCTGTGGCCCCTCGTTCTTGGCCACTCAAATACTGGAAACAGTTTTAAGATGCTTTTAGGTTATAAAAAGGCAGCTGATGACACTCGTTCAGTTCTCCCAAGGGCCAATTTATCTTTGGTCCAGAGGCAGCCGAGACCCAGTTTATGGTGGGAATTGCCACGGGAATCATTGCCTGAATTTCCAGCTGCAGCTGATGGAGATTGGCAGAGAGTGGGAGTAGCAAAAAGGAGAACGTGGCACCGAGATGCTGATATAGTACGATTCCCCTAGAATGGCAATGGTAAAATGCTTGTATATAGAGCTATCACCAGCCCTGTTTTTGGACTGGACAGTTTGTTTTTTGAGTGGCCTGTTAAGAAATATGCAAACTTGACACAAAAAGTTTGATTTTTAAAACACAATTCTATTTCCCCAATTTTATCTCGAGTTAGATGTATTTGTGATACAATCCATACGTGATTCCACCCCTTGCGCCGCTCCAATTCTGGCCTCTTGCACATCCCCGATTTTAATCACTCCACCACTGGCGGCCGTGCCTTCAGCTACCGAGGCCCTAAGCTCTGAAATTCCCTCCCTAAACCCCTCAGCCTCGCTTTCCTCCTTTAAGACGCTCCTTAACACCGGTTAACATCTGCCCCCAATATCCCCCTCGTGCGGCTCGGTGTCAAAATTTGTTTGATAACGCTCCAGTGAAGCGCCTTGGCATGTTTTACTATGTTAACGGCACCACTCCAGCAGCAAAGTTCTAAACGAAACAACTCATACAGCACAGAAAGAATAACAGGAAACAGGAAGATATACGACCAAAGAAATCAGAATAAATGAGCGTTGCCACTGAGCCAAGCTGACGCTCATTGAAATTGAAAACCAGTTATACGCAGTGACAGGCAGCAGGGAACAGATTTAAAGGTTGTAACCCCTTCTGGAGATTTAGATAACTGTTAAAACTGGTCAAATGCCACTCCCTGGTATGCAGCGTTTTCTTTGTAACCCAGCCAGTAAGAGGCGCATGAGCATCAACTGGAGCGCCTCTTTCTCTGTGGAAATGACTGGGTCTCTACACACTGCCACTTAATGATCGGACAGATGAATTTGGGCTCCCGCCACAAGCATGCATCCTACTGCTCCACGGTACACAGAATTGGAACTTGTCCAATGATTGGAATGAGATAAATTCGGAGAAACTGAAACTTGAAGAACACGGTAGGAGAGCAACTGAATATTTTTTTTTAAAAAGCCTCCAATTTAAAACAGATGAACAGTTTTGCTATTCTCGCAGGTGGACCCATTCCTGATGCTCAACTCCAGTCCAATTCAACTTTTACGCCAGTCTCCTTATTGTGTTTGGCATTGTATCTAACCCCAAGAGGCAGCAGAGCCCATTGGGAGCTGGCTGAGTCAAGGATGGTTATCCTATCTAGAATCAGATTTCATTTAGAAAAAGAAAGGTTGGTAAATCATTTTTAAAGATTTCAACAAACAAAAGTAGGCTTTAGAGGAATGCGATTAAATCCCTGCAATTACTGAACCTTAAAAAGACAATTGTAATATTTGAAATAGGTAATCTAAGAAAACTCAAGTTATACTCTGGAATGAAAGGCCTGAAAGGGTGGTGAAAGTAGATTCAATAATAACTTTCAAAAGGGAACTGGATAAATACTTGAAGGCAGAAAATTTGCTGGGCTCTGGGGAAAAAGCAGGAGAGTGAGACTAATTGGATCGCTCTTTCAAAGAGCTGGCACAGGCACGATGGGCCAAATGGCCTCCTGCTGTGCTGTATCATTCTATGACTCTATGATCCTGCCATCTCCTAATGAGAAGAACAGTCTTTGTCAACATTAAACTGTTTTAAAGTTCCTATATCATAGCCAGCGCGAAGCCAAAAAGCAGCACGAAGCTTCCTCCTCAGACTGTTCATCAGAACAGGTTACACTACAGCACTGGAATAAAAAACGCCCTGCATCAACAGTGTAACATAATTGACTTATTAAATTATACAAGAAAATGGCTTTTGGATCTCACTCTATGGAGTATTTTGTTTTGATTTGTTAGTTATAGCTGTACTCACTACATGAAAGAGAGTTTACATTTTTTTGCCTACATTCCAGCTTTGAAAACTGAGCTGCTCTTTCATGAGCATTTTGAAATTACATAAAGAAGCACCACCCTTTCGACCAACCCACCAGTACGACAGTAATAGGCCTTCTATTCCACGAAAAAACTTTTTTTTTGTAGGGAGGGGAGTAGGAGAAGTGTGAGTAATTGTTTTTATGAATTGGCTTTGAGGAAATGTATGACAGAGAATGAGGTCCAGATGATGTAATAAGCCTCGAAACCACAGTTTTTTCACTGTAATCCGAAACCGAGATGAGATTAATGTCTGGAAATCATCCTCATGTCATTTTATACTGCTTCAAAATTACACTTTCTATAGTAACTATGCATACTGTAGAGCTCGTGGGAATAGTTTGATTTCCTTTCTAGGCAAGGCCAAGGATTTTGAACCGAATGTGTTGGTGACGGAACGCAAGTGTATTCAGGGATGACGGAGCTAAATTGGGCAAGCAAGGCTTAGTGCAGGACAGGATACATCCAACAGAGTTTTGGACAAGTTGGAGTTTATGGAGGATGGGAGGCCAGCAAGGAGTCTGGAGGAAACAAAGGTGAGGATAAAGGTTTCATGTAGCAGAGGATCTAAGGTAGGGACAGAGACAGGCGATGTTGCAGAGGTGGCAGTATGAAATATTGATGGACAGAATGTGGAACTTATAGCTCACCAAGGTTTTTAAAAATGATTTCTTCTCAGGATGTGGATGACATTAGCGAGACTGGATTAACTGCCTATCCCTAGTTGTCCTAGGGGGCCTTCTTAACTACTGCAGTCCTTGTGGTGATGGTATTTACACAATGGTGTTAGGGAATTCCAAGTTATTGACCCAGCAACGATGAAGGAATGGTAATATATGTCCAAGTCAGGATGGCGTGTGACTTGGAGAGGAATTTGGATGTGTTGGTATACCCATGACAATTCTCCCCTTGTGCTTCTAGGTGGTAAAGGTCGTAGGGCAGTGAGGTGCTGTCGAAGTAAGCTTGCAATCAGCAAAGTTCAGCCAGAGAGTCTCGGGGTGGAGGGCGGTGAAGTCAGTGGTAAGCGGGCAGAGTCTGTGGCAGAGGCCAATGTTGAACTGGAGGAAGCTGTGACTTATCCAGGAACATGCCATGAAAGAGATACAAAAATATTGAGGACATCTGACATAAATTATTACAGAGAAACAAAGAAATTAAATTAATATTGAGAAACAGAGAAAGAAATAGAAGTGAAGGAGGAGACAGACCAGCAGGCTTACCAGTACTAGTATCGATTGAAAAAGGGGTTTGAGAGAATGAGAACTTGGTGGACTTCATCTGCAAAGCTTCAAATGATAGCCCAGTTGGAAAATAAAATCTGAGATGCACTAACATAACCAACAATAGGCCTGATACGTGCAACACGAGAAATCTAGTGCGCTGGGAATGGAGAGACAAGAGAACGACAGATACTGCTGGAGAGAGAGTAAGGGGAAGGGAGTGAGATTGTCTTAAGGGGAACACATGGGAAGAGAGAGAGTGAGTGAGTGTGTGAGTAAGGTGAGGTGAGTGAGGTGTGGTGAGTGAGAGAGAGTGAGTGAGTGGTGAGTGTGTGTGTATATATATATATATATATATATATATGAGAGAGAAAAACACCCTGGAACCGTAGCCCAGCAAGGGGTCACCTCCTTCAGCACATTAGAGGATTTGGGGGAAATAATTAATTAAATGTTTAAAAGTAACTGTAGAAAGGAGTTATCATGCCTACAAAAGCTACTGTTACTCTTATTTATTGAGCTGGTCCATTTTAGGATTAAAAGAACAATTCCCCTCAGTTAAAATAAGAGAATGTTTCCTAAGAAAGAACTGCATTTAGGCAGCACCTTGCACAGGATGTCTCAAAGCACTTCACAGCCAATTAAGTCACTGTTGTAATGCAGGGAAATGCAGCAGCCAATTTGTGCTCAACAATGGCCCACAAATTGAGATAAATGACGAGAAAAATCTATTTTGGTGATGCATATTGAGGGATAAATATCGGCCAGGACACTGGGAGAACTCCCCTGCTTTTCTTTGAATAGTGTAAAAGGATCTTTTACATCCACCTGAGGGGGCCGACGGGGCCTCGGTTTAACGTCTCATCCGAAAGATGGCACCTCCGATACTCCAGTGCAGTACCGAGGGAGCGCTGCACTATCAGCCTCGGTTACGTGCTCACGTTTCTGGAGTTAGACTTGAATCTTTGACCTGACTCTCAAGCAAGGTGGTTTAGCAGAAGAGATCATTATTGTCAGGGCTTTTTATTAACAAAATTAAGTCGGCACTTCCTCAAACCTGTTTTCTACATTCAATTACGGATATCTCTTGGAGCAAAAAAAAATCTAAAAAGGAGCAAAAACAAAACAAACACAGCTGCCAAGCAGAAAGGCTGTAATAATGAGGTTCTCCTCCTCCCTCCATCCTTCCAAAAATGCCAACCTACCTGTTATTACTAGTGAGGCTGGCTGTGAGAGTGTGTTGCAAAACAACTTGACATCCCCTCCTCCAACACCACCCTGACAGCTGACTAATGGGATTACCGACTCTACTTCAATGACGCATCTCAACTACAGGCCAGCATAAATGATACCCTCAACCCGAATTATACAGCCAGGGAATCATATCCAATTATTAACTAAGGTAACTATTACACAATCCAATCAAAGGAAAAACAGCTGTTAATCTTCAGTGGGCCGCTGTGTATTAGTGGCTTGGCTGGCCGGACTGGCTTTGTACTGGCTTCCACTTATAGACTGTAATTATGTCCCTGTGCGCTATTGGGTGGGTACTGCCAGCCCCTTAGACCCAGGCAGCAGATGGGGAACAACCAGTTCAATGTTCATTAGGACATTTATTGGGATAGAGTTTTGCAGTGTACAGCATCTCTGACACCTACACAGTTACTACTAATCAATTGGTTTGGCAGGTCAGACTGACTGCAGAGTTATGGTACGGTTAAAAAAAAATACTTCACTAAAATTGGGGTAATTAAATGCAATTAGGCAGCTACCCTGATAGCTTAGCGTAAGTGCATTATCCAGGAACCACATCCTGTCCCGCACAAAGTCCTGCTCGTCTATCACTCCCAATGGGGGGGAAGGGGGGGGGAGAGGGGGGGGGAGAGAGGGGGGGGGGAGAGGGGGGGGAGGGGGGGGGGGGAGTCGTTTTTACATTCACCGCTTGGGCAGTGAAACTGCAATTTAATAAACTGCAAATGTTTGGAGAATTTGGCCACTAAGCATGTTGTTGTTATACTACAGGTAGAGGTCTCAGACCAGTACAATGCAATGCGCAACTGTGTAACTCAAGACTTCTGGCTACAGAAGACACAGGTAGCAGTCTGAGACCGGTACCTGTACCACAACAACATTCTTAGGGGGGCTACAGTTAATCCTAAAATGTTGTCACTACACCCATTGGTGCCTTGTTTGGTGCTAGCTTGTTGGACTGCAACAGTAATAGACTCGCTTGAAAAGGAACAGAACAGGAGGCCTGCAAATCGGAACCTGCGTTGAACTACCAAAAAAATCAGTTTGAACTACAGGATGTCTGTATCCTGGTAAATGAGTGGATCGTTCTAGAAATTCATTGTTTCCAGACTCTTTCCGAACACTGGCCCTCCAGAACGGAAGAAGCTCTTGCAATTCTGCAAGCACCCACATTCTCCTGGTTTCAAGAAAGTATCATACTTGCGAGTGCAGAAAAGCTTTCCTTCACAGGTATGAAAGCAAAATTGCTACAACTCAACTTCACCGCTAAGGTCTCTGTATAACTAAAATTAATTTGCAGCGTAAGTAATTAAACAAAGCATAAATAAAACAGTCCAGGTATTCCTTATAGCAAAGTCTTACGGAAATCCTGATTCAATTCATGAAGTGCCTGGCAATCTAGTTATGTATTTATCACAACCGAGCCATATATCCTCCGACCAGCAGTTTTAAAACAGCCATGGCTATATAAAAGAATTGGTCACCAGGTGCGCAAACTTCTGCCTGTTCTCAATCACCTAACAGAGAGAGACAGTGTGCATGAGAGACAGAGGGAGATACAGTAAGAGAGACACAGACAGACAGTGAAAGAGAGAGCGCGAGACACAGAGAGACAGACAGACTGAGACATAGACAGACAGTGAGAGAGACAGCGAGACACAGTAAGAGAGACAGAGACAGTGAAAGAGAGTGAGCGAGCGAGACACGGTGAGAGAGAGACAGACAGAGACACAGGCAGACAGTGAGACAGCGAGACACAGTAAGAGAGACACAGACAGTGAAAGAGAGAGAGAGCGAGACACAGTGAGAGAGAGACAGACAGACAGTGAGAGAGACAGTGAGACATAGTAAGAGGGACACAGACAGACAGTGAAAGAGAGAGAGCGAGCGAGACACGGTGAGAGAGAGACAGACAGACTGAGACATAGACAGACAGTGAGAGAGACAGTGAGACACAGTGAGAGAGACACAGGCAGACAGTGAGAAAGAGTAAATGAGGGCAGAAAAGACAGAAAGACGGGCAGGAGAGAGAGAAGAGGAAAGGGAGGGGTGGCAGCTCATAGTAGAAACAGCCATGCAAGCAGGGTTAACTCAAAATATTTGTATATTGTGCTTTCTCCTCTGTAGTTAACCAATAATAAAAAATTTGGCAAACAAGTCTATTTTAAAATACAACTTTAAATGTAGCAAAAAATGGTCTATATCTTATGGGGTTTACACAATATGTGTATCAGCTGGATCAGTGATTTACACTCAATGGATTATGATTCGAATCAGCGACTGGAAATTTCTTGGCACATCATAAGCCATCAAATATGTCAAACCATGCGTTAAAATGTGATGACAACAAACACACTTGATAAAACTAAGCAAACACCTGTCCATCAACTAGATTTTCCTTTTGCTTCGCTCTGTTGCTCAACACCCACCACCTCAAAGACTTAGGCTGTATCATCTGACCGTACTACAATACCAGTCCAGGCACGACATGTAGTGTCTTTGAAAACAGCATCCAAATAGAAGCAAATAAAGAGAGAAAAACTTTTGATCTGATTGGAAGCACTTCAGTAATTCAATAAACCATTTTACACTGTGCGCACCTATGTCAACAACAGGCAAACTGAGCATACGCATACGTCACACAGAAGCTACAAATGCAGCTTTGAAACAAGAACCTTACTGTTGGTGATTCTGCCCACAGTTTGGGCAAAGCTAGATGTGCAGTTTTGCCAGTGTGGTAGGGCTCCTATAATGCCGGGGGAGGACCCGAGGAGGCCAGCAATGTGGAAACCCACCCATAAAGGCCAGATCCAAATGGAGGACCTGATGCCAAATGCCAGCATTTAACTCTGCCAACCACGGCATGTTCAGTCGAAAGGCATCCACTGAAACGCCGTGTCTGAGGAAGTTTTGGTGCCTTCAACAGCATTTACACTGCGGGTTGCTGCCAACAACACACCAACAAACATAACCCTGTCATATAAAGGGGGCATCAGTGCACCTTAATATATCTTAAACTATTTTAAAGTAGATGGATTGGTTAAGGGTAGTTCGTTGGTACAATATGCACCATCTCCTTTAAAAAAGGATGATTTGGTGTGCAATAAACAGTCAGAAAAAAAATAAAGACTTGCATTTATATAGCACCTTTCATGACCACTGGACGTCCCAAAGCACTTTATAGCCAATGAAGTATTTAGTTGACGTGTAGTCACTGTTGTAATGTAGAAAACACGGCAGCCAATTCGCGCACAGCAAGCTCCCACAAACAGCAATGTGATAATGACCAGATAATCTGTTTTAGTGATGTTGATTGAGGGATGATTGCTCGGATACTGAGGATAACTCCCCTGCTCTTCTTCGAAATAGTGCCAGAGGATCTTTTACGTCCACCTGAGAGGGCAGACGGGGCCCTGGTTTAATGTCTCATCCAAAAGAAGGCACCTCTGACAGTGAGGCACTCCCTGAGCACTGCACTGGTGATTTTTGTGCTCAAGTCTCTGGAGCGGGACTTGAACCCACAACCTTCTGACTCAGAGGCAAGGGTGCTATCAACTGAGCCACGGCTGACACTTAGTCTGCGATAGAAAGTCAAATAATCTACTTATCCATAACTTTGGAGCCAAGGGTTATGGGGAGCAGGCAGGGAAGCAGAGTTGAGGTCAAGATCAGGTCAGCCATCATCTTATTGAATGGCGGAGCAGGCTCGAGGGGCCGAATGACCAACGCCTGCTCCTATGTCTTATGTTCTTATGTTTTTAAGAAACCTCTCAAAATTGTCTTCAAAGTGATCGACTACAAACATTGAACACCCATTCAATTCAATGGATTCACAAACCATATAAATCAGAAATTAACATTGTTCTGTAGCAATTTTGCGTTCCTTGTCAAAAGCAAACTGCCCTAGACACCGATATGTAGACTGATAGAAGAAAGTGAGACAAGTCAAGGCAACGTACCATTCAATAAATGGTTAATGCATACCAGATCTGCCAAGTCTCACCTATTTTTGTAATCAGAAATGGTGGAGTTGCATCGCTCTCAATGGGTTTGCAGCCTGAAACAAATCTCACTGTTTGCCATGGTGTGACGTTGCCAATCTGATGCTAGGACTGGAAATCATCCCAACAGGACAACAAGCACAGTGAACGTTAGAGGGTATTAAACGGCCAACAAACTCAGCTGTTGCCACTGCTCTAAGGAGTGAGAAGCACTGGAATAAAAGGTGGATTCTAGGATAGACTTTGGTTTGAGAAGTTCAGACAGCTTCGGAGTTATCCAGAAACATTCCAGACCAAACAGTTAATTGTTATGGCTGTAGTAAGAAGACAGTTTTGAATCTCCCTCTTTGATTGCATGCAGGGACGAATTCTCTCGAAGCTGATTGCTGCAAGAGTTAGTCTAATAGCTGAATCATTTCTAGCGTGCACAAGATTGACTGTCTAACCTAAATCATAAACAAGTTTAAATTGGCTAAGAAATTTAATAAACGGGTTTGTTATGTACAAATTACAGACTGGGCCTCTTACCTTGGATTTAGCAGTTATTAAGGGAGGGCACAAAAAGGGAAGCAAATTGCAAGAATTGTTATAAAAAGAATAAAAGGCCACCAGGCCCATCAATTTTTCATTGAGCGATATGATCAGGTGGGTTTGCCCAATGTCTTCTCGCTCCAGAAATGCATCTCTTAAAGCAATTTATACTAAATGTATATATTGGCCTTCCCTGGTAATGTGTTCCACAATTCTTTTATTCCTTTAGGGGAAGAAAATTCCCTTATTAGAAAGAATTTGCATTTACACAGTGGAATTTCACAACAATTTTTTTTTTTTAAGGATAGTCACTGTTGTTATACATTAACATATAGCTGGGGGAGCCCGGCGTTGCCAGGGCTTTTTTGGGCCGCGCGGTTTACGGCCGGCCGCTGCCGCTCGCCCGCTCTGTGACTGGTGGGCTGGTCACTCTCCTCTCCCCTCCCTCCCCCTCTCCTCTCAGTCCCCCTCCCTCCACTCTCCTCCCCCTCCCTCCACTCTCCTCTCCCTCCCTCCCCCTCTCCTCTCCCTCACTCCCCCTCTCCTCCCTCACTCCCCTCTCCCCTCCCCTCCCTCACTCCCCTCCCTCACTCCCTCTCCTCTCCCACTCCCTCTCCTCTCCCACTCCCCTCTCCCCCCTCCTCTCCTCTCCCACTCCCCTCTCCTCTCCCACTCCCCCCCTCTCCTCTCCCACTCCCCTCTCCTCTCCCACTCCCCTCTCACCCCCTCTCCCCCCACCCCCTCTCCCCCACCCCCTCTCCTCTCTCCTCTCCCCTCCCCTCTCTCCCCCTCTCCTCTCCCCTCCCCTCTCTCCCCTCCCCTCACCACTCTCCTCTCTCCTCTCCCCCCCCTCCCCTCTCCCCTCCCCCCCTCCTCTCCCCTCACCTCCCCCCCTCTCCCCTCACTCCCCCTCCCTCCCTCACACCCCCTCTCCTCTCTCCCCCTCACTCCCCCTCTCCTCTCCCCCCTCACTCCCCCTCTCCTCTCCCTCACTCCCTCACTCCCTCTCCTCTCCCTCAATCCCCCTCACTCCTCCTCACTCCCCCTTTCCTCCCCCTCCCCCTCTCCTCTCCCTCCCTCTCCTCCCCCTCCCTCACTCCCCTCTCCTCTCCCTCACTCCCCCTCTCCACTCCCTCCCTCCCCTCTCCACTCCCCTCCCCTCCCCTCACTGCCCCTCTCCTCTCCCTCACTGCCCCTCTCCTCTCCCTCACTCCCCCTCTCCCTCACTCCCCCTCCTCACTCCCCCTTTCCTCCCCCTCTCCTCTCCCTCACTCCCCCTCCCTCAATCCCCCTCTCCTCTCCCTCACTCCCCCTCTCCTCCCCCTCCCCCTCGTCTCCCTCACTCCTCCTCCCTCCCCCTCACCCTCACTCCCCCTCCCTCCCTCTCCCCTCCCTCCCTCTCCCCTCCCCTCCCTCACTCCCCCTCCCTCTTCCCTCCCCCTCCCTCTCCCCCCTCTCCCCTCCCTCACTCCCCCTCTCCCCTCCCTCACTCCCCCTCTCCCCTCCCTCTCCCCCCTCCCTCACTCCCTCTCCCCTCCCCCTCTCCCCTCCCCCTCCCTCACTCCCTCACTCCGCCCTCCTCTCCCTCACTCCCCCTCTCCCTCACTCCCCCTCTCCCCTCCCCCTCTCCCTCACTCCCCCTCTCCCTCCCTCACTCCCCCTCTCCCCTCCCTCACTCCCCCTCTCCCCTCCCTCACTCCCCCTCTCCCCTCCCTCACTCCCCCTCTCCCCTCCCTCACTCCCCCTCTCCCCTCCCTCACTCCCCCTCTCTCTGTCTCTCTGCCTGTCTCTCCCTCCTTTCATTTCTCTCCCTCCTTTCATTTCTCTCCCTGCCTCCCCTCTCCCTCGCTAGTGCCTGAGGCCCGGCCGGACTCACCTCGGTAGCAGAACGGAGTCATTCCGACAACGGGAGGCCGGGTGCCCAGTGCTCCGAAGCGAGCCTGGGGTTCCTGATGGTTAACGCGGCGGGACTTTGGACCTGGTTGGCTGGGCAGCAGACGAACGCCTTTCCCTGCGGACTCGTGTGTCTGATTGAGGTCGGGGACGGCTGGTTGGAAAGCCCCGGTTTTGCCGGTCCCGCACTCATGGCAAGAGGAGAGGGAAGAGGAGAGGGAAGAGGAGAGGGAGAGAGAAATTTTTTGAGCTTCAGGCCCAGCTGGTCTGTAATGGCCGCCATTCACCTGACTAACGGCAGTTTGAGGGGAAAAAATGGTGGCGAAGTTTCGGGAGGCTGCAGGATTAGGTCCCGCCCATGACGCACCGATTGGTCAACCATCAGGTCACTGAACTGTAGGATTGGTCAACCATCACGTCACTCAACGCTAATGAGCGGTAGGATTGGTCAACCGCTAATGAGCGGATTTTTGAACTTTTTTTGTATACTGTCCGAACAATATATATAAGAAGAAAATGGAATTCAAAAGGCATATAAATAATAAACGGGTACTAAGTGGAGGGGTGGGGCCGATTAGGGACCAAAAAGGAGACCTACGCATGGAGGCAGAGGGTATGGCTGAGGTACTAAATGAGTACTTTGCATCTGTCTTCACCAAGGAAGAAGATGCTGCCAAAGTCAAAGTGAAAGAGCGGGGTAGTGGAGATACTGGATGAGATGAGAATTGATAAAGAGGAGGTACTAGAAAGGCTGCCTGTACTTAAAGCTGATAAGTCACCAGGAACAGATGGTATGTAGCCTAGGAGGTTGAGGGAGGTTAAGGAGGAAATCGCAGAGGCACTGGCCATAATCTTCCAATCTTCCTTAGATACGGGAGTGGTGCCAGAGGAGTGGAGAATTGCAAATGTTACACCCTTGTTTAAAAAAGGGTGCAAGGATAAACCCAGCAACTACAGGCCAGTCAGTTTAACCTCGGTAGTGGGGAAGCTTTTAGAAACGATAGTCAGGGACAAAGTTAACAGTCACTTGGACAAGTGTGAATTTATTAAGGAAAGCCAGCATGGATTTATTAATGGCAAATTGTGTTTAACTAACTTGATAGAGTTTTTTGATGAGGTAACAGAGAGGTTTGATGAGGGCAATGCGCTTGATGTGGTGTACATGGACTTCCAAAAGGCATTTGATAAAGTGCCACATAATAGGCTTGCCAGCAAAGTTGAAGTCCATGGAATAAAAGGGACAGTGGCAGCATGAATAGAAAATTGGTTAAGTGACAGGAAACAGAGAGTAGTGATGAATGGTTGTTTTTCGGACTGGAGGAAGGTATACAGTAGTGTTTCCCAGGGGTCGGTACTCGGACCAATGTTTTTCTTGATATATATTAATGACTTGGACTTGGGTGTACAGGGCACAATTAAAAAATTTGCAGATGACATAAAACTTGGAAGTATAGTGAACAGTGAGGAGGATAGTGATAGACTTCAAGACGACAGACAGGCTGGTGAAATGGGCGGACACGTGGCAGATGAAATTTAACGCAGAAAAGTGCGAAGTGATACATTTTGGTAGGAAGATCAAGGAGAGGCAATATAAACTAAAGGGTACAATCCTAAAGTGGGTACCTGAACAGAGAAACCTGGGGGTATATGTGCACAAATCATTGAAGGTGGCAGGACAGGTTGAGAAAACGGTTAAAAAAGCATACAAGATACTGGGCTTCATAAATAGAGGCATAGAGTACAAAAGCAAGGAAGTTATGATGGGCCTTTATAAAACCCTGTTTCAGCCCCAACTGGAGTACTGTGTCCAATTCTGGGCACTGGACTTAAGGATGTGAAGGCCTTAGAGAGGGTGCAGAAAAGACTTGAGAATGATTCCAGGGATGAGGGACTTCAGTTATGTGGATAAACTGGAGAAGCTGGGGTTGTTCTCCTTACAGCAGAGAAGGTTGAGAGAAAATTTGATAGAGGTATTCAAAATCATGAGGGGTCTGGACAGAGTAGATAGAGAGAAACTATTCCCATTGGCGGAAGGGCCAAGAACCAGAGGACACAGATTTAAGGTGATTGGCAAAAGAACCAAAGGCGACATGAGGGAAAACATTTTTACGCAGCAAATGGTTAGGATCTGGAATGCACTGCCTGAAAGTATGGAGGAGGCAGACTCAATCATGGCTTTCAAAAAGGGAATTGGATACATGCCTGAAGGAAAGAAATTTGCTGGGCTACGGGGAAAGGGCGAGGGGTACTAGCTGAAGTGCTCTTGCAGAGAGCCGGCATGGGCTCGACGGGCCGAATGGCCTCCTTCGGCGATGTAACCATTCTATGTAAACAAATGCAGCAGCCAATTTGCACAGCAAGGCCCCACAAACAGGATATAACGAATCTTTTTTAAAATCTATTTTTGGTGATGTTGGCTGAGGGATGAATGTTGGCCAAGGCATTGGGAGAACTCCCTGCTCAAATGTTAACTTTGTTCAGTTGATGACACTCGCGCCGCTCAGTCAGAAGGTTGTGGGTTCAAACCCCACTCTGGGATTTGAGCATGCAGTTTAGGCCAACATTTAAGTACAGCAATGAGGGAGTGCCGCATTGTTGGGAGCTGACATTGTTCGGATAAGATGTTAAATTGAAGCCCCGAATGTTTGTTCAGATGAGAGTAAAAGATTCCATGACTCTATTCAAAGTCGAGCAGGTGTCCTGGTCATCATTCTCCCTTAACCAACACCACCAAATACAGATCAACTGGTCACTGCTATTTGTAGGACCTGCTATACACAAATTGGATGCTTTTTTTCCCCCTATGTAATTGCAATTACACTTTAAAAAATAATTCATTGTTTGTGAGGTGCTTTGCATGAGCTGAGAATGTGAAAGGTACTGTATAAATGCAAGTTCTTTCTTTATCATAGAATCAATCACAGAATCGTACAGCAGAGAAGGAGGCCATTCGACCCATCGAGTCTGCGTCAGCTCTTTCTATCTACCAAAAAACACTGTGGGATCTTTTATGTCCATTTCAACAGGCAGATGGTGCCATGATTTAACATTTCATCAAAATGGCTACTCTGTCTTGAAAAACTCCTAACATCCCCATTTTTAAGCTTACATCATAGATGATTATATGTTTACTCTGTAAACTAAACTCCCTTTTGGCTTCCAGTTCCATTGTACTGGTTTGTTCTTTAATAACTACTTCTGCTGGTCTGACAAAATGATGTTTGGAACGTGACCTACCAAGTACAGCAATATCTTGGTGTCATTATAGTCAAACAAGGATGAAAACAGCCATTAAGAAAGAACTTGCTACCACATGGAGTAGTTGAGGCGAATAACAGCTGCACTTAACAGGAAGCTAGATAAACACACGAGGGAGAAAGGAATAGAAGGATATGCTGGTGGGGTGGGATGAAGCAGGGTGGGAGGAGGCTCGTGTAGAGCATAAACACCAGCATAGACCAGTTGGGCCGAATGGCCTGTTGTTGTGCTGTAAATTTGATGTAATGCTATGTAGTAGCCTGTTTGACTGAAATGAATGTTGTCATAATTCAATTAAACATGAATATATCCCTTTCCAGGGTTTCATGTTATTAAACAATGAGATCATTTTCTCTTTCCATCTGTCTGGTTTTCACACACTACCTACAACATTCTCTACTCACAACAACTTCCACCGAGGTCTCGGCCAACCTATGAGCCACTCACGAGAAAGTATGCAAGAATGACCTTGGGTAACTCACTGAAGTGTTCCCTCCTCGAGGGACAGCTCCAACACTTCCTCTCTTGCAAGTCCCATCAGCTCAAGAGTACATTAATAAAAATACGAACTGCAATTTCTCAGCAACAATGCTTAACATTTGCCCTTGGATTGCAAGGGCAGGCAGGCAGCAATGCAATATACGGAACAGCAACAAATCTTTCTGGTTGAATGTTGTCATCCAATTTTCATGCAAGGCGAATGTAGGACTGTTGCTACTGGCTTTTTTGGTATGAAGTCTTCTTTTCGGTTCTCCTAATGCAGTTCACTCTCAGTGTTGTATCAGGCAATTTGAAATCCAACAAAATTAGTGTAGGATCAAAACTAAAGAAAAACTTAGCCCCATTCCTTGCAAGCTCAGTTAAAAGTAAACATTTTTACTGCCTAAATGTTAACACTTACCAATCTCTCTTAAAATACCATTCATTAATTATGTGCTTAGTTCATTGAAAGTTAGCGCGTGCAGCACACCCTTCGTTCATTAAGATGTCAATCGTCCTTCACTCTGGCTGTATAGATATTTGCCTTCACAAGAATCGACAAATTAAACTTTCGCCAGAGAGAACGTGTGCAGCAGCAGGTACGGTTTCAGCATTCCCATCTTCTGAGATAAGCGAAACTCAGAAATACTTTTTGACAGAAATGTTGGAGTGAGTCCTGGGACGATCCCATTCCAAGTACCAAATGCAACAGAGATCGGGAAAATCACCAAAGCCTGAAATTCACTGACTGTGCTAAAGGCAAGAATGACGTGTGGCAGCTTTCAAAGTGAAGAAGTTATGATCACACAAAGTCATATGTTCAAAGTGGGTCAGAAGAACAAGGCTCGGGTTATCAAGACTGTCATTACTGGACAAATGAGAGGTTTATGATTCCCGGCAGCTCTCACAAGCCTGGACAGCACTAGCTGTGCGCCCACTGAAGTTCCTGTCAAAGGAAGGTAGGAACTATGTGGATCCTTAATGAATTAGGTGATCAATCTTGAGTAAGCAAAAGTAGCCAATAAAATGGATAGCTGGGATGTCAATTCTCAAAGGGTTGAAGGAATTATCCTAGCACTGAAAGACAAACCATTATCAACCAGATGCTTAGTAGGTAATTGCACCACATGGCACAGCACTGAGGCATACAGAGCAGAAAGGTCCACGATTCAATCCTCGGAACTTGCTCTTAGCTCAGCTTAACCAACACAGCAGTAAGGGGTGGGGGAGCCAGTCTTAACCAATACAGCAGTACAGATGGGTGTGGGAGGTTGCAAAAATTGGCTTATGCACCCCTGGCTTAAGGCAACAGATTTTTTTTTGTAATTCCTGCTGTACGCATCACACGACCCCTGCTGAAAGTGCTCAAGTGCGAGTCCTGAGCTAGGGTCGCCAGTGATGAAATCCCCTGCCGACGGTCACTCTGCACACACTCACATTAAAAGATGGGCGAGGTAGCGGAGGGGTATCGCCACCCGCTGAAACATGCCGAACCTCGCGTGGCAA
The DNA here is from genome assembly GCF_052327205.1 of Somniosus microcephalus. Taxonomy (NCBI): domain Eukaryota; kingdom Metazoa; phylum Chordata; class Chondrichthyes; order Squaliformes; family Somniosidae; genus Somniosus; species Somniosus microcephalus. The sequence goes on from NC_141018.1 coordinate 32,650,724, forward strand.
TCCATTTTGGAGGGGGACAAGGGGAGAAAATATCTAGTCGGAACTTAACTTGATTGATGAGGAATTTTAGCTTCTCAAGCATCCTCAGAACCTATCGACCCGCTGCCTTTGCAGAGCATCAAGAGGGAACTCAGCTGTGCCAATCATCTAAGTAAAAGCCAAGTTTTTGCAGTAGATTGAAGATTGCCGCTTGAGCACTCCAGGAGCTGGTAACTAGCTCAATGGGAGTAGTTTGTATTGACAGTTTATTCCCTTTATATTCCTCCATAAATCACTGAATACAAACACAAACATTATGAGTTTCCTTCTAAGGGCAGGTGAGGTAGTCCACTCGATATAAGTTATGCCACAATGTTAAATGCTAATTTTGTAAATAATAATCTTGTTGCCTCACAGAAATAAAATAGTTAAACTAGCATTGACGCAAGTTATATTTTTTACAGCTGTGAATTTATAAGTTGCAGGAACAGGACTCAGTAGGTTCGCCCAGTCCACGTCCGAGTAAATAAAGAATTGAGAAAGTTTGGAATAACATAAATTTTCTCTCACCTCACATGCCCAACATGTGGGACAAATGAAACATACTTACATAATTACAATTTGCGTGATCCATTTTAAAAGTGCCAAGGTAATTTTTTTTTTATATGTTCAGTTCGTTCGGGCTGAGAGAGAAGAGCTTGCACCAAATCGGAAAGTGAGGCCCTCAGCAGCTTCGTTTAATATCGCCAGATATTTAATTGAGATGAGGCTATCCGACTGACGTCTGTACAGGCAATAATCCCATTCGTCTCTCCTCACCCTCCATTCCTCCAAAGGATGATACTCTGCTGAGTTCTAAAAGAGACCACACACACCCCAACTTCTAATGGCAGCAGAACAGGAATAAGCAGATTCCATTCTGAACGAAAGGGTCCTTGAGTCAATCGATGGCTCCTACTGCGGTGCACATCATTTTCTGGGGTTTGACCAATTTTTTTGCACCCTCCTTCCTGGCCCGCGAAGGAACTGGCTCTGACTGGAGTACGATTCCGCAGCTGCTGGCAGTTTTCCGGTAACTCACTCGCATGTGTGACAAGGTTTCATGTGCAAGCTCAGTCGGTGCGTCTCGGCAAGCAACTTGATCACTGAGGGCCTTACTGCGGAGGCTAAATCTGTTCTCACTCAACCCATATATGGCTACACTTCCCTGCAATAGTCACCGCAGCACAACCTAGGAGATGTAAATCTGTCATTTTTTTCCCCTTCCCTGGCTCAGGGGTGCCGAGGTCAATTGTAACATCCTAATTGCTCCCCTAGTTCAAATCAGCCAACTCAGCAGACTGGGGCCAGAGAAATACATTTGCAGATGTTTCGTGAAGATCGAATGCCTCTTTAAATAGGCAAATACAAGTTGAATGTGGATATAGTGCAATAAAATCAGGGGCATACATTCTCAAACATTAAACACCAAGGTTTCACACCGATATCTGAATAAACATTACAATTTTTAAATGCTTGGTGCTGTGTGTAAAATCGAAGAGTTAAATTTTGAGCAGAAAACTCTCTGGATTGCAGCTGCAATTCTTGCCAAACCAAAAAAACCTCAAAAATAATGAATTATTTCATCCGTGCTATAAGTGATGAACGGCAATGTTTCCTTTCCTAGAATGAAAGGACAGTGCAGCCTCACCATTAAAAGGCCAATAAAGACATAAAAAACCTCCTTCCACCAATTAGATCCTTGCAGATAGTTTTACAAGTGTGTCCACAATGAGTACTTTGTTCAGTGTTTCCCGGGCAAGGCCACTCCCAACTTATTGAACTGCGATACAATTAAGAAAAATGCAACTCCCACAAAGGCATCCCAGAAATCCACAGGGACGACATGTAGGACACAGCTTGTTAACTCTCTCACAACTGAGTCCATTACTGCAGTACATAATAAATTTTAAAATGTAGTATTTTGTTGACCTTTGTCGCTGGCCGTGTGGACCTCGATTCTCCCTGTTGCGCGCCCCCCCCCCCCACCCATGTACATTCCAAGGTTCCTAAATTTGCTTTTAAATAAAATAAAAAAATTTCCCTGCAATTTTTGTGCTCTTTTCCTGAGGGTGTTGACTTGTGCTAGTTCACTGGTTGATGAGTTTTTCCAGGGGGATGGGAGGTGGGAGCAAGGGTAGAACTTAGACTTTCTGTACAGGGATTAGTGCACATTACAATACGTCGAGGGTTCATTTGAGCAGGAGAAACATTAAGCTCCACAGTAAAGTGGTAATGGGAGACTGCAGATTGTGGAGAGCAAATACCTTAGGCACTCTGAATTTTGAATCCTGAGATACGACTACGCGCAACATTTGAAGTATTTACTCAGTCCTTTCACTGGCAAACCATCAACATGGAACATTTAAAAAGTAACTTTACTAATATTGCCATTTCTTCAAAAGCCATTTTGTGAATAGAAGGGGATTCAAGGGGCATTCCATCCCAATTCCATTCAAAGTCATTTTTTTCCAGCTCAGTACGTTTAACAATCACATTCCCGGCTTTCTGAATCCTGAACTCAAAATTAAAAGTGCTTTAAGATTTTGTTTTAAAAGAACATTTATTTAGGGCTGTAAACCACTAATTCATCAGTGTCAGCCAGATCGTTGTGATCTCAGACTCGACACAAAACTATAAAAAGGAAAAAGACTTGCATTTATAGAGTCTTTCTCGACCTCAGGACGTCACAAAGTGCTTTACAGCCAATGAAGTACTTATAAAGTGTAGTCACTGTTGTAATGTAGGAGGCGAGATGCAGCAGCTACAGCCTACTCCTTCCTCAAATAAGCATGCATCCCCAGCTCACTAAGTGACAGCCAAGAGCTACTGCACAGCTGACTAGATATGGTTACAAATAATTTCATGTTAAACCTCATTTCTTCAAATGAAACATCAGACTTGACAGCAGATAGAAACAAGCTACTGTAACCAGGGTAGATGCCTCATGAAGTTGACTTAAGTAATTTCAGGGCTCCCAATTCCTCATTATTTTATTAAGACATTCCCACATAACTTGAGCTCAGTTGTGATGCCTTCTATAGTTGAAATGCCTGGCTGCCAATGCGCACGGTCACACTCTCTCTCTCTCTCTCACACACTTGCCCGCTCTCTCTCTGAGTTAACACATGAAAAAAAGCTACTTGTTAGGAACATCAGAGGGCAGCCAGTGCCTATGGAACATCAGCCCAACTGGAGTCAGTGCATTCAGGGGCCATGGTGTGTGTGTGCGTGTGTGTGTGTGTGTGTCAGAGTATGTGTATGTGTGAGTGTGTGCGTGTCAGTGTGCGCGTGTGTGAATGGGGGGACAAAAGGGAAGAAAACTGGGCAGAGAAAAATATCTCTTGTACAGCTTTAATAACGATCACAGCCAAAGAAAGTATTGAAACATTATTCAAATTTATTATATTATAAATAGAAAGTAAAGAACAAAGATTTAGAACAAAGTACAAATAAAAATGTTTGTAGTTCTCAGGCTTTCCCCTTTCATTTCTGAAGCCAACTATAAGCTTTAATGAGTGATTTATATATTCTTTAGTGAGTGTTTTTTAAGTGCAACTTGACTGTGAAAAACTGGTTGTGAAACTTGATTATATTTGGGAGTTCCCGGGTTTCACTGGGATCACTGTTTGTGCACATGGGAATCCCACAATAAAGTCTGCCATCCAAGGGGGAGAAAAATACATTGACATAAATTGCAGTCAGCTGCTGGGGGCGGGGGCGGTGGCGGGGAGGGAGATTACAATTTCTTGGACACAGAGGTATCATGGGAAGAATCTGATTGCAAGGCTTCCCTAATTTTGTAGAACGGATCGCAGTATTCCAGTCTATCCACTGTGCCATCTAGTGATGGGACACAGACATTACCACTGTTCAGTAAGAGTGTATGAAATGTAACAAGAATATACATTTATTTTGATGTGTAAGTTCAGGAAAACATCTATGCACCCTTTCAATAATAATATATAACACTACTAGTTAGATCGGTTAGATCTGTGGTGGTGCAATTTCTCTTCCCCCCTCCACCTCCACCTATTGCATCTTCTCTCTCTCCCCCACCCCCCGCGTTCTTCATCACTCTGCAGTGTTACTATTTTAAGGACGTCACTTTTAGGGTGAAAATAAGTAGTGTGATATTTGTAATCAACATATTAGCATGAAACTGATATTCCAATGAAACTGTTAACCTGTTAAAATAAATAGGTTAATGAGTGTCAAATAGTGGATAAAGACTTCCCATATGCACACATTAATGTGTTTGTTACTAATATCACACACAGATATATTTCCTTACTCTATACGCATAAAGAGCATCCAGCACTACGTTGAGGCAGTAATTCAATCTGGGGTTCTGGTGATGTTCACAGAACAATCAAGGTTTGCTGTGACGGTTTAGGATGCCATTGGAACAGCCCAATTGAATCAGTGCCTTGTAAACTCACTGTCAGCTGTTTGTTATCTTGCATATTCTACCCACTTTGAACACCAGCCACACGCATTCTAAACTCTGATTCAGTTTACAAGAACTTCTCTCAACTTATTGCAATACAGTATAGAAGTAAAAAGAACAGCAGAATAAATCTTTAGTGTTCATAAACCCGAATGCCCAAGCACTCAGGGGCCTAGAAATTGGGCTGGGGCGCCAAAGTGGCACAAAAGTCACCTGAGCGCAGGATTTAGCACAGCGTTCGAGGCTTTAGCGATCGTCAGATATTCAGTTTCATTGCCGCTGCGGTACTGCAGGCCTTCCTCCCACTGTTAAGGGGGAGGTGCCTGCAACAGCGCGATTCCCGCTCTCGAGTGCCGGCAAATGAGCCCGGCACCAAGGAGAAGTGCCGGGCTCTTGGGAAACAACCGGCAATGCCGCGGGGGGGGGGGGGGGGGGGCGGTTAGGAGGCCGGGGACGGAGGCGCTGGCAGGCGGCCGCCGAAAAAGGCGGCCGCCCCACACCTCCACCTTAACTTGCGCCGCTGCTGGCACAGTAAGGCCCCGTGAACCGGGCGCGGGTAGCGAACGGCGCAACTGCGGCGTTCGCTACCAAATATCGCGAACGGGGCGCTGCGCACACCGATGACGTCATCGGTGGCGGCGCAGCGCAAATGCCTAACGCCACCATTAGCGCCCCTGCTGAATATCGCGGGAGGCGCAGCCAGTGGCGCTACAGCCACTGACTGCCTCTTTAGGCGCTAACAGGTGGTGCTACTCACCCAATTTCTCCCCCCCCCCCCCCCCCCGAGAGTGTAATTCAAAATAGCAGAACAGTACATGCTGGAAACTTGAAATAAAATAGAAAATTCTGCAACTATGCAGTAGGCCCATCGGCACCTGAAAAAAGGAGAAAAATCTGACCCAGGTTCTACACTTGAAACATTAGCCTGTTTTTGCCTCTTTATGGATCGTCTGTCTATCTCCAGCACTTTCTTTTCATTTTAGCTCTAATTCAAGCTGCACGCTGCATTCCTCGGCCCTCCCTTCAAAGTGATGCAATCATAGCTTCCGATAATCACTCGTAAGCTGTCTGAATTATCGCCTGAAGAACTGATTATTTTACCAAAAAAAGCTTTGTTCATTATTCCCGTTAAAGATTTCACTTTCGCAGAACAAACACGTACATTGTCCAAAAATGGACATTCTGTGCCTGCCTTAAATGCTTCAAAATGTTCTTTTTGAAACATGTTACACTATTGATTTTCCTTCATAAGGTTACCAGGTGTGCCTAGTTTCCTTTGACGTCTTTAAGGCATATTCTATTTCTACACCAACCCCTCCTGTGAATCTGTTTGCAAACTGCTTTATTGGTCTCTCCCTTAAATACACAGTGGCTGGAAGAGCTTGTATTCCTGATTTGCGACTACTTTACAGCTGGTTTTTCAAAGCCACATGTATTACATATCTCCAGACACCTTTGGACAGCGATGCCAATCAATGGGGTATTTATTCCCCTAAGATAAGACCATTTTATAAAACACTTACTGAAATTGCCCCATCAACTGACAGTCACATTAGCAAGCTATTGCTGGGAGTTTTTTGCGGAATCCACAAAAATGATTGCCATTCTTTTACCATTGAAAGTGTGCGCAGTCTCCAAAACTCGACGGCTATTTAAAAGTATTAAAAAAAACTCAAGTCGAAAGTCACTGGACTCCTCCAGAAAAATTATGCAACCAGGAAGTAAAACTAGTGACATCAATCAGTGCGAGTTGACAAATTATACAAAGGTGAAAAGCAGCGGGGTGGGGGGCCGGGGGGGGGGGGGGGGGGAAAGAAAGCCGTTCATGGCACCAAAGATACTGTAAGTGGTCACTCTGGGACCATCTTACAAAGGCCCACAAAGTATCACAATGGCAGTGCTGGTTATCATCATCATCTGTCAGAATTTCTCAGCAGAGGTCAAACACCATCTCGGGCATGTTTTTTTTTAAAAAAAGATTGTTTAAATCAATTTGGCTGGAGGCCAGGTGAAAATCTAACGAGACAAATCATCAAAATACTCCAAATGACTTTTCTGAGGCAACGGTGGCTTTGCCGACATTTATCTACAATTCAATTTCATAAATATATTGAATATTTTATTAAAATTTTTACGAAGCCAGTAAGTTGCTGCACATTTATACATTCCTTTATGCATACATACTGAAGGAGCATTTTGTCATTGTAGTTGTAGAAAAAGTTGTTTTTTTATACTTAGCCATTTCCCTGAAGTCACTAATGTTGATATCACAAGATAGATAAGGTGTGAGGAAGTTCATCCATCCACAAAGAACCTATCACAGCATCTGAATTTTAAATGAAGCCAGGTTTTTTGCCTCCGGTACCCTACCCGGAGGTCCATTCTACTTGTCGATCACTTTTTTGCGTAAAGACAACCTGAAATCAGTCCTAAATTTGCCTTTTGCTATAGTTTGAAATTGTGCCTCCTTGGCCCTTCGCATGTGTTAGTTTCAAGTAGTGTTCCAGATTTACCATTACTACTACAAATATAAATGAGGTCTCTGTTTAAGCACCTCCTTTTGACGCTGTAAAGCGCGCAGTTGACAACAGACATGATTAGTTTAAAGAAAAATGTGTGAAACTTGTTACTATTAGAACCTGATGTAAACAAAGGCTGATATACTGTGGGGCAGGTTAGCTGCTCTCAGAATGTGGCTTTAGTCCTGCATACTGCTACATTCAAATCTTCAGCTTAGTTAAAAAGTGTGTTTTTATCCAAGGGATTTAATGTATATTAAAAAAAATAATGATGAATAAGTTCAAAGATAGAAGGAAAACCAAAAGATGCTGGAAATGTTCTGCAGTATTTAAAGCAGTCCTGATGAAGCACGTGTACTCAAAATGTTCACTTTTTTTCTTTCAGATACGAAAAATCGTGGCCAATATTTATTCCTCAACCAACATTAAAACAGATTATCTGGTCACTATCTCTGTACTGTTTGTGGGACCTTGCTGTGCGCAAATTGGCGGCCACATTTCCTACAGCACAATAGTGACTACATTACAGAAGTACTTCATTGGCGATTTGGGACGTCCCGAGGTCATGAAAGGCGCTATATAGAATTACATTATGCAGACAACGCTTGCGTCTGCGCTCACTCGGAGGTCAAACTCCAAACCATCGTCAACACCTTCACCGAAGCGTACGAGCGCATGGGCCTTACACTAAACAACCGTAAGACAAAGGTCCTCTGCCAACCTGCCCCCGCCACACAGTACTGCCCCCCGATTATCAAAATCCACGACAAGGCTATGGACAACGTGGACCACTTTCCATACCTCGGGAGCCTACTGTCAACAAGGGTAGACATCGACGGCGAAGTCCAACACCGCCTTCAGTGTGCCAGTGCAGCCTTCGGTCGCCTGAGGAAGAGAGTGTTTGAAGGCCAGGACCTGAAACGCGGCACTAAGCTCATGGTCTACAGAGCAACAGTGATATCCATCCTGCTGTATGCCTCAGAGACGTGGACCATGTACAACAGGCACCTCAAAGCACTGGAGAGGTACTACCAATGCTGCCTCTGCAAGATCCTGCAAATCCATTGGCAGGATAGGCGCACCAACGTCAGTGTTCTTGCTCAGGCCAACATCCTCAGCATCGAAGCTTGGACCACGCTCAATCAGCTCCAATGGACAGGTCACATTGTACACATGCCCGATACGAGACTCCCAAAACAAACGCTCTACTCGGAGCTCCGGCACGGCACGAGAGCCCCGGGTGGGCAGAGGAAACGCTTCAAGGACACCCTCAAAGCCTCCTTGAAAAAGTGTAACATCCCCATCGACACCTGGGAATCCCTGGCCCAAGACCGCACAAAGTGGAGGAGAAGCATCCGGGAAGGCGCCGAACACCTCGAGTCTCTTCGCCGGGAGCAAGCGGAAGCCAAGTGCAAACAGCGGAAGGAGCGCACATCAACACAAGCACTCCACCCACCCGCCCCTTCAACCACCGTCTGCCCCACCTGTGACAGAGACTGTAGGTCCCGCATTGGACTCATCAGCCACCCGAGAACTCATTTTTAATGTGGAAGCAAGTCATCCTCGGTTCCGAGGGACTGCCTAAGAGAAGAGATAAATTAAGTGTTTCTTTTTTTTCTTTTATACTCACAGGGCTACAGCCTTTTCTGTTTTTATTTCAGATTTCCAGGATTCACAGTAGTTTTTGCAATCTCAAGTTTGGAGAGTGAATAGCACAGTGCACTGGTATCCTATCACACTGCACCACAAACTGGTAGAACATAAACTTACATCTGCAGCTCCCCACACAGCGAGTGCCCAATTTCAATAAGGCTGTGCGGGGGACGGGGTGGGAAGGTGAGGTGGGAAAGAGACACCAAGAGAGACACTGGGCACTTCCACAACTGAGGGGAAGAGAGAAATTGGACCCAGGGCAGCATCTTTATATAATATTGCCAATGCAGAAAAAGATTCTCAATTTTCCTACATGTGGTGTACATTAGTTTAGAGTTAAAACAAAGTTTATTCCAATCAAGTAATTATTTTAATTTATGTTTCCCCTGTATAGGGACAGAAATTAGTTACAGATATCGGGGGGGGGGGGGGGGGGGGGGGGGGGAGGAAAAATGTGCTTTGTGTCATTCTTTTTGAAGTCGTTTATTTGCAGCAACAATTGAAATCAGTGGCACAATGTGTTTGGTTCCCTTCAATCACAGAGCCATAACTTGGGGGGAGAGGAAGAGCATAGGTCATCAGTAAGTGTACACAAAACTCAATCTCCACTGCATAAATATAAATCATTTTGAAACAAATGGTTTGAGGTGCACATGTTTTCAGTATCTTCACCTACCCACTCGAGTTTAATTAGTATGCAGGGAGGTGAAATCTGTTTCGCCTCCTTATTTCTGTCAACTTTCTTCCCTCACTCTCTCCTGAAGGTGCTAACTTTATTTGATTCTAATATCCTTGTCCTTGCCTTCAAACCTTTCCACAGCCTTGCCCTTGCCTACCTCGATGATCTTGTTCAACCATATGTCCCTGCACACAACCTCTGTTCCTCCAACACTAACCTGGTCCTTGTTCCCCCATTTCACAACCAGCGGCTTCTTTAACCACTCCTACCCTCTGGAATTCCCAGCACCAGCACCTCCTCTCTTCGCCGAGTCACTTCTCTTTGACTGTGCTTTCGCTCCCCCCCACCAACACCTCTTTTCCCCCTCCGGCTCGACGCCAGCACTTTGTTCACTGCCTGTAACATGGCTTGACATGTCTTCTGTGTGTGAGGAACACTGCGGAAATGCTGACCCTATAGTTCCCTTTTCCCCAGTTGTCCTCTGGTGCCTAGTCCAGGTGGCCACTCTTACTGAGTCACTGAAAAGCAATCAGGAGTGGGAACCCAGGCTGATTTCTCTCTCCCAGTCCAAGAGCACTTAGGCCAGCTGTAGCACCCCAACTTCTGGCACTCTGAAATGCAGAATTTGTTTAATCATGACCTAAACTATCATAAAGTTACTTTAATCAATGTGATCAAACTTAGATTTGCAAGACATTTTGATAATATTCACTAAGGAGATAAACAGTAGTTTGATATCAACATAACAGAATTTGCTTTTCTGCAGTGCTCCACACATGCACAGATATGACTTACACTACAGTGGATAAAGATTAGACTGAGCAGGCGGAGGAACAAGAATAAAAAGGGCTTGGGTGTGGCGAAAGCGTGGTCGAAGAGGGAGTTCTTACAAGGCTTTTAAAGGCAGGGAGGGTGGTGGGCCAGAGTTCCAGAAGGCAAGGACATAGCGACTAAAGGACAGGCCACTGATAGGCGAGTGGCGAAGAAGGAATCATCCAGTTTCAGAGGAGTTGGAGGTGCTTGTAGGAAGGTACAGCTGAAAAGAGATCACTGAGAAAGAGAGAGTGAGGCGAGGACATGGGGGATTTGAAGGTAAAGATGAGGGTCTTGAAGTCAATTAGCAGGGGAACTGGGAGTGAAGCGCAATGAGGAAAGGGATGATGGGGTAAAGACAGCGATGAAAGGGGTGCGGACATTGATGCGGCTGATGACACAGGCCGTGGTGCTTTGGACGAAATGGTAGTTTGTGGAGGTGGGGAAGCAGGCGAGGAAAGCACTGGACAAATCAGAAATACAGATTTCAAGATCCAACCGTACCCTAATACAATCTGATTTTCTGATTAGCTATTCTGTTGATTCACCGTTTATTGTTGAAACCACTTAAATTCTTGTTTTGCTTTTAAATGCATGAACTTGTAAGTGAACAGGAGATGCCATCTATTCTGGTCTCCCTTAGGCCAATATCCTGAAACCAGTGAGTCATTAGCAAATGTACATCTGTGTAACAAGCTCTCTCACAATTTGACAGCTTTGATGGATATCAGCTTCTCAAAGGCTCCACCCCCTCCATCTCTAGATATTTTTCACCCTCCCCAGGGAAATTCAATTAAGAGTGTCTGTTCCCGCCCATCAGTCAATGATTGACACCATCAGGATTCTATCCACAGCTCATTGACATGTGAGATGTGTCTGGGTCTACAAGTTAGCAAGGGAATTACAGCCTGCTGGCTTGAAGATGCTAATTTTTCTTCTTCATAAAACAGAATGGCTGGTATCTGAATCAACCATTCCTGCCTATACTGATTAGAACGGGCAGGCGATTGAAAATGTTGCCAATGGCAGGTTAGTTTTGTTTGTTTTCAGGGGCAAAATAAGTTAACAGGCCAGGTTATACAGTGTTGTTGGCATTGATGTGAAACTGTTCTGGCTTCACATCACAGCAAGCTGTGCAATCTGATCTGCGCATGAAGTTGCCTAAATTGTAAAAGGCACAAAACTACCTCCAAAATGCAATATCTGGCTGTTTCCTTTAACTGAACGCCGGGACAAGTGAAGCCATCTTCTTCAGACCCTGCTATAAATTTTGCTCCCTTGCCACCGACTCCATCTCCCTCCCTGGCTGTACACTCGGGATGAAGCCTTGACATTCTGTTTGACCCAGAGCTGAACTTCAAATCCTATCCATCACCAAACCACCTATTTATATCAGTATAACATTCTTCACCTCTGCCCCTCCCTCCAATGAAACCTCTTTCCATGTTTCTGTCACCTCTACACTCAATTATTGCAATGCCCTCCTTGCTAACCTCCTATTCTCCACCACCCACAAACTCCAACTTGTCCACAATGTGGCCATCCATGTCCTGCCATACACTATGCATTGCCTGCCCATCAACACCTCCGTCTTTATTGATCTGTAGTGGCTTCCTGTCGCCCAAAGTATTAAATGCAAACTTCTCGTCCTCACCTTCAAATTCCTCTAAGGATCTGCCCGACTGCAACCTCCTCCAGCCTTAAATGCCCTCCAGCACGCTTTGTTCTAACTCTGGCTTTTTGTGCACCCCCTCTTCCTTTGCTCACCATTGGTAGCACAGCTTTCAGCCTCCTCAGCCCCACTTCCTTCTTTAAAACCTTCACCTCGCTCTCCTCTTAAAAACTCTCTGGAAAAAAACAATTTTTTTAAAGAGGCTTTCAGTTACCTCTCCTTATCCTTCCCACCATGCCTCAGCAGCTGTTATCCCAACTATCTCCATTTGGGAATGTTTTTACCTTGTTGCTGTTGTCTTGGCTCCACATAGGTTGCAGTATAATATCAGATTACCAGAGATTTTTTTAAAACAGTTTTATCCTCTCGTCAGTTCTTTTTTCCCCCTATGCTCTCTTGAAGGAGTTGTCTCCTTCCTGCATTATAATTTCCATGAGGACCAGCCAGCCTCTGGTACCTCACTCAAGTGGGCAATAATCATGTGTGAACCATGACAGTGTATGTTTAGCCATATATGGGGCATCAGAGTTGATCCTGATCCTGCACTTCCAGCAGGGGTTTCCTGGATATCAATCAGGAGCAGGAAGCGCTGGATGATTTTCCTCAACTCAAGGGTGCCCAAGACCAGTGGTGGTACCCCTACTGCCAGCCCAGCTTAGATCACCACAAGCCAAGATTTGAATTTGGTTCTTTCTTGGCCTGTATTGCTCAGCTGATCACTGATGCATTAATCTTAAATTTCACTTTTCACATTACAGGAAACTCTCGATTTAGCGGCACCTAAAATAACCAGAAATCTCTGTTAACCGGCAAAATTCAGGAGTAGGTTCAGGTAAGTTTTACTTCATATTAGTGGCCTTCCTGGATCTGTGGCTGTGTAACCGGGGTTCCTGCACCTGCTGCTATGCAACAGGGACGCCTGGATCTGTGGCCGTGTACGGGACTCTCGTACCTTTTACTATACCTCTCTGTAATCCGGACTTTTTGATAAACCGGCACCACGCCGGTCCCGTCGGTGCCGGATAAAAAGAGTTTCCTGTAATAGGAGCAGGCAATAGAATATAAGCAGCTTTTGGATACCTCCAAGTGTGTATGCAAGCACAGAGCACCATTTCCCCTTACCAGAGAGCTGGCAGTATAACTTCTATTCGGCTCTTAGCAGGTACCTGTTTCAAATCAGTACCCATGATATAACAATATCCTAAGAGTAATCCTAGCACAATCAAATGGCCCCGTGCAATATTTTAGGTTTGTTTTCCCCTGGGTTGATGTTGTGACAGTAGTGATGGGCGTGCATTTAAAATGGGGATGCAGTGCCAAATTATGTGAAGCAATCCAGCTATCTACTGCCGAGAGCTGTTTTCGTGCTGTGGTGATGAATGACTCACTCCATCAGGGAAAGGGTACGCAATTCAAAAACAAAAAGGTAAAAAAAAAACCCCGTCTCTTCAGTAACTCTCAAAATGCAGAAAACCTGCCAGTTGTATGGCCCAGGAAGAGACCCAGCAAACATGATTAAAAGATACATCACATTTCCACCAAAAATTGACTCTTCTTGCTATAAATATTAAGTAGATGTAAAACTATTAATATATCAGCCAATAATGTGTCCAAGGAGAAGGAGATTTCCTGGAGTTTTGTGCGAGTTTATCAGATGCATTATGGAATTTGCCTTCAGGCACCAGAATTGCTCTTACACGTTAAGCATTATCTGTCATATAGTTATAGCCATCGCCATTAATCTATCTACAGAGTGATAATCTTCATCATTTCAGAACAAAATCTTAGTTAACTCAACTCTCAGGTGGCGTCTTCCACTTCCCCACCTGCCACACCAAATAAAACAGCAAAGAATGCAACATTTCTGTGCTCTAAGGTGTTACCTGTGATGGCTGTGGTTTTCCCTGGGTTAATGTTGTGGCAGTAGTGATGGGCGTACATTTAAAGTGGCGGGTGCAGTGCCAAATTATGTGAAGCAATCCAGCAAGCAAGGCCAAAACCTTGGTGATGTAATAAAATTCACTACGCACTTGTGAAGTGCGTATTAATCAACTTGTTTAATCAACTTGTTTCAGAACATGAAGGTCTAGTTGTACTTCACTAGTTCCTTGTCTTACAAGATGTCCCTGGCGAGCTGGGGCCGACGCCCGAGTATTTATACTCCTTGGACGGCGCCACCAGCTGGCCATCCAGCGTTATTTCACGAGTAGTTTCTTGATGAATGATGAGATTTATAACACTTGGTCCAAAAGATGGCTCTTGAGGAAGTTTTTAATGAGGTGGAGAAATTTGGGAAGAAAGTTGCAAAGTTTAGGATTGTAGCAGCTAAAAGCTCTGATACTAATGGTGGAGCATTGGGGGATGGATGCACAGAAGGCTGGTCAGAGGAACAAAGCACTCGGGAGGGAATATAGGGCGGGAGGAGATGGCAGAGATAGGGTGGGGAAAAAGGCATGGAGGGATTTATGGACCAGGATAAGGATTTTGAATTTGATGCAATGGATATCTGATGTTTTGGAACTGCTTCCTTCCAGGTTGCCTGTAACTGTCCTCCAAGCAAGTTGAAGCTGGCCATGACTGCCGAGCAAGGGTGGAAATATTCAGGAGAGATGACTTGTGCAATGAAGTATCCACCGCAGTTGCCATGTGCACAATGGAAAACTAATGCATACAGGCAGACATCACTGGTGGGAGATGGAAGTGAGTGGATGGGTGTTGGACACCGCACACTAGCCAGAATACTTTCCAAGTAGCGTGTAAGGGGGAAATTACTTTGCCCTGTTTCTGAAACAGGGTTTGGTGCTGCTCTGAAATCACAGATTCCCCTTCACGTTGTTCAAACATCTCGGACAGCACCTTGCACAAAAACCTACTCAAACCTTCCAGCCTCTTGATGACTGTAATTGTAAGGAGTTGTCTTCAAAACGTTATTTATCTCTATTCTATAAATCACCACAGCACGTAACTAGCGCCAGTACCTGTTTCTCCAGAATGCGGTTGATCTCTCCCAGTGTCCTGTCAAGAGAAGACACCTTGTTGTTTGCCCATGGCCCGCTATCCTGTCCTTGTTGTTGCTTCAGGAGATCTTTCACTAATCTCTGTAGTCTGTATGCAAAGAATAAAGTGTTGGATTAAATTACCTCTATTGTTGGTTATTTACAGTAAGTATTAAAACGGATAGAGAGAAATATCCATTAAAGAGAAATATGAATTCATTTTTATTTGTTCCTGGGGCGTGGACAACACTGGCAAAGCCACATCTATTAGCCATCTCTAGCTGCCCTAAGGAAATGGTAGTGGGCCTTTTTAGCAGCAATTGAGTGGTTTGCTCAGCCACTTTAGGGGGTATTAAAAGTAAACCGTGTAACATAGGATTAGAATTATGTGTAGGACTGACCAGGTAGGGATGGCAGAATTATTTGCCTGAAGGATGTCAGTGAGCCAGTTGGGTTTTGGATGATTTTTTTTTATTCATTCGTGGGAGATGTGGGCGTCACTGGCAAGACCAACATTTATTGTCCATCCCTAGTTGGCTTGAGAAGGAGTCGTAAGCTTTCATGCTCATTCTTCTTTCTCTGATGCAAGCCCACAAATGACCAGATTTATTGAATTCAATTTCACCATTTGCTATGATGGGATTTAAACTCAACCTCTGGATTGCTAGTTCTGCACCACTACACTACCAACACCCCCCACCCCAAAAAAAACTTCACATATCACCCACCTTGCATTAGTTCCTCATCTCAACCTTACCATCAGGAAGCAGCACAAAAAGATAAGCCTTGACCTTTTTTCTTCATCTGTGAATGATATCTCTTCTCTGCACACCATAGAACTACAGTCTAGCTTGATCATTTCTAGGTTGTCATGATGCTGAAGGTAGTGCTGGATGTGGTCTTCAGCTGCGCCGATTTATTTTGGCTTCAAGCTCAACTTAAAACTAACAAACCACCTATCATTGCTCACCACCCCCGCCCCCCCCACCCGCAACCTCCTCCCTCCCCCCTCCACAATTATGCTTCTATGGGCGGGAATGTGCTGTATGAATGATATACATCAGTTGAAGAAACAGGAAGGCACTACAAGATACGTCATCTGGCTTCATTCTTCATTCCAAACTCTCCTCACATTTTAGGACCATACCAAAGCTTTAAGACGTGGTGAAGCCCCTAGATAAGAGTCACGACACCAACTGTTAGGTCTGATCTGCAAATGGCACCGTCATGTGCTGAAGTTAAATCTAGACAGTTTAGTAAATGTGGGAGGATGCTCAAGCAGCCTTACAGGCTGTGATTTGTATCCAGATCAAGATTTGTATCCAGATCCAGGAAGCAAACCACAGACCTCTAACCTACCCCTGGCCATTAATGACGTAAAACTGCAATGGGAAACATTTAAAACAGTGTTCAACAGAGACCTGGAAAAATATATTCTGCTAAAAAACAAGAACAAGCTAAACACAAATGGGACACCATGGATGAATAAAGCCATAAGGGAAAAATTGAGGGCAAGGAAAGAGGCATACATTAAGTACATGGATGGCAGGGGAGAGCATGATAAGGGAAAATACAAAGAGATTAGGAAAGAAGTCAAAAAAACAATTAGGAAGGCAAAGAGGAACTATGAAATTAAATTACTGTATCAAGGAACATAAAACAAAACAGTAAAATATTTTACAGGCATAGCAATAAAAAAAAAGGAAGGTTAGGGTGGGAATAGGGCCACTAAGGGATGGACAGGATAATACCACAGGCAGTGATAGAGAGATGGCAAAAATATTAAATAATTACTTTACCTCAGTATTTACCAGGTAGATAGAACAGGTGGACATGACATTACATCATGAGATTGGTAATGAAATAACTGCATTTAAAATAAAAAGGATATATATTAAATAAACTAATCAAACTCAAAGAGGAAAAAAGCCCTGGTCCGGATGGATTACATCCACGCATTTTAAAAGAATCTAGGGAAGAGATAGCAGAGGCATTACTACACATCACTGGCAGATAGCTAACGTAATACCTATGTTCAAGAAGGGAGATAGAACATGTCCAAGGAGCTATAGACCAGTCAGCTTAACATCAGTGGTAGGAAAAATAATGGAATCCCTACTAAAGAAGAAAACAGAAGATCATCTAGAAGCCAAAAATATAATGAATAGTCAGCAGGGATTTCAAAAAGGAAAGTCTTGCTTGACCAACCTCATTGAATTTTATGAAGAGGTAACAGAGAAAATAGACAAGGGTAATGCAGTAGATGTAATTTATCTAGATTTTCAAAAGGCCTTTGATAAGGTACCACATAATAGACTAATGAATAAGGTCAGAGAATACTGAGTCAGAGGACAAGTAGCAGAATGGATTGCTGACTGGCTTCAAGACAGAAAGCAGAGAGTAGGAGTAAAGGGTAACTATTCACAGTGGCAGAAGGTGGGTAGTGGTGTTCCACAAGGATCAGTGCTGGGACCACTGTTGTTCACAATTTATATTAATGATTTAATCTTTGGAATCAAAAACACAATTTCTAAATTTGCAGATGACACCAAATTGGGGGGATAGTTAATACTGAGGAGGACTACAACAAATTACAGGAAGACATTAATAAACTTACAGAATGGGCATATAAATTGGCATATGAAATTCAACACAGATAAATGTGAGGTATTACATTTTGGTACAAAGAATATGTTACCTCTTCATAAAATTCAATGAGGTTGGTCAAGCAAGACTTTCCTTTTTGAAATCCCTGCTGACTATTCATTATATTTTTGGCTTCTAGATCTTCTTCTGTTTTCTTCTTTAGGAGGGATTCCATTATTTTTCCTACCACTGATGTTAAGCTGACTGGTCTATAGCTCCTTGGACATGTTCTATTACTTGGAGGGTGCGTGTCTGGGTGGGGTACCAATATTGGAGTACAAATACACAAATCACTAAACGTAGTGACACAGGTTAACAAGGCCATAAAAAATCAAACCAGGCACTAGGATTTATTTCTGGAGGGATAGAATTGAAAAGTAGTGAAGTTATGCTAAACTTGTATCAAACCATGGTAAGACCACACTTGGAATGCTGCATACAATTCTAGTGTCCATATTATAAAAAGGATACAGAGGCACTGGAGAGGGTGCAGAGAAGATTTACAAGGATAATACCAGAAATGCGAGGGTATACCTATCAGGAAAGGATGAACAGGCTGGGTCTCTGTATGCTTGAAAAAAGAACGCTGAGGGGTGGCCTAATTGAGGTCTTTAAAATTATGAAAGGTTTTGATGGAGTAGACAAAGAGAGAATGTTTCCACTTGTGGAGATGAGCATAACTAGAGGCCATCAACATAAGATAGTCACCAAGAAATCCATCGGGAATTCAGAAGAAACTTCTTTATCCAGAGAGTGGTGAGAATGTGGAACTCGCTGCCACAGGGAGTGGTTGAAGCGAATAGTATAGATTCATTTAAGGGGAGGCTAGATAAGCATATATGAGGGAGAAGGGAATAGAGGGTTATGCTGACAAAGTTGGATGAGGAAAGACGGGAGGAGGCTCGAGTGGAGGATAAACGCCGGCATGGACTGGTTGGGCCGAATGGCCGGTTTCTGTGCCGTATATCCTATGTAATCCTTGCAAGATAGTTAGCAATGTAGCATACACTCAACTATCCATTTGGCCAAACACCGCTTCCTCACTGTTACAGCTTGGATCCTTGCACAAATAACTCTCAAGACTGTCTAAGTTGCACTGTGTGAGAATTATAATAACTTCGGGTTCCTTAAGCATCTACATAGTGGAAACAATGAGGCAACAATTTTTTTTAACCCAAATGAAACTGGGATGAGACCTTAAATAAAAACTCTGGTTGAATCCCAAGGGCAGTTATGTAAAAATGACAAATACGGCTGATCAAAAATAATGGCTTGCAGTTCACGAGCGATACGAACTGAAACTAATGCTAACAGCGGTGCAGTTTTTCATGCAAGAAATTCACACAAAGGTTTGACAGACTGGATACACTAACTTGTTAAGAACTAAATTAAGGTTTCAACTGGGGACTATTGAAGACCTAACTGAGCACAATTTCCAAATATCTTGCATAAAGCAATAGACCCAATGGTATTCCCCCTCATAATCAGAATGTAAATGGTCATGCAAGACTGCAACATGAACCTGAATGGAATAGTTGCGTCAACAAAAATGATTTGATTCTGCAACAACACTACCTTGCATTTATATAGCACCGCAGTAAAATGTCCAAAGGCCATCAGGCAAGTGTTATCAGACAAAATTTGACACTGAACCACAAAAAGAAATCAGGTCAGGTGACCAAAAGCTTGGTCAAAGAGGTAGGTTTTAAGAAAGACTTAAAAATGGAGAGAGAGAGGTAGAGAGGCGAAGAGATTTCGTGAGGGAATTTCAGAGGTAGCTGAAGGCACGACCGACAATGGTGGGATGAAGGAAATCGGGGATGCGCAAGAGGCCAGAATTGGAGGAGCGCAGATATCTCGGAGGGTTGGAAGTGGTTACAGAGATAGGGAGGGGAGAGGCCATGGAGGAATTTGAACACAAGGATGAGAATTTTGTATGTATGTTTGTATGTGCGGATTATGATCCTTACTGCACGTGACTCCCGGTAATACACTGTTCAATATGCACAGTTACCTCCAAAAAATATATATTTTTGGTACTTTTATGCGCATGTGAATCTTGGACCTTCCTGCACAATGTTAAATGACATCAACTTTATATTTCGCATTTGCACGGTGCTGGCTGCAAATTCATCCTGTGTTGTTCTTCAAGGGGTTAACCCCATCCACCACCATAAACATTCACTCCCTCCACCACCGGCGTACCGTGGCTGCTGTGTGTACCATCTACAAGTTGCACTGCAGCAACTCACTGACAGCACCTCCCAAACCTGTGACCTCTACCACCTAGAAGGACAAGGGCAGCAGGCGTTTGGGGACACCACCACCTCTAAGTCACACACCATCCTGACTTGGAAATATATCATCTTTCCTTCAGCATTGCTGGGTCAAAATCCTGAAACTCCTTCCCTAACAGCACTCTGGGAGTACCTCCACTTCACAGACTGCAGCAGTTCAAGAAGGCAACTCACAACCTTCTCAAGGGCAATTAGGGATAGGCAATAAATGCTGACCTACCCAGTGATGCCTACATCCCATGAATGAATTAAAAAAAGCACACATGGGGCATTAGGGGCAATATTATTTATTTATTATAAGGGGGTGGGAAGAGGATTGCTGCTGCCGCCAAGTCCACAGCATTTAAATAATTTGTGTGCTGCTGATTTAATTGAAGTTCTGTCTGAAGATTATTTTCGGATTTTTGGTATGATTACTGGTGGAGAAAGGTTTGCTTATTATTGGTGCCCTGTGAGTGCACCCGAGTGCTGGTTTTGTCTGGGGTGGATATGCTGTGGTTAAATGTTCGTCCTAATCATTTGTGGTGGTGAGTGAGCAATGGTTTTGTCTTCCTGCTGCGGTTCTATAATGTCAAGCAAAAACTACAACACATTATTCAAAAAATTCTGTTCTTAATTTTATCAGGCTTTGCTTTAAGCAGTGACAATATCACATTCATTAGGAACATCAAGATGAGACATTTCAATCATGTGCAGGCCTCAACTTTCCATATGCAACACCATGAGATGGATCAAATCATAAAATAAATGCTTAAGAGTGCCATGATCTGGCAGACCACATCGAAGCTTTGGTTGGCTCAGAGTCAAAGAGAAGATTTGTTGAATTGTTAGTAAGAGCTAATCGTTGGAGCCAAGCCTTCATCTTCCATTCAGTTCAGGGTTGAAATTACTGAGCCAGCTTATGCAAATCAACTCCCACTGATAATCAAGCAGTGACAAGAGTTTTGCAATCGATTGAACTGACTGAGGTAGGCTGCTCACAGAAACAAACTTTGGATCCAGAACAGTATATCTGAATAGCTCTGAATTGGCTCAACAATTAATTGTAGAGCTAAAAAGTCCATTATCTGTTTGGTTAACTACAGATTTGTTGAACCACATGGAGTCGAGACACTGCTGCCACTGAAATCCAAGATGCTAATATATAATACACTCTGCATGTTAAAATATTAGCAAGTTTTATGCTAACCAATCTGAGAGCGCCCAACAGAAGATATACAGCAACTCAGAATTCTGAAATCACCTCTGGTAAGGATTCAGGATAGAAATGAACAACTGTTCCAACTTCAGTCACGGGTATGGTTGGTCTATGACTAAGATTTCAGGTGTGTTAAGCCTGCCCCAAGGGCAAACTACTTTCTACGATGGAAACTACACTTCTTTTGCAGTCTGCAGCACAACTGTGTATATGCATTTGTGTGATTGAGTGCAGGAAATGATAGCCCTTCATTTAAAAAAAAATGATGGATAGTTACTTTCTCCTTTTCCCCAATTGTGTCCATGTTTCACACCAGACATGCTTGAAACAGCAGTCAGCAGATCTTTCCTCATTCTTACCCTTGTGCTTTCAAGGAAGACTCTCTTTCCCTCTGCAGAAGAAGCCAGACTTCACTCAACACTCCCTTATAGTAACACGGATGAGAGTGGGAATTCAGCGATGTGTATTCACGGAGCTGTGCATTCGTTTGTCAATGGTTTTTGCTGTACACCATCCATTATAGTACATTAAACTATCAATGAGGGACTACTGATTGCTCAAAATGGAGAGCATCTTGCAATGGTCACTAAAATTGATTTTACTCTTTACTGTTGTTTGAGTGTGACAATCAAATATTAATTGCACCATGCTGCCAAATCCTATCATCCTTGTTGGCATTTAGTGGGTTCATGCCCGTGTCAGCCTGGCTCAGTTGTTGGCACTCTCATCTCGGAGTCAAATTCCTGGTGCTGAATATATAATCTAGGCTGACACTTCACTGCAGTACTGAGGGAGTGCTCCATTCCTGAAAGTAGTGTCCTGTGAATAACATATTAAACTGAGGCTCTGTCTGCCCATTCTGATGGATCAGGTGGATGCCAAAGATCCCATGGAGCTCTTCTAGTTCCCTGGCAAACATTCCTCCCTCAAACAACATTATCAAAAATCAATTAAGTGGTTATTCATCTCATTGCTGTTTGTGGGACCCTTCTGTGTCCAAATTGGATGCCATGTTTGCCTACATAACAACAGTCACTGCACTGCAAAGTAATTTATTATGTGTGAAGAGCTTTGAGATGGTTTTTCAGTGGTGTGCTAAAGTCTTTTGGGTGTTGAGTTTTTCCATACGAGGAGATTGCTGGCTTTAATACTCCTCACTGCCAAAAATTCCACTGTGAGTAATCTCATTGTATAAGGCTTTCACCAACAATAGGCTCTAGCGCACCTAAATGATATGACATACTCGTGGCTCCAAGCCAATGACAGAGTGCTGGGCACTCTCCCTGTGGCGTCTCTGATTGTATTAAGGCTGCAAGAAACGTCTGACTTTTGATTGGACTCCACAAACTTCCTTCCCTCCCCTCCAATCATTTTTACAACAACATAGAAAGGACCATTTGAGGTGGGGATGGAGGGAAAGTTATATCACTCAAGAGAAATTCTGTCATGGTTAAGCATCTGACAATTCCAGTTTCTACAAGGTGTAGATGATTTAACAAAATTTCACCTTAACATGCCAAGTTTTCACCTATTCTAGCCAAAAGAATAGCAAAACACTCTACCAGCATCAAGAAGTTTAACAATTCTGATGTTGCGGTGGGTGTTATGTCACACATAAGACCCACATATTTTCATAAAACCATGTAGCTGAATTATGATATCTCCTGTCAGAGTTTCATAGCTTTTTTTGTGAAAGTATGCTTTTGATTGAGGCAGTGATCAAAGAGAACTCTTTGTACTCTTGTGCAAATGATAATAATTATGAGCTCCCCCTCAGGCTTTCATGTAATTCTTTTTATTTTAAATGACAGCTACCACCATGCCTATAACAGGAAGAAGAATATCAAATGCACCAAGATTAAAAACACAGTGGCCCTTCATTCTGACACCGTTTCTTTCACCAGTATCTCAGGCTATTTTTTCGCCGACGGATTTTCATTCTGAAGACCTACCAAACCAGCACACTGATTAGTGCTACTGAAATTGCAGATTTTGATTAAGAATTAATTCAGAGCCTATCACCTGCAGAAGACTCAACACAACCCTAAAACTTGAACATCAATTGTAAGGAAGTTGCTGGAATCTATCATCAGAGACAGAAGCCGCGATTTTCTTCTTGGAGGCGGGTTGGCGTCGGGAACGGTAGTTGGCGGGTTCCGGTCCTGCTGCCGGCTCCAGCCGGCCTGCTGACACAATTTTTCGTTAATTGGCCAGTTAAGCCCGCCGTGTGGGTTACCCACCCTGATCACAAGGTGCGGGTCTGACCAGCTGATATGCTGACGCGTTTGCAGCCGTTGCATTTAAGGGGGCCATTTCTCCATTAGATCTCAGGTCGTTTCTGGTGCTTCTGACTGCTGCTTCTCACCACGATGTCCGCAGAGAAACAAAAGGCAGCTCCCCGCTTCAACGAAGACTTCTTCCATCCATAAAGAGAGAAAGCTGGAATTTCAGGAACAAGTGCAGGAGGCTCTGACTGGGTTTGCATCCACGGTGACTGCAAGTGTGCAGAGAATGGAGGCGTGCAGCTTAAACATGAGCAATGCTGTGGTGCACGCAATGACGAATGTAGGTCCCGCCATGGAATAGATGGCAACCTCCATGGAGGACATAAATTGCCAGACGCAAATGAACATGGTGACTCTTCTAAATAGATGGTCAGCTATGGAGGATAGATGGGCATCTATCATGGAGAGGAACCAGAGGTACATGGACGTCCCCGTTATGAGGACTGTCAGTACAGAGACGGGTCCTCATGGCCCCACTGATGTGCAGCAAGGTGCTCTCCAGCTACACGAGAGGGATGATGGTGGGAAGCAACATGCAAGTGGGGGCTCCTCTCCAAGCGCTCCAACTTCCATCCCCTTGGTCAGAGCCTCAGATGACTGCCGGCGCAGTGATGGTCGAGTCTGCCCCTGTGCTGCCACAGGAGGAGCAGACTTTGGCGGGGCCTTCAAAGGCTCCAAAACCCAGACGACGACTGCCAAAGGTGTCTAAATAGGCGCAGCAGGGAAGTGAGCAGGCTGTCTCCACATCTGCTGAAGCCACAAGGGTAGCACAATGTAGAAGCACATGGAAGAGAAAGCCGACACATAAATGATCACAAGGATAATCACTTGGGTGTTCTGATAAAATTCAATGTTAAGTTTCTGTTCTTTTATTATGTTGGAATAAATTAATCTTGTATGAACGTTTGACATCGTTGCCATTTGTGTGCTCACAATTTGAGGTGGCACAGTGAAGGGTGAGGACGCCTTTTATGTCCAGCAATGCAGGTGACAGTGGATATAGAGTTAACAACATACACTTACAGCCTCAAGACAGTATCCCAAATTGTGAAATCAGCAACCTCTGACATTTGAAATTGAACAGATTTGAGAGTGCAGCTTTTAGACTGCAGTTGCAGCTGTGAAGGTTCCAGCTCGTTGGTCTTCCCAACACACTTACCTGGCATGATCTCTGAACGTCGTGAAACCCAAATAAAATGTTGGACAATTGCAAAAGGCTCTCAAAATAACAGTTATCAAGCACTTAAGTGCCTTAAATCCCTTACCCGCCGCTTGGTGTCGGGTCTGTTGTGAAATCGCAGACCCGACACTCTTGAAACTCACACAGAGGCGGGTTCGCGGCAGGTTTCCAACCCACCGTCAATCATTGCGACTTTAACATCTGACCTGCCTCCGAACCCGCCCTCTGAGCGCCAGAAAAATTGCGGCCAGAGCGACTGAGCACTTGGACAGGCATCAGTTGTTCAAAGAGAGTAAGCATGGATTTGTGAAGAGAGGGCCATGTCTGACTAATCTAGTTGAATCTATTTTTGAGGAGGTCACAAGCATGGTGAATAGGGGAGTATTGGTATAGGGGAATATGGACTTCCAGAACACATTTCATAATGTTTCGCACAAGCGATTATTAGCAAAAATGGGTGTGCTTGGAATTAAAGGTAGCCTTGTGGGTTGGGGAGTAGGAGACAGAGAGTAGGGATAAAGGGTTCATTCTCTCATTGGCAGGATGTGACAAGTGATGTGCCCCAGGGATCTGTACTGAGACCTCAGCTTTTCGCCATATATAATGACTTGGATGAAGGAATGGAGAGTTGTACATACAAGTTTGCAAGTGACAGTAAGTTAGGAGGCACGGTAAGTTGTGTGGATGGGAGGAGAAAGTTACAAAGGGACACAGTCAGACTAAGCAAGTGGGCAAAACTATGGTGAATGGAGTTCAATGTGGGCAAGTGTGAGATCATACACTTTGGATCTGAGAAAGACAAATCAGAATATTTTCTTAAATGGTGAGAGACTAGGAGCTATAGAGGAGCAAAGGGTTTAGATGTCCATGTACACAAATCACTAAAAGCTAGTGGACAGGTACAAAATGTAATTAAAAAGGCTAATGGAATGTTGGCCATTTTCTCAAGGAAATTGGAATTCAAAAGCGAGGAAGAGATGCCTCAGTTGCAGAGAGCCCTGGTCAGACCCGATCTGGAGAACTGTGTTCAGTTTGAAGCACTGGACCTCAGGGAAGATATTTTGGCCTTGGAAGGGGTACAGCGCAGATTCATCAGGCTTAAGGGGCTAAATTATGAGGGCAGGTTGCATAAACTTGCCTTGTACTCCCATGCATTTAGAAGGGTGACGGGTAATCTAATCGAGGTATTTACAATGAGTAATGGATTTAATCGGGTGGATAAAGAGAAACTATTTGCTCTGGGGGGGGGGGGGGGGGGGCTCCAGAACAAGGGGGCAAAATCTTAAAATTAGAGAGCGGCCATTTGGGAGTACGATGTAGAAAACAACAGTGAGAGTACTTCATTGGCTGTAAAGTGCTTTGGGATGTCCTGAGGCCGTGAAAGACGCTACATAAATGCAAGTCTTTCTTTTCTAAAAGGCCAATGGACTCACCCAATCGGCTGGCAATCTGTGAATTATTAGCTGTTTTGCTGCACAGCTGGCTGGCAAACGCAGGTCTCACACAGCTAGTAGAAACTTATGGACTTCCAAAAGTGCCAGTGCCAGAAAGGAGATTGAAAGAGAGATCGAGAAGTATCATACAGTATGAGAATGTGCTTGAAGCATTTACATTTTGGTACGGTGAAACTTAAGGAGGCTGATTTATCCATTTGAATTGCAAGCCCCGAGGGTGGGATTGTGATCTCTGATTAACTGTCTGCTGCATGTGGTGGTAAACAAAAAGAATGAAAATGACACACAAACCCCACCCACCCACCCACCCAAAAAAAGTGTATTATTTTCTTGGTTAACACAGGCACAAAAGGATCATTGTAAGCAGTGTGCATTCAATGAAAGTTTTTTGGGGTTCTGTTTATGACACATGGGGCTGATCATATGAAAACGTCTTAATCTTCAAAATTCTGAACATGCACTAATGCAGCCCAATGGTGCAAATGTTTTTGTGTTCACTCGCCGTGCCATAAGTGGTAAAACAAGGCTTCACACCCGTGATTCCTGATCTGAAGGCAGGGAGGAAGAAAAAGGCCCGTCAGCAAAGCACATGTATTGGACTTCTAAGGTAAGGTACTGTAGGCAAAGAAGCTTCAGCAGTCATTTAAAAAACAGTTGGAAGTTATGAATGTAGGTTCTTTCTGGGTGGACGTGCTCAGGTGGGCTGAAGTCTTTCCTCATCTGCACCTATCTTGTGCTTATGCTGCTCTCTAAAATACTGTCCTACAGCCAGTTCCATGGAGCATTGGCAAAAACCTGGGAAGAGGCCAACAGCTTGTGCATGGCAAATGAGGGAGGGGAGGGGGAGAAAGAGAGGTTGGATTTCTCGTCGGCAACAACTCACTGAAAGCAGAGGGACAACATGAACTTGCGCAGCTGCTTCAACAGTCAATGGCTTACATGAATTTTTAATCAAACGCCCACGTGTTCATCAGATTAATCTTCCTAACGATTAACATGTCAAGTGATGTACAAACTTCGTCAGTGCTGATAACATTACAGTTCTTGCACAGTAAATTAAAAATAATGAAAATGGTGCTAAACAGCAGGGAGTGTAGTTTCCTCGCATAACTTCCCATCCTTCTCAGCTGAAAATGATGATTCATGTTGACACTTCTATGAGCACTGCCAACCCTCGGCTACCTCGCCCACGTCAACATTCTTCATCTATATGCCTAGACAATGCTCTTCAACCGGACGAAGGACAGAGCTCAATCCTATCCATATGCCTGCACTTTCTTGTGGGAATCACAGGTAGCCATAAGGAGCAGGAATCCTACTTGAGTTTTTCTCCTTCCTACTCCGGGGGCACAAAAAGAATCGTAGTTGTCCACATCACTGCCCGAGCTGAAGCCAGGTAACTCGACATTGACCAGGATGGAACCACGGACCTTCCTCACCTGAATGGTTCAGCATCACTCCATGTGGCGCATTTACTCACTGAGCCATCAAAAGAGCTCTTAAGATAATCATTTGCTTTAGAATTGTTCATACTAATTTCAAAAAGCAGTTACAAAGCGTTTCTGTCAATTGTATACTTTTTTCCCCCTCTTTTAGGCATCCAGCTTTGATGACATAATTGGAGAAATTAGCCAAAAGGAGTTACAGAGCCCGACAGCTTGAGGGGGTTGAATTAACGCATTCAGCGGAGCAGTCGGATAACATTAATTGTCTCTCTGCTGTTAATTGGACTCTCACACTGCTGGATTCAGAAACTCCTTCAACCCAGTTCCTCCTGATAAGGACATAGAACTCAGGGCTCAGATTAAAATATTTTTCAGAAAAGATGCAAAATTAATTATAATTTTTCTGCTGGTGTTCAATTTTAAAAATTAAAACGGGTACAGAAGACAAGATTGCCTTTAAGATCAGATTGGTTCATTCTACTTTGCTCTTCTTATCCTTTTTCGATGTTACTGCTGCTTAAATTTCGATATCATACAAAACATACCGACAGAGAGAGCTTTCCTGTTCTCCCCATGTTTCCCGAGGCCACCGACCCATGCAGGGTTATGGTTCCACAGGTGCCAGCGGTCCCCTTGTGCCTCACTCAAGTGGCCGTATGAGCAGGCAGCGAGTGTTCCCAATATTCGGCACGGGAGGCATCACAGCCAAGTGCAATACCGCCCTCACCCAAGGGCTGCCGTGTGGAGTTTTATAGCAGGGACCACTTAACAGTGATCGGGGCGGGAGCCCCAGCTGATTTCAGCCCTCCTTACCCCGGGGAAGCAGGGGCCAAATGTAGCAGCCCAGCGGAAAGCAACTTAATTCAGCTCGGGCTTTCTTGCTCTTTACGGCTCAGAACCACATTAGGCAGCACAATTAACCATTAGGAGAGGTTTCTTAGCATAAATGCAAAATCATAGACTTGTACAGCACAAGAGGAGGCCATTCGGCCAATCGAATCTGCGCTGCTCTTTCGAAGAGCGATCCAGTTCGTCCTACGCCCCCAATAACTTGAACAAAGCTCTCACTTCCACAGAATCTACAACTGTAGATATACACAAGCTTGGAACTCAGTTGATTGCTATCCATCCAAGGCTACTTCAAATTGTACTGGAAGAAGTGCCACAAACATATTTTTAAAATTGGAATTTAACTCCTATCTGACCATCAGGTTCCGGTCCCAAGTATTTCAAATAGGTCAATAAATGAAAATATTTTTAAAAACATACAACTAAATACGTCAATCATCAGCAATGGATCACCCTGAGCATGTGATCCCTTTGGATTCACATCCAAGTGATGTTGAAACTGCAAAGTAGAGCTTGTGGAAGGCGTAAAGATTTTAGCAAACAATTCAAGTGCGTCGTGCGTGACTCGTACAATTCAATTGCTTGTTTTAATTAACTCTGGAGGAAAAATTATTTCCTGATGTATTCTATATTCCTGCAGCAAACGAAGCCAGCCAAGAGCATTCCTGGGGGCTAATTTTGAGTGCCTCCTCCTGAAAAGGGTGTTGGGTCACTTACTGTCCCGTTTAGGCTGGTGCCATCTTCCGTAGGGTCTTAAGAAGGATCACTGGAGTGCCCACCTGTTCCAGGCGGGAGGCCACTTTTAATATGCAAATTGGTGTCCTATGATGTACAAAGGACACCGATTGTATGAAGATGCTAAACCCAATTAATGCTGTTGCTTTGTTCTACTCCTTCAACTACATACACGGCACTTAAGTGCAGGAGAAGCAGGTACACAAGTCCCTATCTATAATTCTCAACACTCCAAGAAATTCTCAACATTAACAAAATAATGCGCTTCTATAGGAACTGGCAGCCAGC
Organism: Somniosus microcephalus; assembly: GCF_052327205.1. Taxonomy (NCBI): domain Eukaryota; kingdom Metazoa; phylum Chordata; class Chondrichthyes; order Squaliformes; family Somniosidae; genus Somniosus; species Somniosus microcephalus. The sequence goes on from NC_141018.1 coordinate 32,679,901, forward strand.
GTTCCATTAGCCATATAGCAGCTAGCATCTTGTCCCTTTACCTTTTTGTTTGTATGGTGATTTTAGTTTGTGTCTTTTTTGTCCTATTCCCTTCTTGTTTGTTACATCTCTTTCCAGTTATTTCCTTAAAAAAAAATCTTGCAGCCCATTAAGCGCCATTACAACAGTTTGGATTGCTCGACTTGTGACCTTCACCCCCTCCCTCTTTGTTCTGGTCACTCCAATAAAGGTGCTCACCTATCTTTCTGAGGAAGGGCCTCCATTCCAAGACATTAACCTTTCTTTTCTCTTTGAAGCAGATCGAGCGGTGGTGTATTTCCAGCATTATCTGTTTTTATTACAGCACATGACCCCAAACTAAACCTCAGCGTTAACCAGTGGCTGCCTCCAAATGTATGAACTAGCCACGATGCAACCACTACTCGCAACTGCTTAATTGTTGTTTACACATTAAACGAACCTTCTCCATTTATACAGCACTTACTTGGCTTTGAAGGGCGAGTCTGGGATCTGAGCTTTGGCTTCCAGCGAGCTTTCATACTCTTTACCCCTGCATACAGTGAACAGAAGAAAGCCATTAAAACATTAGCTGCTGTGTCTTATACTAATCTAAAATGGCCAGTATATATTATTCATTGATGCAACAGAGAATAAACTCTGTTTCCTCGTCACGTCTCTCCCTTCCTTCAAACACTTATTAAAATCCTATGTTTTTGACTGCACTTTCAGGCTAAACTTCTCACCCTTAACCCATACAGTCCCCCTTTGCAGTCCTCACTCTCACCAGTGAAGTGCTCAAAGATGCTCTTCTACATGAGGCACTAAAGATGCAAGTTGTTTTAGGGTTATGTTACATTTTTTTAATTCCATAATACAAGTATTCACTGCAACTTCATGGTATCTAATTAAAAGGGAGCTAGATGTAATATCTCCAAATTTGCAGACGACACAAAGCTGGGTGGGCATGTGCGCTGTGAGGAGAATGCCGAGAAACTACAGGATGATTTGGACAGGTTGGGTGATTGGGCAGAAGCATGGCAGATGCAGTATAATGTGGATAAATGCGAGGTTATCCACTTTGGTGGCAAAAACAGGAAGACAGATTATCTGAATGGCAATAGATTGGGAGAAGGGGAAGTGCAACAAGACCTGGGTGTCCTTGTGCACCAGTCGCTGAAGGTAAGCATGCAGGTGCAGCAGGCGGTTAAGAAGGCAAATGGTATGTTGGCCTTCGTAGCAAGAGGGTTTGAGTACAGGAACAAGGATGTCTTGCTGCAGTTGTACAGGGCCTTGGTGAGACCACATCTTGAGTATTGTGTGCAGTTTTGGTCGCCTTATCTGAGGAAGGATGTTCTTGCCATGGAAGGAGTCCAGCAAAGATTCACCAGGCTGATACCTGGGATGGCAGGAATGACATATGAGGAGAGATTGGGTCGATTGGGCTTGTACTCGCTGGAGTTTAGAAGAATGAGAGGGGATCTCATTGAAACTTATAAAATTCTAACAGGACTAGACAGACTAGATGCAGGAAGGATGTGCCCGATGGTCGGGGAGTCCAGAACCAGGGGTCACAGTCTAAGGATAAGGGGTAAGCCATTTAGGACAGAGATGAGGAGGAATTTCTTCACCCAGAGAGTGGTGAACCTGTGGAATTCTCTACCACAGAAGGCAGTAGAGGCCAATACATTAAATATATTCAAGAAGGAGTTGGATATATTTCTTAAGGCTAAAGGGATCAAGGGATATGGGGAGAAAGCAGGGACCGGGTATTGAATTGGGATGATCAGCCATGATCGCATTGAATGGCGGAGCAGGCTCGAGGGGCCGAATGGCCTACTCCTGCTCCTATCTTCTATGTTTCTAGAAAAATGGCTCTGCTCAATTCCTAGTCAAGCAAAACAGCTGATTTTAACCAACATTCCTCAGCTAATCCACTGTGATTTTTGATCATTTTTATACCATTTACAGGTGTGTGTAAGTACACGTAGATGGTGAGTTAGAGGATATGCTGTCTTATAACAATAGGGATACTGTCAAAGTGTAATGGTGAAATGTTACAAGTAATTGACACTTGCAGGAAGTGTGGGCACTAGGCAGGACTTTTAATAAATCACAGATATAGATCTCTTCCTTTCTAGTTGTGCCCATGATCAGCCACATTCTAAACTTTGATTCTTCAGTTATATCCAGCACTGCAACACTAAGAATCCATTCAGACACCAATTTCCAGGAGTTGAGTGTTGGGTTACAGCAGACAAACTGGAACAGCAGTTGATGCAGTAATGATGTTGTCCCTTTAAATTACTTAAGCGCCCTCTGTAACTATGGTACGATATACTATCACTGAAGCTGCTAGTGACATCTACTGACAGAGCTTCAATGCTGCAAGAATTTTTTCTTTTTTAATATATTATCAAGGCTGGCCAATTTGACCTTTTGGTCCTTTTTCCTGTAGTGTCCATTTGTATCATTGGATGTAGGAGTTTATCAATCCATTAGCTTTTTATCCCCATATCTTGCAGTAAGCAAGCCTGTCAGAGTTATTTATAGGCACACCTGAAGAAAGAATATTTTCCACATTAAAATAAAGACATTGCTGAAATCTAAATTTACTTTAACGGAACACATGTTCGGTAGGTGTGAAACAAGCCCTAGATGTTTAAAAGATTAAATCCCTAGGTGATGGGCAGATGCCCATCTTGTAAGACAGTACCGAGACTGAAAAGAGTGCCAAAGGATAACATAAATCAAGTAGGAATGGTGAAAGGACACCAGTTTTGGTATTAAAAACCTATGGATTGTAGGAGAAGGGATGACTGAGAAAGGGGGCTCATTCCATAATTCAGACGCCTGAGAAAGAATGACCGAGAGTAGGAGGCAGTGTGCGAAGTCTTAAATTTGCAAACTTGTGAAGTAACTATCTATTAAAGAGATACTACACGCTTGGGCATTAGAATTTTGCTGTGACTGTTTGAAGGGGTTAGTCTTGTAATTTTTCCGCTTCCTTTTCATCCATATTTTGTCCTATTTAAATTATTAAGCTTCTTACCGCAGATGCCAAGTATAATCATTGCCTTTGTTAAAGATATTAAAGTGTGATTTGTCTTACATGTTATGAGAACTCATCCATAAGACATGACAAGCCAAGTTGGAAGCTAATCATTTTCTGAATTAGTTTCCGACTAATAACGGAAATAATTCAGTTTCAAATAATAGTCTGATGGCGGTCCCAATTCAGAATGAAGTCATAAATTCAAATAAAAGCCTTGATTTACATTGTTTCACCCCCACCCACCCGACTTCCTCTCTTGAAGGCAGTGATTCACGTTGGGGTACAGTTTCATTGGTACAAGCCACTGCTTCACCCAAGTGGCCAATCTTCATGTGTGAGCCTGGAGCGTCAGCCGTGGCTCAGGGGAGAGCACTCTTGCCTCTGAGTCAGAAGGTTCTGGGTTCAAGTCCCACTCCAGAGACTTGAGCACAAAAATCTTTCGGATGAGACGTTAAACCGAGGCCCGTCTGCCCCGGATGTAAAAGATCCCATGGCACTATTTTGAAGAAAAGAAGGGGAGTTATCCCCAGTGTCCTAGCCAATCAAGGTAACAAAAACAGATTATCTGTTCATTATCACATTGCTGTTTGTGGGAGCTTGCTGTGCGCAAATACCCCGTTTCCTACAACAGTGACTACACTTCAAAAGTACTTCATTGGCTGTAAAGCGCTTTGGGAAGTCCTGAGGTCGTGAAAGGCGCTATAGAAATGCAAGTCTTTCTTTCTTTAGACATTGAGTGCCGGCAGGCTGTTCAACTATGGAAGGGCATCACAGCCCAATTCTATCTGACATCCGTACATACACTTCCCAGCCACAGTCACAACCACAAGCAGGAACCTTGTCTGACATTTTGTTCCCCATCTTAGCTCCAGGGGACTGAGATCAAATGTAATAATCTCAGGACTGAGAGGCATTTTTTTCCTGAGGGTAAACCAGGCCACAACCTGACTGTTCAGAGAGCAGTTTTAGTATAGGTATAGTTCTGGGGATAGATTTATGCATTATCATTCAGGGAATAGTGCAGAGCAGTAGCAGGGCAGAGGAACGTATAGAACCTTACAGGGAAAGAATAGAAATGGGGGAGGGTTGTGTTGAGAGAGACTGAGCTGATTAAAACAAACCACTGTCAAACTAGGTAACAACTTGAACTGAGGCCTTTCCAAAATATAATCTTGCATAATTACAGCTGAAAAGGCAACTAAAAGATCAAGTAGTTATTTGCCTTGGGCAATTGCACTGATGCCAGCAAATTGATGAATAACTTTCTAGAAGAGGTACTGCCAAATAAGCAGAAGAAAACTTTTTAAATTTTGTTCATTATATTTACAGCTGGATATCCGTTGCCTATAAATCCACACATTTATTTATCATACAAGTACTGCTCTTAAAAGTAAAGGGAGATGAAGAATCTTTCTATAGACATTTACCATTTTAAACAGAATGGCTTCACGTCACTGTGTATTTATGGATATAGAATCTGTCACCAGCACTTTTTTATGCTGACCTGCTATCTTGATCCTCATTTTAATGATCATCCCGTCAATAAAAGGTACCTTTACTAAATAAAATTAACATAAAGCTCGGCTCCGTTGGCAGCATGCATATCCGAGTCAAAAGGTTGTGGGCTCAAGGCCCATTCCAGGAACTGAGCACATAATCTAGGTTGACACTTCATTGCTGTACCGAGGGAGTGCTGCACTGTCTCGAGGTGCCGTCCTTTGAGGAGACTCTAAACCAAAGCCCATTTAAATGGATGTTAAAAGGTCCCAAGGCACTACTTGACAAAGAGTAGGGAACATCTGGTCAATTTTTCTGGCCAATGTTTGTCCCTCAACCACCAACAGCAAAAACAGATTAACTTGTCATTCATCTTATTGTTGTCCATGGGATCTTTCTGTGTACAAGTGGCCACCACGTCTCCCCACATTAACAATTACTGCAGTTCAAACTAATTTATTGCGTATGAAGCGCATTGATATGCTCCCGAGAGATATGACTACGTCTTAAATGAATATAAGTATTTTCTTTGCACAGCATTCGACAAGAACACATACTGAAACATACAAATGTGTTTCTGACAAGTTCATAAGAATCCAAGTTATTTGAAGAGGTGTTTGGCTGGCGTATAAAAGGACTCCATGGTCTCTTAAAAAATGTTTTCAAGTCACTCGCAAAGTGCTTTTTCATCAATGGCCACTTGGTAACTCCTAACAAGTATCAGAATTAAAATAATAAACTTTCACAGCTGATTTGCTAATAAACAGTGCGACAATGTTCCAAACAATTATATGAATTCTGAAGGTACACAGAGTTTGAACCACTTGTTCACTCGCAAACATATGAATTAACGCCATAGGCTGGCGTGTGGTTTCGGTAAAGCAAAATGGTATTCTTTACAAGATGTGGTCACTCACTGTTGCTTAAAAAATGTTCAACTGCCTCCACGTAGCTTGTTTATACTGGCTAACAGCCACAGCGCCCAGAGATAAGAGGCACCGCTGCTCTGATACTGCCTCGTTTGGCTCCAGCATGCTCAGATCAACAGGTGAAAGCTGTCACCCAACCATCAGCCTTCACAAGTCCTTGTTGCTGGAGGTATCCAACAGTACTACAGTGTAATTTGGTACCAACCCACTCAGATCAGTAATCCAGAAGAAAGCTCGTGCAGAATCACTGCACAAATATGTAGACAAAGGGGAGACCTACAGGAAGTTAGCAGGGCATTGCGACTCATTGCTTCACGGCAGCCAGGCTCTTTCTTTTTGAAATATAAACTTTTTACAAGATGTTTGCGAAGGAGTATATTTTAAAAGAAAAAAAATTCTGACACGCTAATGATTTTACCGAGTTGAAAAGAGAGGGAAAAAAAACTTCATAAATCTAAACTTTTACAAAAAGCTTGCAAATAGTAAGATTGACACAAAAAATGCTCAAGGATTGAAAAAGCAGTGAAGATGAATTTTTCCCATTGTAAAAGCAGGAGACAAAGAATTGAGGAATGCTGCCAGAACAAGGCACTACATACAGTGGCAAATGAGGGAGATTAGAGGATTAGCACAGTTCCTGTATGGTGCTAAAGTTTCACAACAACTTGCATTTATATAGCATCTTTAAAGTAGAAAAACATCCCAAGGCATAATCAGACAGAAATGATTTACCAAATTGGCAGTGCCCCAATGGTTGACTAAGCCGAATGAATGAGTAGCAAATTAATCCTATTCTTCTGTCTTTTTTTTGCATTGCAATTCATTTTACCCAATTTTATAATTTTCCTGGTACCGTGTTTCCCACCAGAGTTGGTCCTCCAGTCATGGAGACTTCACCATGACTGTCATCACTCAGGATTTAATAGGGTCAATCTAGGTGTTGGCTCCACAGCTTGTGTTAAAATAAACATAAACAGCCCCAAAACTCAGCAGTGTTAAATAGAGTTGTAAAAATTGTACCCAAATGGGTCATGTCCAATGGCTCCCCCTTAGCCAACGTCACCAAGGCAACAGAGGAGTCGTTGGGGAAAATGAAAACTTATATATGGCATGCATCTAAAAGCAATAACTTATATTCAAAGCACTTTCTCCAAGACGGCCTTTTCAATAGCTATTCTATTGCTATTTTAATCCTTTGAGTGCAGGCTGACTAACTTTGTATGAAAATAAAAATCTAAAATCTTCAGTGCAGGACATATTAGTAATGACAAAATAGTCCATTTTATTTGTGTAATATAAACTATAATATTTTCACTTGTACAGAACTTTTTCTGTAGATGTATCGGCAGTCGACGTAGCATTCAAAAGTCAGATGTAACAAAGTTCTCCAGATGTTCTATGTAGAACAGGGAGGTGGGAGATAATTATAAAGCTATAACCGCTCTGGAAGATTTCAGATAATGCCAAAATGCAAGATTATTAGCAACCTGTGAACTCAGAAATTCAATTACAACTTTCAAAGAGGGAGTTTCACCAACAGAACCGCTTTAAAAAAAAAGTTAAAGAATTAGGATTAATCTGTTTTTCGCCTGTTTCTTTTGTAGAAACTGTGAGCACTGATGACATCACTGAAGGATAGAAGAGATTTGGCGCTGGAGTCGCCGGACAGCATAAAGGAGCTGAATTAACATTAGCAGAGATGTTAACTCTGGGGCATTGGGCAATCGCATTATTCCAGCTGCACATATTAATCCAGTTTGCTTGCACTGTTGGGCTCAGTAACTGCTCCATGTCAATTACCTCATGTCATCAGCGCTTGCTGTTTAAGCCAAATTATTCAAGTAAACACAACCAAAAACAGATAGGAAAAAAAGGCACCATTTTAAAGAGTTAATCGTGAGCTTTTATGGTGGTTTTGTTTGTTAAGAGAGTTTATGCATTGTGACAGTGCACTGTGGAGCATCAATATTCAATGCCACAGATCAGTGCGATGCAGAATCAATTCGCCCCACTCTACTGAGTCTCGATGCTGCGAGAAAGCAGTAAGTGAATCACAAAGCACTCTTACACTTCAGGAGTTCACCTGATGATAGGCACATGGTTCTTGCTAGGCACAAGCAATCCAACCTGTAGGGATCCGAGAAGATCGTAAATGCAAGAAAATGTGAGTCAAAGAATCGGTCATAGAAGCAAAAGCCTCTTGTTGCAGCAGATCCGTGGATCTCCCTTCAATTTGCATTAAAACCAAGCAGGCATGGAAAGAAAAAAATAAAATGGGAAGTTCGTTGTGGAGGTCATTCTCCTTCAACAAGAAAGAAAAAAATATTTGGATTCCTTCCTACAAGAAGGAAAGACATTGCAGGCAGAGTTATTTTGCATATGTGCATCCTGGCCTGAAATCAGGGTTGCTATTTTGGCAGCAGCTATTCTGCAGGCTGAGGGTGTTAGTGGGGAGATTCATGGAGGAGGGAGGAAATGGTAGTACTGATGTCAAGACACTCCAAGAGTAGCAGATTTACAGAACTGACTATCAGTAAAAACAGTTAGTTCTTTTAAAACAGAGCTGGATAGGTATCTGTTCGAGGACAGGATTGAAGATTATATTGCTGGTCAGGAATGATCAAATACTTTACAGAACATGGGTTCATGCACTGCCGAGGACATTTGAAATTCAGGCCTGTAAGTGTGAGTTGTATAGTTCAATTAATATTCTGCCTAATATTCTAAGAGTTCTGCCTCTCGCTCTTGGGGGTTGGAGAGAAATTTCAGAGTGTTACTGGATAAAGAAGTTTCCTTGTGGTTGGTTAGCTCCCTCAAAAAAGATTGATGGGAGATTAGGTGGAACAATCGGCCAAACTGTACAAGGCAACTTGAAGGGAACCGGTTTTTCCGGCTTATTCTCATTCCATATTTTCCTTTGTTCTAACTCGCTCCTGCTATTTTATACACTCAGTGAAAGTTCCAGGTTTTCTTAGCATTTTCACAAACTTTCTAGGACACAAGGACATTCACATTTCTTCCACATACGTTCCAGGGAAACGTAAACTACAGTATACTAAAGGATAACATACAAACGGGCTCCTCTGACAGCGGTACAGGGAGTGCAGAATAGTCTGGAGCAGTGATCTTTCGGATGAAACTTTAAACTGAAGCCAAATTAGGTGGATGTTAAAGATCCCATGGCACTACTTGGCATACAGCAGGGAGCACCTGGTAAGTTTTTCTGGCAATATTCCTCCCCCGACCAGTACTACTAAAAACTGAGTAACTGAACCACACAGAGAGGAAGGGCCCACAGGTTCAATATCTGGTCTGTGCTGACCTCAGCCAGGGTGGGAGCAGGGGCATTATAACACCACGGTGCTGCAGAGCGGAAAAACTGGCAAAGGCTCTGTTAAGTCTGTGTGTTCCAGTTGTATTAAGATTAATTACTGACACAGACTACAAGAATAAAGTTTCAACAGGTCTTTACTAGTTGGAGGTCAGGACTATACTAAATACAATATCACTACACAGTACTTATATACCGGTGGTCACCACCGGTATTATGTATACAGCAGCCAGAGAAAGTAGTACATCTCTTAAGGTGGAACAGGCTTAAGTTCTCTTAAGGTGGAACAGGTTACATACACCACAGGCTCCTGCTCCAGATTACTACCTCCTGGATGTGGAGCGAGAACAGCACTATGCTTCGTTATACCCTGATGTCCAAAAGTCAGTCAACATCCACTATCTAAACTCACGCATACAAGATGGAGACTTGCACAAGGTCCTAGAGGGTGCCTGGTGCCTATGGAACTGCAGCCAACAAGGGGTCAATGCCTTCTGGCGATAAAGAAAGAAAGAAAATGGTTTCTTCGACAGCACCTCCCAAACCTGCGACCTCTACCACCTAGAAGGACAAGGGCAGAAGGTGCATGGGAACACCATCACCTCCAAGTTCCCCATCAAGTCACACACCATCCGGACTTGGAAATATAGCGCCGTTCCTTCATCGTCGCAGGGTCAAAATCCTGGAACTCTCTCCCAAACAGCACTATGGGAGTACCATCACCACACGGACTGCAGCAATTCAAGAAGGTGGCTCACCACCACCTTCTGAAGGGCAATTAGGGATGGGCAATCCAGCAACGCCCACATCCCAGGAACGAATAAAAAAAAGAGACGAGGGGAGAAGGGAGGAAGAAAAATAATGTTAAAATGTGTAGCAGCTATTCAGAATTCAGTGGGTTAAATTAGAGGAAGCAAATCCCGATTTGGTCTGCACATTTTCCACTGCCCTCTCGGCCGTCAAGACCTCTGATTAAGGTTAATACAGTGGCATCTGTATGTGTTTGCCAAATGGCCATCTGCCAGAAAGATTAACTAGGTTGCGCACCATACTGTTCCTGTCAGGCTGCCCACACTAAATAGATGCAGAGTAATGCATCACTACACCAGGCTTGTTTAGATTAAGAGTTCAAGTCTATTGCAAACAAAGGCCCCGAGCCCCCTATATGAATCCTCATGATTAGACTGAATGCGTGGGTTTTTTTTTTCCCCAACAGGATGTATATCTCAAAGTCAAGGTGCAAATCTGTCACACAATTGTTCCCAGTGGTTTCTCCCCCCTCCCGACAAGGGTAACAGTTCTGTGGGCACAGGCAGATCTTTGATACCTTGTTCATCACGTTAGTCTATGCAACATGTAACAGCAGACTATTCTACCATGAAGGCCAATACCGCCAGATCATCTACACATGCGCACTTTAAGGGCCTCTGATCATTATCCAGTGAATGTAGGAAAAGCGGCAGCCAATTTGAACACAGCAAGCTCCCACAAACAGCAATGTAATAAATGACCAGATAATCTGTTTTAGTGATGTTGATTGAGGGATAAATAATGGTCAGGACACCGGGGAGAACTCCCCTGCTCTTCCTCAAAATAGTGCCGTGGGATCTTTTACGTCCACCTGAGAGAGCAGACGGGGCCTCGGTTTAACGTCTCATCCGAAAGACGGCACCTCCGACAGTGCAGCACTCCCTCAGTACTGCACTAGAGTGTCAGCCTAGATTAATGTGCTCAAGTCCCTGAAGTGGGGACTTGAATCCACAACCTTCTGACTCAGAGGCGAAAGTGCTCCCAACTGAGCCCCGGCTGACACTCATCGGTACATTTAGAGTGGCACTGATTACAGGATTATGTTTTTTTCACGTGGAAATGGAGCAGGAAATCTAATAATTGAAGCTGCCACTTGTCAATTCTATTCAATACAACAGGACGTGAAAAAAAATGTAGTATTTGCACTAAAACAAGTAGCATGCCCTACAAAATCTTGTTCTTTGGTGTGCTCAATACTTAGGTAAGCTTCCTGCCAAGAAATATCCATTTTTTTTTGTAGTCTTATACCTCACTGGAGTGGATGACAGGAGAAATAACTACGGGCGCAGTTTAGAACAAGGCTTTATATACAGTGGGGTGGAAAATCAAAGTAGCAACACAAGGGCACAAGTTTCTTAATGGGATAGTGTTCTCATAATTTCCCTACATCGCCCATCCCACCCCAATGTGTACAGCACTTTAGAGAAAGCTTTTCAGCCACAACATAGATACAGCTGAGAAAGGCCATTTCACTCATCTATCGAAAAAAAATACCTGCTGCCCAACATGGATTCCAACTTTTTTAAATTAATTCCTGGGATAAAGAAAGAGAGAGAGAATGACAGAAAAGAAAAAAAGACTTCTAGTTAAACAAAACCTTATCACGTCTGTTAAAAATTTACATACAAGGAATTACTTTGAACTATGACAACTGTTAATTGCAGCATCCAGTTTGCACACAGCAAGATCCCATAAACAACAATTAGATGAATGATCAGTTACGCTGTTTTCAAATTGGTTTTAGTGTAATTGGCTCCTTAAATGTGGCTCTCTTGCAGCGAGTGGCAGCTCCAGAGTAATATTGCCAGATCCATTAAGGCTATGTCCAGTCATTGCGATTCTGGCAAGTTTACCATGGGATTGCCTCACCTGCATGACATCCACCTGTTGGCAGCCAGCAGTGTTATCTCCCCACTAAAACCAATATAAAAACAGCTTTTTCGGTGGTATTTGTGGAGGGAGGAATGTTGGCCATGCCATGGGATCTTTAGCATCCACCTGAACCACAGGAACAAGACGGCAGCTGTGACAATGCAGCACTTGCTCAGTACTGCACTGGAACACTACACAATACACTTTCAAGAACTTCTGAGTATTAGCCGTGGTAATGCAATTATATGTAGATTTATTACGCATACAGCGAGTTTTCATGCATTTCATGGTTGATATTAAAAAATACCATGCAATATGTCAGTGACTCCATCATAAAATCAATATGATTTTCAGCATCAGGATACAGCTACAGAAAAAAATGAAGTAAATTCACTGCTATATTAAGTAATTTAAGTGAATTTAATACAATAACAGAGGGGTAACAAGCAACTCATGCTTTTCCCTTGTAGTTTATGACGTAATCTGAACCCCATGATTGAATCATTACCTTGTAATTCACTGAAAGGTATCCTCAATGTATCACTCACACTTTACAGTATTGATTAGTGAAAAACATGGGGCAAGCACAGCACGGCAGGGAAAAACTTGGTAGTATGTCACGAAGCTAATGACCGGTGTCAGCTTTAACAGCTCTTTTTAATAAGGTGACAGAAGGATCACGCCCTTCTAGTGACCCCGCGAGACCATGACCCTGTCACCAGACTGAGCTTTAACTACAGACTGGGACACATCGAATCACCAAGTACGTCTAGTTCATCTCATTAATTCAGAATAAAGACAAGCGAGAACCTGAAGCCTGAGGCATAGATCCATGGTCAAGATTCAAGAGTTGCCACGCATTTGTCCTTTTTAGGATTTACAGGAAAAAGCAATCAGGTGGTCGACGGGAGTAGAACTGGGACTGGAAGAGAAGGGGAAAAATAAAAGCATATTACAAGAAACTTTGTGTTACCCGGAGGCTAAATGTCCGGCAAGCTCGAGCCACCGGCAAAAATCAGGAGCTGGTGCGTTAGGTTTTTTTTTCTTTTTGTTGCTTTTTCCTCAACAGTCAAGCTCTGCAAGGTCTCGCTGAAGCTGTTGCTAAGTTACAGAGACGCTTGCAAGGTACGGCCGACTGTTTAGAAGCTGTTGCTAAGCAACAGGGTTTGTTGCCAGATACGGAGCTCAAAATCTCCGTATGTTTCAAGATTAGCGCTGGTTTGTCCGGCAGTTTTGATGGGACGGCAACAGCTCGGTCCCGTCGGTGCCGGATAGCACAAAGTTTCCTGTATCGTGGCACGTTCATACTGGCAAACGACACCCAGTGGCAGAGGTCTTGCAATGCGGCGAGATTACTGGTGCTTTGAAGTTGTCCTATTTATGCTGTGCATTCACAGCATCAACATCAATAACCGTGCAGGTGCAAGATCACGCTTATGCAGTTGCTCAAAAGTTGCCTTCTGGTCACAAACTTTGACGTTAGAGAAAGCTGCGTACAGGACAGGAATCGCGGGCTTCTCAGCATAACAGTTTCTGCTACTGTGCGTAGGCTACTGCTCCTTACTTCAGTGTTGGACGCTCTGTTCTCCCAGACGATACTCAACATTCCTCTTATGTTAGGGAGACCATACATCCCCGTTTCCGGGGACAGTCCCCGGATGAGGTATTTGTCCTCAGGCAAACAATGCCCCCGGTTCACGAAATTTGTCCCCGAACAGACTAGAGCCATATATATGCATATCATACCGTTAGACGTAATCACAGTTTCAGGTCAATGGACTGAACAGTGTTACTGTATTATTTACAAACTGTGTTTGAATGCGCTTCAATAGAGCGACATCACATCCACGGTAATTATATACACATTTGATTTGCATTTGTAGTGTATATGTGCTGCTAAAGAAATGTCTCGCAATGCTGCATAACCTACATTTTCCTGGTTACTTTGCTGTGCTCCGACCCGGTGTCTCCCCGGATTCGGTTTAGAAAATATGGTCACCCTACCTTATGTAGCCTCTGCTGCTGTGCCTTCATCCAGTTCTCAATGCCATACAAAATGTTGCTTGCTTCTTTCACTATCCCTCTTTCCTCTTCCAGACTGATATCCACAGTTTGTCAAAAACACTGCCAGCCAGTGCAATGCATTTTTTAACCTTTGTTGGTATACAATTTCTCATGTAAGCTTGTTCAATCGCCTCACCTTCAACAACCACTTTCTCCAGCCTTCCTTCACCCTTCTGCACCTATCTTTATACTAGTGATATCTTTCACACTGATCAGAGAGGTAGCCCAATTCAAAGCCACAATCATTGCATGGTGCTACATTTCTGTTAAGAGAGCATCCAGATGGTTATTATTAATGAGCATCAGATTGGCTCAGTTAGTGGCACTCACGCCTCCAAGTCAGAAGGCCATCGATTCAAGTCCCACTCTAGGATTTGAGAACATGATCTAGGCGGACGCTTCAGTGCAGTACTGAGGGGTGCTGCGCTGCAGGAGCAGCTGTCCTTACGATAAAATCTTTAGCCTCTGTTTACCTGTTCTGGTGGGTATTTAAGATCGCATGGCATTATTTGAAGAAGCAGAGTGTTCTCCTGGTGTCCTAGCCAACATTTTTCCTTCAAACAACATTACAAAAAAAATAGATCAACTCCTTCATCTCATTGCTGTTTGCAAGACCTTACTGTATACAAATTGACTGGTGCATTCACCGACCATGATGGCACTTCAAAATAAGGTGAGGTACTTTGGGATATTTCCGAGAGAAATGATAAGATGCAATGTAAATACAAATCTTTCTTTCATTTCTATTAGAATTCAAAAAGTTATTTGGGTGAGGGGGGGGTGCTCAACAGGCACAAAGAGGACGTTAGACTCCATCATTATTTTCTTAATGGGCTTGATTTTTCCCAAGGATCATAACCCCCTATTATTCAATCAGCAAAGCATCCCCAAAACGAGGACTTCACTGGGTCTGTACAGTACATATCTGGCACCTTAACATTTCAGCAATGAAAACTTTGGTAAATACAATGGAATATTTTGAGCTGCACTTCACACAGGCAAACATTTTTGGAAATCCTGCTAATAAAATTAACTCTTCAATGGTTAGACCCATCCTACACGCCCTCTTCAGATGAACAGTTCCAATAACTTTTAAACTTTTTAATAAGCAGCCAGTCCCAGTCATATTCATAACATGGCCTGCAGCTCATTTTTGCAGCCTGCCTCTCCGTCATCCATTGGGTTTGGCCAATTCGTTGCTCCACTTGTCTCGGGGACACCTCTTGTACCCAGTCTGGCTGTGGGATACTGCGAGGACTGAACTTTGGTGCTGTTCCATCCCCTTTTTGCCATCCAAGAAAGAAGGGAATTACTAGTGTATTAGGAAGTGGTGTTCACAGAGTGCAAAAATGGGCTCCATTCAATCATAGAACCAATAGGTCCGCAGTTACTTTGGCAAGGGTGTTAAATTTCGGGCTCTCTCTCTCTCAACACCTTTAATTGTGTAAACAGCTAGATGACAGTTTTCAGAAGCAAACACAGTCTCTGCCATGTCTGGTTTAGCGCAGTCTGGGTCTAACAGCAAGTTCTTAGAGCAGCAGGCTGCTTATTGGAGAGAGCAGAGGATATCCATGTTCTCCTGCCACTTCAGCAGCAGAATACTCCACTGTTAAAAGACTGCACGCAGGTCAAAACTGCTCTCTAGATTTATTAAAAAGTAAAAAGTGAGAGAGAAAAATAAAGACACAGGCAAGATATTATGCAACTAAATTATCAAAGTGGGTTGACTTATTAAAAGCTTGTCCCAGGAAATTCTTAGAAAGACAATCATAGTCTCTGGTGGCATATACACAAGATTCTATTCACCCCATCCCACTTGGTGGCATGAAAAATAGAAAACTGAAGAACCATAGCAAACTCCCAGTATGCTAAGAATATGTTTTCCTTTGCAGTTCAAACAATTCCCTTTCAGCAGTGAGTCAATCAAAATGTTAACATTGTTACTGCCTTAAACAGCAATGGGAGAAAGGCTTGTAATAATTGTATTCCGTCTTCTGATTTTAACCAGACTGTATTCATACACACACACCAGACATTGCATCCTTAGTCAAGCTACACCCATTGCCCCAGTGATCTGAGGGAATCCGTTTATCAGCTGCTTCCCGCAGAGTGCCTATCTTCCATTTGGTGTCCAGCAAAGAGAGCGAGCAGCCTCCGTTTTAACCCTAGCTACTTCAAATTATACAAAATAAAGGCAGAGATTCCAATTTTCATCATAAGAGTGTTCTGTTCTGTGGGGGGAATTGCCTGGTTTCCAATTGATGGCTGTTCTGGGCACGTCTTTAAAATCAGAAGCTCAACATGTGGGCAACTGCAACCCACGCCTGGGTCCCATCACTCTGTGCTGCCGCATGATGGTGGTTCTTGAGTAGGACGTGGCTTGGGATAGTGGCTCTTGACAAAAAGTTAGTGAGTTAACACTGTGCATTGGACCAACATTTTTATGTTATGCTTGTTCTCACACTAATCATCACTATGGATTATTATAACTCAATCAATATCGAGAACCAGAATATACCTTTGTACACAATGACAAAATATCCAAACATGCTGGGTTTCTCTTTGATTTTGTACCCCTCGTGTTTCTTTCTCTTCCTTTTGTTCTGTACACAGGCTCCGTCAGTGGCTCATCAGTTTATATCTGAGAATCAGATATTACAGTCGCAGACACTGACAGTTTTATAAAGACAGGGGTTAAACTTGGTGCAATTGCTGGGCAATATATTACTCTTCAAACAGCTCTGGCTAAATGGTTTCTGGTTATAAATATTAGCGGTCAGTGAGATCACAAAGCTGCCAAGCAGAGCTGATAATATTCAATTCATCATGACTTGTCCCTTCATTTACCCCTTGTCTACAATGCGACAGAATAGCCACCGAGGTGTTTGGCTATCTCATCAAAAGCAGGGGTCTCGGTCTGCCAGCAGAACAGCATCTAGGACTGCCTGCTGCTCTTTGAAATATCAAGGCATCACTCCCCACCAAAAAACACACACAGCACAAATTGAACACAATACACATAGAAACTATATTACAACAAAAAACATTTTTTAATTGCTTTACCGGCAGATGAAGGGGAAAGAGCACATTCTGGCAGGGCCTGTGTTTGTGTCTGTGTTACGATAGGTGATCTTGGCGAGTGAGAAGTTCCTAACTGAAACAATTTCCTTCAGGGAACTTTTTAAAATACTATTTTCTTACGGTTACGTGATGTGGTGCATCTCTTAACATTTCATTACAGACCAGTACTGGGGGCATAAACAAGGGATCAGATGTCTTGTGCGCTCTCTGGGCCAGGGACTAGTGTACAGGGTAGTGCAACTAAGAGGCAGACAAAATAAACCAAAAAAAAAAGTACATTTAAACAAATATGTGTTGAGGGCTTTTCTATTGGTAAGTTTATTTCAAGTGTGCTCAAATTACAATTTTTTTTAAGTTAAATTAATTGAATAGAACACGAGTGGGTCACCAGTAAATGGACAAAAGATAGCTGAATGTCTGAGGGAATCATACAGTCTTGCCCCAAGTACAGTATCACAGGCACAAACACAGGTCTCTCCAGTGCATTGTTACTTCCAATGTGCTGCTTCACTCAGCTGTCCATAATATTTTAAAAATTTATTTGAACATTAGTTTTGTTATTAAAAAAAACCTGCATTTCTACAGTGCCTTTCATGAACACCGGACGTCCCAAAGTGCTTTACAGCCAATGAAGTACTTTTTGAAGTGTAGTCACTATTGTAATGTAGGAAACACTGCAGCCAATTTGTGCACAGGAAGCTTCCACAAATAGCAATGCAACAATGACCAGAAAAACTGTTTTAGTGATGTTGGTTGAGGGATAGTTCAAAGAGCAACCTTGCTTCTGAATCATCCCTAGATGCCGTCGTATCAGCCAACTGAGACCTCGGTTTTTCATATAATAGCCACAGCCAGATAAAGGAGCCATCAGCATGCAGTGTAATTAGGAGACTGGAAAGAAGGTTTTCTTACTATATTATAATAAGATTCACTTTCACTTCACTCTCTAATCTGGACATAGTTAAATTCAGAGTAACAATGCCATTCACTTTTGTCTAGGAACAGTATGTCACTTCTGTCTAAGTCACATCAGTTGGTTCACTATTCAACGGCAGAGAACCATAAACTCTCAGGCTTCCGAGCCCAGTGATTAACGATGTGCTTTAATACTTACAAAAGAAAACTAAATTTTACGCTGAATAGAGTTGCCAATATCTTGGGGTAACAGACACACAAAACAGTAACACTATCTAAGGGTTCAATCCACTGTATTTTGCAGCTTTCTCTCTCCTCTCCTGAAGGTACTAAGGAGTGCTGACCACTCTCTGGAGCCCCACCCAACCATCCACTATTCAGGTGCGAGCCTTCACGGTGAGTTTTAGTAGGCAATTCGATTTGCAAGGCCATTGCAGCAAAGCCTGATCCTATCCTCATTAAGCATCCCCAAATATGCATGTTCCATTAGGACTCACTGGATAGCAATTCAGTGGAGGAATCCTGGCTGATAGTTTCTTCATCCTGGCCAAGGGGCATCAAGTTTCAATTTCAAATGGCGTTCACAAGCTCCTTCAGCTTCACTCTTGAGCTTGTGATTTCACTGGAAGCCCCACAGCTGTATTACATACAGCCTTATAAATACTCCAAAGATTTCAGTACGCTCCTTGCCAATAACAACTTGAACACAAATGCAAAGTATAAAAACAGCAAGGTACAACTCAATACAGAGTTAGAAACAAACATCCAAGATGCTAAAGGCACTGGAAAGCAGATGGATTTGCATTTTCAACTAATTCAACTCTGCAACTGAGGAAAGAAAACCTACACAACATTCAACCGAACACCACTCAATGCCTTCAATTGGATTGACATACTGTGTGTTGTGAAATTCAGAAGAGCATGTGTGGCTCTTGTATGACAGCCATACTTCCTGCAGTGAATTTAACAACAGTGATAGACTTCGTGGGCAGTGCACTGTTGTATACATATGTCTGCAACCCTAAACAATTTATATTGATTATAGCGCTCCTCACATAAAGAAAGATGTTTCAAACACTCTAAAGGGTGAACGGACAAAGAAGAGGGACAAAGAAGTTAAAGGGAAGTATTGTCGAAGGGAAGGGATTTTAGGAGGCTTCTGGGAGCAGGGTGAGAGGTGATAAGATGGATAGATTTGCTACTGATGGAACTGAGGGAACATGGAACACTGAACAATGTGTCAAAGGATGAGGACAACAAGGTGTTTTGAATCTTGGCTGTAACATCAGAGGTACACAATGAGTATATGCTAACATCCTGTTTAGAAGAAAGGATGAGGTGAGTCCCTTTAAGCCACTCACACCACACAAGCACATCAACAACACTCAGGCAGATTATCTGCCTTCACTCTTGGTTGAGGTGGCCGAAAGAGAGCATTTCTTTTTTTTTAATGGAAATAAAAACCTACAATTCAAAAAATTAATAGGGTGATTTTGCACGCTGTTTCTGTTCAGAAAGTCAGTCTGTCCCAGTCACAAGCACAATTTGCAGGCTTCTCTTGCAAACAGCTGATGCATTCAAAACATTTATTCACAGTGAATGCATTTCATTCACTCAATCGTTTACAAAAAGTGCCAGTTAATGAAGGGACCCAAGTTCAGCTCTAAAGACAAACCTAATCTCATAAGAAAAATCTATGGCGTGCTTTTTTTTCATTTGCTGGGCCATGAGATAGTTCCTGCAGGACTGAAGGTCAAGGCATGACCCTCTAAATCTTCCGATGGTCTCCCGGTTTTAGGAGCAAGGGGTCAAAATGACCTACATTTTTCATAAACTAATGTAAACACCAAAAAGCACATAAAGCAAGCCATCAATGAGCCACATCTGATCTCTGGCTGCCGCTCTGAGCTCATTTTAATATTAGTCTTTATCTTAATGGCAACAGATGTTTTATCCTCAGAGCAAGGTTCTGCAGAATTATTTTATATTATAATCATTTTGAGTGTATATTTCTCATTTTATTTAAGATTTCTTTTTTTTTTTTTTAAAAACATTTTTCTATTTTGTGATGCAGTGACTAAATAGATTAATCAGCTAGCTGATGTAACCCTACAGTTGGCAGGGATAGCAACATTGTTAGGTGGATCATTTGAAAGAAGAAATACTGGTAAAAAGGGGAAGATGAATCTGGACAGGGGATGAACTCATTAAAGGAATACTTTGGTCTAGGACCCTAAATATACTGAAGTGTTCCTTATATAAAATACATTCCACAAATTTCAACCGAGAATGCCAACTGCTACAAATGTGCATTTCCATGGACATGAAACTCTCTGTTATACGGCAAAATTCTGAAGTAGGTTCAGGTAAGTTTTACTTAATATTAGTGGCCGTTCCTGGATCTGTGGCTGTGTAACTGGGGTTCGCGCACTTGTTGCTAAGCAACAGGGAAGCCTGGATTTGTTGCTGTGTATGGAGCTCTCGTACCTTTTAAACGATACCTCTCTGTAATCCGGACTTTTTGATAAACCGGCACCATGCCGGTCCCGTTGGTGCCGGATAATAAAGAGTTTCCTGTACGCTGGTGGCACTCTGATATCCCACCCAAGTGTCCAATCTTCATGTGTAAGCTTAGTTAGTAACTGTTAGAAGGCTATTTGGATGTGGAGGGCATTACAGTCAAGTCCAATCCTGTTTTCACCCGACATCATGCACACAAAAATTCCAGAATGGGTCACTGAATGTTCAGTCACAGAAACAAGCCATTCAGCCCATCAAGTCTATGGCGGCTTACTGGATAGCGATCAGGAGCTGATTCTTCCCCCCCACAGCTCAGAGGCCCCGAGTCATATGTAACCCCTTGGGTGAGATCAGCTAGCAGCACAGACTGGGATTCAAACCTGGGGCCTTTTGGCTTGTATGGGTCAGTGCTACCTTGAGTGGCGTCTCTACCACTACACTAGGTCATTGGTACAACAAAGCTATAGAAAAACTGTTTTAATGATCTGACGTACAGATGTCTGGCCTCCTGGTAGGAGCCATGTTTTTGAGGTTGATGAGTTCAGAAGCAATGTTTCAACGTTAAGTTTCAGCCCTGCGGAACTTCCACCTGCACTCTGGTTCTTATTTTTTCTTTCTGACCAATAATCTTTCAACAGTTGCATATTGCTGATTTAATTAAAATATGCTACATGAATGCCCGTTAGCAAATCCCTTAAAATTCGCACAATGTGTTATCCACCATGACAGAGAATGCCCAAAGGTGGATAATGCAAAATGGTGTACAATCAGAATTCCTCAAATGTTGGTCTTGGTAGGGCAATACGCCACATACAGCAATGGAGGTGAATAAATAAAAAGCACAGAAATATTTCTTAGCTGTGACGTTGATTTCTGTCAAACAGAAGGATATTGGTGTTACTGGGCTGTGCAATAAGGCAGTACCTCGGTTAAGGCTGTCTGGCAAAACTCCTGGCAGATAATCAGGGAGAGAGTAAACTGGAACTTGGATAATGTAAAAAATTACTTTCTTTTATATAGCACCTTATCGCCTCTCAGGATATCCCAAAGTCTTTCCATCCATTGAATTACTTTTAACGTGCAGTCACTGTTGGTTATGTAAGCAAACTAGCAGCCATTTCGTGTACAGCAAGATCCACAAGCAGCAAATAGGCGCATGACTAGTTAATCTGTTTCTGGATTTGTTAGTTGAGGTGGAATGTTGGCTGGGGCACCAGGAAAAATCCCTGCTTTTCTTTGACTAGTGCCACTGGATCTTTTATGTTCACCTGAACAGGCTGATGGAGGCTCAGCTCAATTCAAAGGACGTTCTCTCCAACAAGGCAGCACTCGCTCAGTACTGCACTGAAGTGTTGGCCTTGAATACGTGCTCAAGTCCCAGACCCACAATCTTCTGATTCAGGTGCAACAGTTCTACCAACTGAGGCCAAGTTGATATAATGTACCTGAATGTAATTTTCCTTTTTGTAAATGTCCTCAATAAGATGCTGAGGGATTGAACACTTTCCAATTTGGGTTCCCAGTGTCAGCTTCAAGCATTCCCAGGTCAGGGACAGCAGAGTTAGATGCAAAGTAAAGCGCCCACCTCTCTGCCCCAACAAGGTGCGGGAGAGCTCCAAGCTCAGAAAATCACTTGTTACTCCACCAAGGAGACATTTTTGCCACACCAGCCATCCTCTGGCCTCTGAGTGAGATTGCCAATTTAGTGCCAATTCCTGATGAGGCTTCCAGCTCATCAACTGAGTTATAGTCTTCAAACTGTCTCAAGCATTTACTTTGAAGTGCATGAACTATCACAAAATCCAATGTGCAAGTTAAAACTTTCCTGCTCCAGTGTAACCTCCTGGGCTTTTACAATAATGCCAATTGCAAAATAAGAGAACGACCTATTCAGTGCAGCAACTTATCCACCAGATTTTACAGTACATTAAATTTACTTAGTGCCCAGATTAGACATTCTACTCTGTTTAACTCGATAGTTGTTGTGTTGTAATGACTTTTATTGCTGAATAATTATTTTGTATTGAACAACTTTTGCACGGTGCTACAAAGAAGGTCGACTAGCTCGATTTCACACCCGTAATTGCCCAAAAAGATTATTCCAAGGTCTCCTGTGCTGTTAAAAAGACCTGGAACAAGAGAAAAGCGAGAGAGAAAAAAAATCAAAGAACTCAAGACCATTCCTTCACCTTATACCAACTGGATCAATAGTGAAGGAGGCAGATGCCTGTGCCTCAGAGCAGGTCACCTGCCTGCCTATTCTCTCAGTCAGAATGGTGTGGAGAAACACTTGACAGGGGCAAGAAAGCAAATCGAAAGCAGAATGCAAAAACAAGCAAGACACTGTACACTGGATAAAATATAATATCCTAAGTGTGCATACCAAACAACAGTAAGGCTCAGAAAGCCAAGTTTCATTTGTCAATGCTTAAACACAAGAGTGTGGCAGTGATGTATGATTCTGAACGAGTCAACACAAAAAGGAACTGACAGGCTTTAAGTGTGGGGCATGTGTCGCCATTCACTCTGAAATTCATTTACCACTTCATGTCGAGGATCGGCTTCCGTCAGTCCACGGGGAACATAATACAAAGTCATTTTGCTACTGTAATGTCTCAAACCAAAATAACTACAGCAGGTGACACCCTATCTACAAGGGAAGGGGGATGGTGACAGCTAATGATAAAACAACGCACTGCTCACCACTCTGATCCACAGATGTCACTTTCCAGCCTCATGACAAACTACAGGTCTGACAACTCACTTTACATTGTAGGGCATTTCTAACTTTTTCCCCTTGTTGTGACAGGCAACAAAATTAATTAAACCCCAGACCTGGGATCTGACACTCCTGTATATTGCCTTCTATTTGTTGATTACTATTGATTTTCTTTGATACTTCATTTAAAAATCAATAGCTAGAAAGAAAAATAGGCATGGTTTACACATACTTAAACATACGAATGCACGCTGGAAGGAGCTGTAGTTTTGGCCAGGCGCTGGCAGCCAATTATGAGAAAAGCTCTTAACAGGTGAAAGCAAGGGCTCCAGATCGATTTTCAGTTTTCTTTTCCAATCACAGAAAGTGGCTATAAATTAGGCTCATCAGTGTATTTTTAAGATAACCCATGAAGCAAATAACTTCATGCTTTTTTTTTACAAAAAAAAATCCTGAGCCGATTAGTTTTTTTTTTAAGGATAAAAGGTGTCATAGTGAGAGGATGTCTAATATTACCTGGAGTTCATGCGTGCTCGAAGTTTCTTGGCCTTCTTCCTGACTTTTTGCTTCTCCTCCACATCCTTTGACGTTTCTGGGTGCACAGTCTCGGCCACAATGTCCACAATGTATTTCTTGCAGGACAGATGTTCCTGATTTAAAGAAATGTAAAAATGATCAATTTCTGAGACAAACTTTCCCTTTCAGTGGAACTCAAAGTTGCATCATGTATAGCTCTGGACCAGTCAGTCATTCATGCCCTCGTCTTCTACAAAGGCCTTTAGAAGCTCCTAATGATGGCCTAATGAGTGAAGACATTGTGTAACTCAGATAGAGAAGTCCCAGGTTCAATTCCCAGTGCATGCTGAATTAGCTGGTCTTAACCAGGGAAAGTTACAATTGTTTGCAATACCTCAGAGAGGAAATCAGTCAAGGCTCCCATTTGTAATCACTAACTAGTCAGTCCAGCTGGAAAAAGTTGGGCATGGACAAGATCAGACTCTGCTGTGATGACCCTTGCTGTAGAGCATGTGGATGTTACTCTCCAGGCTCACATGTGAAGAATGGCCACTTGGGCAAGATATCCATGGAACTGCATCGCAGCAAGAATCGGTGTCTTTTAAACCTTTAAAATGCTGTTGGTAAAATTTCCCATCTGAAACTCCTACATGTATGATAAGCCGAATGGTATACATCAGTTTGCAGATATTCTATGTCAATAGAATTCTATTCGGGTCAGCCATGGCTCAGTGGGTAGCACTCTTGCCTCTAAGTCAGAAGGTCGGGGGTTCAAGTCCCACTTCAGACACTTGGGCCCAAAAATCTAGGCTAACACTCCCAGTGCAGTGCTGAGGGAATACTGCACTGTCGGAGGTGCCGCCTTTTAGATGAGACACTAAGCCGAGGCCCCATCTGTTCTCTCAGGTGGACGTAAAAGATCCCATGGCACTATTTTGAAGAGGAGAAGGGGAGTTCTCCCCGGTGTACTGGGGCCAATATTTATCCCTCAATCAACATCACAAAAAAGATGGTCTGGTCATTATCACATTGCTGTTTGAGAGAGCTTGCTGTGTGCAAATTGGCTGCCGTGTTTCCTACATTACAACAGTAACTACACCTCAAAAATACTTAATTGGTTGTAAAGCGCTTTGGGACGTTCTGTTTGCGTAGCATGTTGTATCTGGCACTACAGTACATGGTTCAGTTTGGAATCGTAACACAGGAGGTTAAAATCAGTTCTGTTCACGCAGGTTGCTGCTCAACCTCCAGTAATTTATAGCCGCACAGTGGGGCACCTAAAAGAAGTAAATACATTTACACGCGCGCACAACATTGGGAAATTATGTTCGAGACAGGAAAGAAAACTATTTCATATTCACGTACGCTCAGCTAACTCAGCAGATTACCAGAGGTTGAAGCTGAAACTATCCTGGTCTTATGATCCAGTGTCACATCACATGGTGATTTCATCAATGGACGCACTATAGAGCCTGAATGCCATGTGTATTTGATTTTGCTTCAGGTCTCTGGAGCTATATGCTGCTTTCAGTGTGCTAAGTCGCTAGCTACTCAGCAGGTACACAGTGATTTTATGACACAGCGCTGTGTTACTTAGGCTAACTTCAGGACTCTGTGGCCTATGTTGCTGATCAGAGTTGCTTGAAAATCAACATTACCCATGTAAAACAATTAACTCTGATGTTAAAAAAAACCCAGAAAATTTAGGCTTATTGCACTGTCACTGACTGCTCCACTACCTCTTTTGCATTCTCTTGCAGTTTTCTCATTGTACAAATCCTTAGAGACAATACCAGAGTATTACATTTTCTTTTAACTGAATTATTGTGCTTTTCTAGATGAGCGATATCAGTGCTGGTATCATGTATTAGTCAAAAACAGCACAGTCAGATTGAAAGCAAAGTTCGATCTACCCAATAAGATATTTTAACCCCGGTTTAGAAAGACATTCCCTGCTGAACCAATGTCAATCCTTCGATTTAAAACATTAGCCAATCTTATGGCCTCTTTGGGTGAGATTGCTAATTTAGCACTTTTTTGTGCCATAGACTGAATCTGCCCAAACTCATTTCACAAAGGATCCTTATAGCCCCCAGGGAGAGAGATTTTTTTTATTTCTTCATCTGAGCTAAATTCTAACTCATGTCCTAGAGATGAAAGGACAGTGATTTAATGAACACACTTCACCCCCACTTCCCATGTACCAGAGTATTTTAAAGAGCTTATTGCTGCTTTATTGGGGATGGCATGACACACCGAGATAATGTCAGACTGGAGTTGAGAGAAGATAGCTTATTTCACTCAGCCTTAAAGATAGTAGGCAAGAACTAAAATTAAAAAGGTTCGCATAAAGACAAAAAGGGGCTGGATATCAAACAATGGGATATAGTTCTAACAACATTTTAAGCAACCTGCCATATAAAAGTGTCAGCCTTGGCTCAGTGGTAGCACTCTCGCCTCCAAGTCAGGAGGTTGTGAGTTCCAAGTCCCACTCCAGGACTTGCGCACATAATGCCAGGCTGGAATTTCAATGCAGTACTGAGGGCGTGCTGCACTGTTGGAGGTGCCGTCTTTCGGATGAGGCCCCGTCTGCCCCTCGCAGGTGGATCCCTTGGCACCTTCTCGGTGTCCTGGCCAATACTTATCGCTCAACCAACGTTACTTAAGCAACCGAGTTTCAATGGAGGATCCATAGTAATAGAGAGCACGAGATATAACAAAGAGCGCTAACAATATTTGTAGCAAATCAGGCAAGGGCAATATTCTCCTCTATCACTGGGATTGTTACTAAGCGTCTCCAGTACATTACATTAACAGCCAGGAGGTCATCGTACAACTAAATTTGAAACACAATGTATATAGAGCAAATTCTGCAGTCCAAATTGAACCTGGCAATTCGATGAATATTTGCTGAATTGGCCATAATGTCAACCCATTCAACTTTCTGTATAAATTGAACATTTTTTTTTTTTTTTTAAATATGCAAACTTGTTGTTTCTGATGTACCAGCACAAGTGGCACCAGTTAAGAACTAGGCTCAGTATAAGCAGTGATTAGTTAAGGGGGGGGGGGGGGGGGAAACACGAGTTAGGAATCCCAAATGAATCTAATCCTCCGCTGTTGAAGTTCTTTGGCGTATTGGCTCTAGGTTCTGTTTATGGGTCATTTGTGCACATCAGAACACACAGCAGCTTTTATGCAAAAGGATAAGCAAGTAAACCACTCCACTAAATTTCAGGAGTTGTTGGAGCTGTGATTAGGGACAGATCAATTGTCACTGCAGCCAGAGAACTGAAAGTATGGTGTAATATTACGCTGGGAGTAAGGAGATTCGAGGTCAATATCAAAAGGTCCATTCGAAACAATACAATGTATGCTGCTGGTAAATGCTTCTTTAAAGATCACCAGAATTACAAGTAGGTAGAAAACAGTAAATGTGGCTTTTGCAATACTAGTTACATCATTGTCCTGTAAGTAATTGTTGATTATTTCTTGATAATCACTGATTATGACACAATCATTAATCCTTGAGCAGACACCATCATGCATCAATGACTTGCTACAAACGGATTATAAGAGTTCACACTGAGAGTAGCTGTCAGTTCAAAAAAACTGAATAAAATCATCATTAATTTCAGAGTTTAAAAAAACCCACTACATACCCAAATAAAGAGAACCACAAAGGTGCCATCTAGACACAATGCGCTTACTGGACTCAACAAAGTGGAGCAATACACACCGGAGCAATTTCAAGGCTGTCCTTCGAGTCAGGAGAAGTTGGCAAGCCCCATTCGCCATTACCCCACATTCTCTCATTTTTCTTTCTTCTCTGTATCTGTCTTCAGGTGTCTCTGTCACATCGGACCAATCCCAGGCATGGGGGAAAGATGAAATATTAGGCTTCTCCTGCCATCACTGCTCTGCAATTTCCCCGCCCCACCATGCTCTGATAATCGCTCCCATGAAGGACCTTGGGACGTTTTGCTATGTTAAAGGTGCTATATAAATGCAAGTTGCTGTTGTTGCAATCAGCTACTAAGATGAGCATGAGAGTGGTCCACGATGACTGGCACATTGATCATCATGAGCTTCTTGACGTTTCCACTCAGCACATTGCAGGAAACTAGTCAAGACCCACAACTCAATGTATAGTGACCACTGATGTATATGCATACTCTAGAACTCTACACTAGCCATACTGGTACACAAACCTACCGAGCTACCGCTTAGCGCACCCATTTCAACTATTACAATTTAACAAAATGTTACTTAGCCAGATCAATTTCCAATGCCTATTTTATTAATTCGTTGTATATTTTGATGGTTTAGTGCTTGCACGAGTGCCCATCGAGTTACTTGGCTAGGCTGTGCATGCCTTGGGAACAATGTGTGTTTAAGAATTGAGGCTATTTATTTGGTATTAGTCCCGAAGAATCAGTTTGGCTTGTGTAACAATGTCTAACCAGTGGTTCAAAGCTGTTTTGCTAGCTTATTTCATCTCCCCTATCATGCTGGACTGTATTCTCTCAAGGGAAGTGATTGAAGATCCCTCTATCCATGTTAAACTAGGAATTTGTCCCATTTGTTTGGTAGCATCTCTGCTTTCTCATTGAAATTTGCATTTTGTGGACAGGCAGGGTGGGAAGAACGTTTAATTTTCAAGATTTCTGGTCAGTAGAGGTTCTTCATGAATCAGTTCTACACTCCAGTGAAGAACTAGACTGTTGGAAGTACAAACTTTTGGGTAAGACATTAAATGGAGGTTCGATCTGTCCATTTCTCACAGTTCCTTTCACTCACAGAATCTACAGTGCAGATAGAGGCCATTTCGGCCCATCGAGCCTGCACCGACACATATCCCACCCTATCCCTGTAACCCCACGTATTTAATCCCCTAACACTAAGGGTCAATTTATCATAGCCAAATCAACCTAACCTGCACATCTTTGGACTGTGGGAGGAAACCGGAGCACCCGGAGGAAACCCACGCAGACACAGGGAGAATGTGCAAGCTCCACACAGACAGTTGCCCGAGGCCAGATTTGAATCCGGGTCCCTGGCGCTGTGAGGCAACAGTGCTAACCACTATGCCACCGTGCCCCCCTTTCAATGGCAAGGATCCTCTGGGACTATTCGAAGAGCAGAAAGTTCACCTTATATTGGCCGACATTCTTTCCTCAAACAATACCACCAAATTTCAAATGTGGGGGCAATTCATCTCATTGGTGTTTGTAGGACAATGCTAGTGCAGAATGGCTGATATGTTTGCTTACGTAACAAGTCAATGCACTCCCAAAGTAAGTGACTGTGTGAGGCACTTTTAGACGTTACTACTTGATAAGGGACGACAGTATGTCAAGTGCTTCAATCTTTTAAAATGTACAACTTTTCAAATTTCCATACCACTTCCTAACCATTAACAGGCCATCTATTTACCTCTGTACAATACTCTCCTGATTATAAATATTCTTCCTGGGGTATTTCCAACTCAGCTGTTTACAGAAACATCCACCATGAGTCTAACTTGTGTAAATATCATCTCTGCTCCCTAACCATCCCAAATGGTTGCCCATTTAATTGAAACCTTTTTGCATGATGGCACTGTTCTTTCTTACAAGTTATTTTCCCCCCATGGTCTAATCTTCATAGGACCCCGCACCGACTGTGGTTGACCTACTATTGGACGCCCGTCACTGCCACTCTAAACTGGCCACGACAACACTGACCCACTAATGTCTGATTTCCTTTTATCCCTGTGCGAATTGTTGGGACTCTGTTCGCCGTATCCCCACAGTGATGCAGCGGAGACGTGAAACTTTGCAGTGGAGGGAGGGGAGTCAGATGAGCAGAAGACAAGATCACACCAATCTCTGATGCTATTCCAACCATTAATCTTTATGCATTCCTTACGTATATAGAGAGTTGCAGACTCATGCACCTTATAGGAGTGCATGGTATCTTACCATCAGTTGTGTAAATGTTGAGATGTGAACGTAAGCCAGAATACAAACATTTGTCATTTCACTGGAAGCTATATTTGCTGGCGTTACAATTGTCGCGACTGTGCTGATTTTGCAAGAATACTCCGCAAAGTAACAAAATTGCATTGCATAAATTCACAGTGTTTAATAGTTTCTCTCGCCCTCACACAAAAGGTCACAATTTTTTACAGACTCAAAATAATTAGAACTCTGAAATTTGCCAAATAAATTGGCAGGCATTAAATGGAGAGGCAATATTTTTTGTTCAACTAGCAGGGCTTGATTGCATTTACGAGTTTTGTTTGATAGGATACTACAAAATGTAAAATGGATTCTGAAGAAAGCCCACAGCGGAATGATTTAATGCACATTTGATGGAGAAAAGCAGTCAAAGTAAAAAAAAAAATGCACTGATACATTATTTTATTATACGTCTGTCTTACTGCCCGTCCTCAGCACTATGAAAATAAACCTGCAGAAAAATAACATGCAACGCTGTAAGCATTGAACGCACTGCACAACTAACTCATGTAAAAAAGCATCCAGCCATAATTCTGTGATTTATAACAACACAGAAATAACAATAAGAGGTCCTGAAACCTAATCACCACAGCTCTGGTGATAATGGGAGGGGAAGAAAATGAAATTCAACAGGTTGTATTTTTTTTTTTTAATTTCCAATTTTGTAAAATCTTTTTATCTCCAGCTTTCTCCTCTTCTAATTCATGATTGGACATAGCCACCGGCTTTCCCTTCAGTGCTTCACGCAAATGACCGAGAGTGTAGACTGTGAGTGTCACCAGCCTATTCTTCCATGGGTGTAGCACAGTCAAGCACGATCCCGTCATCATCTGATGCCCACAGAAGCAATGGATTGTGATCGTGGATGGGAGCCCCTTGCTGGTTTTCTCCTCACTAGCCCAGGGGCACTGAAACCCAACTGCAGAGCCTTGTCACTGCTCTCGAGGTTGGCTTATGTAGAAAATGGTAGGAATCAAACCCAAGATCTTCCTGTTATCTATGGCTTGGTTCCAGATCAGACGATGCATTCATTTACAAAGCCATTAGGGGAGCTCTTTTAAATTTTAATAAACATTTTTGCTTACCTATGAGAAAGGCATCAGAGTTCACTAGCACAAGTTCCACTAGGAAATTATGGGTCTTTCAAACTTGTGAAACAAATCCTGTACTCTAACATGATCTGTCTAATATCCTCAATATTGTGGATATTAAAATTCTGTATGATAATTTTTAATGCAATCATAAAATAATGTATTCATAATCCATAAACTGAATTACATTAATGTGCAAGATCTGTATAACATATCACAACACAGCCTTGGACAGGGTAGAGATATACTAAAGCTTCAGCATTCAACTGCTCGCGTAGATCTAAAAGCAACTTTTCAATTCCTACAAAACAAGTTTTTAAAAATAAAGTCACTTGTGTGTACAATAGACACAGGGTCTGCTGGTGCCAGGTCTGGTATTGCACACACAAGTGACTTACAGTACAATAATATCACAATACTGCTCCAGTTCAAGGCAGGTAATTTGGTCGCGACATTGGTCAATGGTAAAAATACTCGACAGAACCAGAACAGGACCATCCTAATAAAACTCCACCATGCAAGTGTTATAGAACACAGACTAGAATGTGTTTGAAGTACCACATGATACAGTCCAGATTATACTGATAAGACACGGACATTTGATTTCACTGTGAACCCTAAGATGTACCACACTGCTGGCTACTTGTGTAAGTGACTGGCAGTGAGTTACAACACAGATTCAAGCAAGTTGTTTCAATGATATAGAACCATGAGAGCAAAGCTTAAACAATTTATAATTGTCAACTGAAGATAGACATTTTAGTTTCCTTCCTATATCCAGATCAATGCAGTAAAGGCAGCGTGCTATAAGGGAAAGGCTTACAGCGTCATAGTACCTAAAGGGTTGAGCTATCTAAAATGTTTGGTATAGTCATTTTCCCCTTTGACAGTGGAACAATAAACACACTGTACAGGATACACACTGGTACAGAGTGGAGCACAGAGATTACTCCTCCCGGACTAAATCCGTGGTGTGCTGCTCTGTTGAACCTTGGGCTGAGAGTTAAAACCTGCATATCCTTCACTGCCATGACCATCTTTTTCCACCTCGAGCGCATTGCTGCTCCACCTCACCCCTCCTGCACTGAAATCTTTATTTATGCTTCATGACCTTAAAGAACAACCTTTCAAATATTCTCCTTGCCAATCTCCCATCTCCAACGATCACAAACTACTACGGTAATCCAGACTTCCCTGGTCCGAAATCTCTCCCGCACAAAGTCGCGAAGACCCATCACCTCCTCTCCCATCTTCGCAAAAATTCTACTTTCTGCCTGTGCCCCAGAAATCTGATTTCAAAGCCCTCACGTTCAAACCCCTCCATGGTCATCCTCCTCCACAGCGAGGAAGTCGTTACCAACTCTGCACACCAGCCCATAGCAACTTGAATTCTGTTACTATGTGCTTGAACACTGTTCGTTTCAAGCTCCCTCCACTGCACCATCAGAGGCCAATCTTTCATCAACTACGTCCCTGCCTCTGGAATTCTTTTCCAAAACCACTTCACTTTGCTACCTTTCTCCTCATCTTCTCAAGCCTCGATTACTTTTTAACCATGGCTTTTGGTATTTTCTTCCCATAACCTCCCAACATCTAATCCTAGTTGGTGTCCCTCCTGCTCCTTGTCACGTGTTCTAAGCTGTTGTCTAAACGAGCAGTGCTATGTAAACACCCGTAAGTCCTTGGTGTCGGTCACTGATGAACTGCAATCTCTTCCTTACATGGAACAAACTCCGGTCCCTATGATGTTTATTTTTATTCATGGTCTAACGATTTATTATGGTAACTTAATTAATAATTAATTAATCAATCAATTAAGTTTTGGTGCATGTTCTTACTTCCAAAATAGGAAAGCAATAAACAAATTCTCCAAAATATATTTTTATCCCAGGGTCTGTTCAGGCCGTGAACAAAATGTGCTTAAATTAAACAAAGTAAAATGTGTGAATTCCACCCACTAACAAGACAATTAAAAAAAAAAATCATATTTCAAAGGCCATATTATTTTTAAGAAACAAGGAGGTAACTTAGAACTTGTAATTTGCCCGCTCCAGTGGCACAACCTGGGTGAGGTAGCGCAGGATCCCAGGTGATATGGCAGTGCCCAACTTGTATCCTGGAACTACCCAATCAGACTACTAATTATACCAGCCCAGAAATAACAGCAGACAAATGTATAACATGCTCATGACATTCCTCTGTCTAGTATTTTAACAGAGGCACTTAGTTGTTTTTTTAAAAAGTACCACTGCTGCTCTGAATCTTAGGAAACTGGAGCATTGATCTTAAGGGTAAATAGCATTGTTTTATTCTTATACCATCTTCCCTAATGTAACCAAGGGAAATAAGCTTTCACCCTCATCTCAGAACAGCACCCCTTACTGCAACAGCATAAATGTATACACTTTCACAACAGCCATCCCTGTGGATTCCCTGACACCCGAGACTGGCAATTTAATAATGAATTATGGTCAGTTTTGTGCAGTGGAAGTGAAATTGGACTGGCCAAACTCATTTCACGTAGGATATTAGTAATCAGCAGAGAGAGGAGACTCTCGACCCAACTATCGGGACTGAATTCAAACCCAGGGAAAAAGAAGTGTGTGGTAGATCCCCGCTCCCAGATCCCTAGAAAGAAAGAAAGAACAGGGTGCTAGATCCCTGCGCCACCAGATCCCTAGAAAGAAAAAAGTGTGGCAGATCCCTGCTCCATCAGATCCCGAGGAAAAAATATTCAGAAAAAGAAAAAATAAAGTCAATTGACTTTATTTTAATTGCTCCTTCTCGGATCCAATTTATTTTTGTTTACAATAACTGAAACACTGCTGAATTCACTGTATTTAGCAGCTTGCCCATTATTAAAACCAGAAGCAGTCACGCTTACAAAAATTGGTCCACGTAACATAGATAAACCCAATTCTGATCTTCCATCCAAATACAGCGCCACAAAAGAAACAAACATATTAAATCTGCCTGCCACAGCATCAGACTGGGGAGGTGAAACACAACCACCCTGTCCACCTGCAGCTGTGGAACAGATTCAAGAAGTTATCACTGATATAATCTATTCACTCATTGACACTCCTGTCTAAAGTGATAACTGAACAAAACAAACCTAATCCCAGTCTCTGAAACCGACACCCATCAGTAACAGACCTTCGGATATAAAATGACAAGTCAGCCAGCTGTCCCGCTGCCACTGTATGACAATTGCAAGCAGTCCGTCAAACCAGGAGGATGGGTGCGACGATGAATAAGGGCAGAAGCCAGTGTCCCTGGCGCTTGCTCCGATATGCATTTTCTGATTATAATCTGCCCTTTAATGCATGACTCATACACCACCAGAAGTTCAACAAGTGCATTCGTTTGTCATTCACCAGTTGCCGTACAGCTGGGAGCTGTCAATAATGGAGAGAAAGAAAGAGAGGGAAGAAAAAAAAACCTCCGTCTCTTCTGCACCACCAAACTAGTGCCACACGGTTGCAGGCGTTTCTCAGAGTTCTCACCTTTCAGGTTGTGGGGCTTGGACAAATATCAGAATTCATCCCTAAGAATTCATTAGGAGAACAATGAAGTAATGACACCTCATTTCAGACACGAGTGTCATATCTCAAAGGTTTAGATCAAAGTACCGGATTATCACATTAGACAGATTAAACACCATTAAGTCTAAACTTGCAGCTTTGACTTTTTACTTCCATTAAACTCCTTCACTTAACAGCAAGTTAATAAACCAACTGGCTTTTGACATTTTAAAATGCATTTTAAATGACTTATAGAAAACAGACAAATTTAAAAAAGTGTTAATTTGCTATCATTTGCTACAGCCTAATATCACTTAACATAGGTGTAACACCAAAAGTGAAAACTTACTCAGTTTATCTGCTGCTGAAACCCTCAATCATGCTCTTATTATCTCCAGATTCAACTATTCCAATGCTCTCCTGGCCGGCCTTCCATCTTCCACCCTCCATAAACTTGAGCTCATTCAAAACTCTGCTGCCCGTGTCCTAACCAACACCAAGCCCCGTTCACACTTCACCCCTGTGCTCGCTGACCTACATTGGCTCCCGGTCCACCAACGCCTCGATTTTAACGTTTTCATCCCGATGTCGTCACGGAACTCGACACGAAGCTTGTGGTCCAGCCTCCACTTTTTCTGGCTTTCTTTCAGTTATCTCTTATTTCTATCCCTTCTTCCCACCTAAATGGCAAGGCTGAGATCAGGAACTCAAATTGTAGGAGACTGCATGTCCATCTATGTCATGCTAATCTATGGTGCAGAACATTGGAGCTTGCTTCACTTATAGCCCCTTTCAAAAAAAAGGTGTATTCATATTGCATGTAAATTAGTTGTGTTATAAATCTCATCATCGTGAAGAAACTACTCATGAACTAACGCTGGACGGCCAGCTGGTGGCGCCGTCCAAGGAGTATAAATGCTCGGGCGTGGGCCCAGCTTGCCCATGGACATTTTGTAAGACAGGAACTAGAAGTACAACTAGACCTCCATGTTTTGAAACAAGTTGATTAAAGCCTTGCTTTATACTCGAACCAAGTGCGTAGTGAGTTTTATTACGCCAAGGTGAATGCATTGTGACGAATAAGGAGCTTCAGTCAAAGTTCTAATCATAAGTAACTCTATATATGTTCTTGATATCTGTACATAAGAAACTGGCAGACACTTTGAATTTTGGCTATTGCCACAGCCAGTATGCAGGTTGAAATACAGGATCCATTTCAGACGAGCTCCACGTCTTTCATATTTAACCGCAGAGGCTGGACATCCTTCCATGCAAATATATTTTGTTTGTAAAACTTGTTAAGAATAAATGTACTTCAACTGAAAACCATTTGGTACAGCAGCTTCCTTTGATCTGTGATTGGTCCAATACATCAACTTGTATTTATATAGCGCCTTTAATGTAGGAAAACATCAGAAGCTGCTGCACAGGAGCGTAAAAAGACAACAATTTACACCAGGACAAAGGAGGAGATACTAGGACACGCGACTAAAAGCTTGATCAAAGAGCAAAGTTTCAAGGAGGGTCTTAAAGGAGGAGAGAGAGGTGGAGAGACGGAGAGGTTTAGGGAGAGAATTCTAGAGCTTGGGGCCCAGACGGCTGAAAGCATGGCTGCCAATGGTGGGGTGACTGGAGTGGGAGATGCACAGAAGTTCACATTTGGAAGGGTGTAGGGCTGGAGGTGGTTACAGGAGATAAGATGGGGCGAGGCCCTGGAGGGATTTAAACATGAGGATGAAAACTTTAAAATTGCGGCATTGGTGGACTGGGAGCCAATGTAGATCACCGAACACAGGGGTGATGGGTGAGCGGGACTTTGTGCAGGTTAGAATACAGACAGTAGAGATTTGGATGAGCTCAAGAGGGTGGAAGATGGGCGGTTGGCCAGGAGAGCATTGTAATAGTTAAGTCTGCAGGCAACAAAAGCATGGATGAGGGATTCAACAGCAAATGGGCTGAGGCAGGGGCAGAGACAGAGGATATTATGGAGGTGGAAGTAGGAGGTCTTCGTGATTGAGCAGATATGGGGTCAGAAGCTCAGTTCAGCGTCAAATAGGATGCTGAGGTTGCGAACTGTCTGGTTCAGCTCGAGGCAGTAGCCAGGGGGGTAATGTTGGTCAATGGTTTTCTGATCATTTGTATGATGGCCCAAAAGGGTGGGAGGAGTGTTGAAACCACTGCAACCATTCTCTCAGGCAGATCAGAGCAAAACCACCAGGCACTCATTAAGGCAACTGGAGATGGAGCCGAGACCAAAGAGCAACTCACCACAGCTGAAGGGAGAACTAGACAATTGCTGGACACTAGAAGGAGACAAGTTAGAAACATTTCTGTGTAAAGGACCCCCTGAACATACTGCCACATGTAATGATATCAGCAAATAGTGATGATATTTGTCTGTGTTTGATTACTTATGCCTTACAGCATACTTATCTGTGTTTGATTGCTTGTGCCTGAGCAGCAGAGGTCATGTGACACAGACAAGCAGGCTGAGGGTTTCAGTTTCATTTTGGCTGCAGCTGAAGCAGCATGGTCTCCTGAAAAGCTGTATGAATTCTAGAACAAACCTTAGGTTAAAAGTTATTCTCTTTTGATAAATGTCTCATCATTGAGCCCACAAGGAAATCAATACATGGTGTCAGAAGTGGCTCGATTGAAAGAGATGAAGAGAAAAAATCGGAAGTTAGCAACTCGATGGGACAGTGAAAGGAGTTGTGGCAAGTAAGTTAAATCAGCTCTCCACATATTAGCAAGCCAGAAGAGAACATCGTTGCTTACCATTAGAGAATAGCTAACGAAGTGAAAAATGGAAGGTTTACTCCCACCGGCGACGCTTCAGTTGACAGGTAATGTGGCTGAAAATTAGAGGAGATTCAAACAACGTGTGGGGTTGTATTTAGCGGCAACCGGAGCTGACGAGAAAAGTGATAAAGAGAAATCGTCCGTGTTCTTACATGTAGTGGGTGATGCAGCGCTGGAGGTATATAATAATTTCATATTTGCTGTTGATGGAGACAAAATGAAGCTAGATAAAATAATGGAACAGTTTGAGGCCTACTGCATACCTAAACGCAACGTGACCTTTGAGAGGCACAGATTTTTCACATGTGTACAGAAAATCGGCGAGACTATTGATCAGTATGTGACTGAACTGAGAAACCGAAGCAAATCGTGTGAATTTGGGGGACTCACAGACTCGCTGATAAAAGACAGACTGGTGTGTGGTATTCCAGATAATGGTCTAAGGGAAAGACTGCTACGAGAGCAAGATCTAGACCTGGGAAAAGCCATAGCACTGTGTAGGGCTACAGAGACTGTGAAGTTGCAGGCAAAGGAGCTGTTCAGTGACAGTAGCTGCAACGTGGATGCAGTGAGAAAGAACGGATACAAACCGTTTAACAAAGAGAGCGCCAATGTGAAAAAAGAGACGTGGCCAGCAAACGAAAATGAAAGGGACAATCGGAAGTCATGTAGTCGATGCGGTACACAGCATCCACCAAGAAAGTGTCCAGCATATGGTAAAACATGCAATAGATGCAACAAAAACAACCATTATGCCCGTTGCTGTAAGAACCAAGCGCAACAAAGCAAGGTCCATACAGTAGATGAAAGCGAGATAGAGGAATTCAATGTAGATGTTGTGTCTGAAAACAAAAAAGAAGAAAGAGACTGGATGTTGACACTAAAAGTGAATGATATACACATCCCATTTAAATTGGATACTGGAGCACAAGTTAATGTGATATCAGAGACCGATTTTAAGAGAATTAGACCCAGACCAAAGTTACATGGAATACAAGTGAAAGTGACCGGATACTCAGGTACTGATATACCAGTGAAAGGAAAATGCATTGTCAAAGTAACACACAAGGACAGAGAGCACACGCTAGCATTAATCGTGGTGCCAAAGGATGTGCAAGCCATACTAGGTTTAAAAGCCTGTGAGAGACCGAACCTGGTAAAGAGAGTCCTCGTTGTGGAAAGCGAAGGAGAGACAGTCTATGATGAACTCATGAAAGAGTACAAAGACCTATTTAAGGGTCTAGGCTGCATTCCAGGAGAACACACGATCAGAGTAGATAAAAGTATGACACCGGTCATACATCCATGCAAAAAAGTTCCGTTTGCTCTTCAAAAGCAACTGAAGGCAGAGTTGGACAGGATGGAAAGCCTGAACGTGATTCAGAAGATAGATGAGCCAACTGAGTGGGTGAGTTCCCTCGTCGTAGTGGACAAAAAGAATGGAAAGCTCAGAATTTGCCTGGATCCAAGAGATCTAAACAGAGCAATAAAGAGAGAGCACTTCAAGCTTCCTACACGCGAGGAAATCATGGCACAGTTTGCAAATGCAAAATATTTCAGCAAGTTAGATGCATCCTCAGGATTTTGGCAGATGAAGCTGGACGAAGCAAGTTCAAGACTGTGCACGTTCAACACTCTATATGGCAGATACAGATTCCTAAGGTTACCATTTGGCATTGCCTCAGCTCCTGAAGTGTATCACAAGACTATCCATATGATCTATGAGCACCTGGAGGGAGTTGATACATCAATGGATGACATCATAGTATGGGGAACCACGAGAACTGAGCATGACGAGAGACTGAAAAAAGTGCTGGAAGCAACAAGGAAAACAAACCTGAAGCTGAATAGAGAGAAATGCCAGCTCGGGGTGACAGAACTGACATTCGTGGGAGATAGCCTTAGCAGTGAGGGCATCAGACCAGATCCCAGAAAGGTGTCCGCCATTGAGAATATGCCAAGGCCACAATGCAAAAAGGACATGCAGAGGTTTAATGGAATGATCAACTACATGGGTAAATTCATATCCAACCTCTCAGGAAAAAATAGCGCCACTGAGAAGACTAACTGAAAAGAACATAGAATGGGAATGGAATCATGAGCATGAGAAGTCATGGAGCGATCTAAAGAAACTGCTCACAGAGGAACCAGTTCTGAGGTTTTATGACCCAGCGAGACCCATCAATATATCATCAGATGCATCACAGAGTGGGCTCGGTGCCGTTCTTCTGCAACAATATGACTACTGGCAACCTATTGCATATGCATCGCGCTCAATGACAGACGCGGAGACGCGATATGCTCAAATAGAAAAGGAGCTGCTCAGCATCACATACGCCTGTGAAAGATTTCACCAGTTCGTGGCAGGACAAGCAATCAACGTAGAGACTGACCATAAGCCCTTGATTGCATTGTTCCAAAAGCCACTAAATAGCTGTCCGCTTAGAATACAAAGAATGATGATCAGGCTGCAACGCTATACACTGAATGTTGCGTACACACCGGGTAAGCTGATGTATACAGCAGACACGTTGTCCAGAGCTGTTGACCCAAGTGAGCCCGCAAACACCACAATGGATGAAAAAGTGAACGCCTACGTGGACATGATCACAAGTGCACTGCCCATAGCAGATGCAAAAATGGAGCTCATAAAGACTGAGACAAACAAAGATGAAACAATGAGACGGCTGAAGAAAAGCACCTTGGATGGATGGCCCAACATGAAGCAAGACTGCGCACCTGACATGGCAGAGTACTGGAACTGCAGGGCGGAACTATCAGTGGTCGAAGACATCATCTACAAAGGAAGTAAAATAGTTATCCCAAAGAGTCTGAGAAAAGAGATGCTAAAAAAAGATCCATGGAGGACATCTGGGAATCGAAAAGTGTAAGAAAAGAGCACGAGAGGTGATGTACTGGCCACGAATGAACCAAGATGTGACAAATGAGGTGTCAAACTGCACAATATGCCTGAAATATCAAGCAAGCAATCCAGTAGAACCACTAAAGCCACACCCAGCACCAGACAGACCTTACCAGAAGGTAGGCGCTGACCTATTCGTATGTCAAGGGAAGGACTATCTTGTCGTCACAGACTATTACTCCCTGTATCCAGAGGTTTGTAGACTGTACACCACCACTGCAGAAGCTGTGATAAGAAGTATGAAAGCCATATTCTCCAGACATGGCGTGGCAAGCGAGGTCTTCACAGACAACGGACCCCAGTTTAACAATGCAAATTTCCGACACTTTGCCAAAGAGTGGGACTTTGTCCACACAACGTCAAGTCCTCACTATCCACAGTCCAATGGACTAGTGGAAAAATCGGTCCAGACAGTGAAAAGACTGATGTACAAGGCAAAAGACAGTGGAACTGACTTCTACCAAAGCATGCTTGTATACCGCACAACGCCGCTCGAGTGTGGTATGTCACCAGCCCAACACCTGATGGGACGTCGGCTAAGGTCAAACTTACCCATCCCGGAGAACCTCCTGAAAACAAAAGAGGGGGAGAAAGTGAGGAAGTTCAAAGAACAACAGAAAGAAAAGCAAAAGTATTATTATGACAGAGGAACACAAAACCTACCTGAACTCCACACTGGTGACCAAGTAAGGTTCAAAGACAAAACAAACACATGGACGGAGAAGGGAACTGTCCTGAGTGAAGTTCAACCAAGATCATACACCATTCAGGCAGATGAGGGTGCTGTTCTGAGAAGAAATTGTCAAGATCTTCTCATGGAACCAGCCACAGCAGGTCAAAAGGCTGATACTGTTGAACAACCTGATCACACAGCAGGTCAAGAGACTGATACGGTTGAACAACCGGATCACACAGCTAAGAACCAATCATCTGAGGCAACAACTCAGATTCAAGGACAATCAATCAGAAAATCCTCAAGACACGTGAAGCCTCCCGAGAGACTCATTGAGCAAATTTAAGGACTATTGTTATAGAAGGAAGTAATGTTATCTTATTCTTTCTTCAAGTTCTAGTGTATTGACATATTTCATGTGAACACACAAAGCAAGGGTAAAAAACCTTGATCATGATAATGATAATGTAAGTTCATTAAATGTTACAGTTAAAATGCAGATTAATACAAAGAAAACATGTTGTTAGTTAAAAGTAAAATACTTTTGTTTTAAGAAAGGGAGATGTAATGATATCAGCAAATAGTGATGATATTTGTCTGTGTTTGATTGCTTGTGCCTGAGCAGCAGAGGTCATGTGACACACACAAGCAGGCTGAGGGTTTCAGTTTCATTTTGGCTGCAGCTGAAGCAGCATGGTCTCCTGAAAAGCTGTATGAATTCTAGAACAAACCTTAGATTAAAAGTTATTCTCTTTTGATAAATGTCTCATCATTGAGCCCACAAGGAAATCAATACACCACACTCCTGGGAACCCCTTGCCCTAACTTCTAAAAGATAATGGCAGGCACCCAAAGGAAAACCGTGCTAGCATTGCAGAAAATGTATTTATTAGTATACAGCAACAGAGATAATGTGGCAATAGGTCAACATTTGCATTGTTGCATAAACTTGGCTCATTAGTATCTCCTGATTGAGGGGTATTCTGATCAAGGTGTTTAAAATGTTTAAGGGATTTGATAGGGTAGATACGGAGAAACTATTTCCTCTGGTGGGGGATTCAGGGACAAGGAGACATAATCTTAAAATTACAACTAGGCCGTTCAGGAGTGACATCAGGAAGCACTTTGTCCACACAAGGGGTGGTAGATATCTGGAACTCTTGCCCCAAAAAGGCTATGGAAGCTGGTGGACAATTCCAACACTGAAATAGATAGATTTGTTAGGCAAAGGGGTCAAGTGATATGAAGCAAAGGTGGGAAATGGAGTCGAGGTGCAGATCAGCCAAGATCTAATTAAATGGCAGAGCAGGCCAGAAGGGCTGAATGGCCTACTCCTGTTCCTAATATTCCTGTGCAGTTTTTGTTCCTTTTTGTTTGTACAGAACTCCGATGATAGACAGACAGAAATATGATGACCTGAGGTTACCCTAGTATTCAGGAGCCCAGTTTGAAAAAAAAACTATTCCTTAAGAGGAGTCTGGTGCAGTTAAGTAATTAACAGAAATTTTTCTTTGGCTTGTTTGAGCCAACACGATTATGTTAGTAGCTTGGATTTTAGACCACACAATCATAAATTCAATCCATTTAAAACAAGGATAATCTTTATCCTTTATTTTTTAATATTGTAGGAGATGAACTATGCCAGTTTTATGCCTTGAAACTTAGAATTTATTGTTGTTTGAAACATTAAAAGATCTCAGTCAGCATGTTTTTACAATATGACTATAAAAGAATGGTATTTGATAATTAAAAGTGATGGAGAGGATGAATGAGATCGTTTATAAAAGAAAGCGAAATATACCATCCACCCGGATAGGCATATGATCTTCAGTTTAACCATTCATCCAAAGGATAGCACCTCGGACAATGCAGCACTTCCTCAGTATCCCAGATTATGTACTCAAGTTCTGCAGCCGGTCTTGAACCCATAACCTTTTGACTCATTAGGTTATCAATGATGTTATTTTAGTAAGGAAAAATGCTGTCACAGGGCAGCACGGTGGCATAGTGGTTAGCACTGTTGCCTCACAGCGCCAGGGACCCGGGTTCGAATCCGGCCTCGGGCGACTGTCTGTGTGGAGTTTGCACATTCTCCCCGTGTTTGCGTGGGTTTCCTCCGGGTGCTCCGGTTTCCTCCCACAGTCCAAAGATGTGCGGGTTAGGTTGATTGGCTATGATAAAATTGACCCTTAGTGTTAGGAGGATTAAATACGTGGGGTTACGGGGATAGGGGTGGGATATGTGTTGGTGTAGGGGTTACGGGGATCGGGTGGGATATGTGTCGGTGCAGGCTCGATGGGCCGAAATGGCCTCTATCTGCACTGTGGGGTTTCTGTGATTCTGTGTGATTGTCCTACAGATGGACAGGGTTCATTCAGGCATCCTGTGCGTAGCTTGTATTTTCCTAGCCATGTCCACAAACACTGAGCTGTGGTGTTGCTTTACCCCTAGTCGCAGCTCATACATAATAGTACGTGAGAGGTTTTCCTGGATAATCAATCTCCAGAAGAGATCAAAGAAGAAGATACGGACTTATGATAACACAAAAGCAAAATACTGCGGATGCTGGAAATCTGAAAAGAAAACAGAAAAAGCTGGAAATACTCAGCAGGTCAGGCAGCATCTGAGGAGAGAGAAACAGAGTTAGCGTTTCAGCTCGATGACTTTTCATCAGAGCTGGCTGCCCTGTTCTGACAAAAAGTGATCGACCTGAAACGTTAACTCTGTTTCTCTCTCCACAGGTGCTGCCTGATCTGCTGAGTATTTCCAGTATTTTCTGGACTTATGATAGTGTCTGACTTCCCTCATCCCCAACTCTGCAGGAAACAAGCACAAGACTTCAAGAGGAAGACCATCTGATCATCCTTCTACAGTGATGACAATCAATTGGATCCAAACAGACTGTTAACTTTCCTTCCACCCCGGATTCAATCCACTATTTAACCCGATTCTGCACGGCAATAAGTGGAAACTCCACCTTGTCCTGTATGGTCTTCCCCAGCCATTGGGGTACATGCTGGCCAAAAAAAAAAAATTATGAATCACAACTTTAAAACTACTGCATTTGCACAGTGTTCCATGCATTGTTGTTTTTCTGTTGCTCCACTGCTGTGAAATTCGTCACAATATAAATTGGCCAGATTCCACAGCAATCTAGGTCCCTCAGATAATATTGGAGAACTGCTTCAGGAAGCTGCCTTGTAATACAAATGGGCCATAAGATGGACGCCTGGACATCTTGATATCTGGTTGAGTATGAACACAATTCCAGTAGACTAAAACAGGAGCCAAATTTCTGGCTACCTCCATACTTGGGAAGTATTAGTGACGCAAGTTAAATGATACCCACTGAGCGCAATAGAAGGTCACCAGAAACGTTTTGCAAGGTTACCTAGAGTAACAACCATGCTGGGGGATGGGGGATTCAAGCACCATGTGTTAGTAGGACAAAGTTAAAGGTCAACGCATCATCTCACTCTACGATAGGAATCTGATGGGTTCCTACATCCTTGT
The DNA here is from genome assembly GCF_052327205.1 of Somniosus microcephalus. Classification (NCBI taxonomy): domain Eukaryota; kingdom Metazoa; phylum Chordata; class Chondrichthyes; order Squaliformes; family Somniosidae; genus Somniosus; species Somniosus microcephalus. The sequence continues at coordinate 32,723,735 of NC_141018.1, forward strand.
CAGACACTTATACTTCCCGTCAAATAAAAATCCTCCATGCCCCTCCAAAAGTTTTATTTCAACACCAAGCCTTCAAATCAGGGTCTCAAATGGCACAAGACCTCAACATGTCAGGCTTCCCCTGAAACCTCTGCCACAGCACAGTAATAATGTGACTGAATTTGATCCCTATAAATAAGATAATACAAATAACAAGAGCTTTACATTCATGTATTGTGTCACATGCAGAAATATGCAAGTAAACGAAGGTTCGCGAGACTGATTCCTGGGATGGCGGGACTGTCATATGAGAAGAGATTGAGTAAACTAAGCCTGTATTCTCTTGAATTCTGAAGAATGAGAGGGGGTCTCATTGAAGCATACAACATTATTACAGGGCTTGATAGGGTGGATGCTGGGAGAATGTTTCCCTTGGCTGGGAAGTCTAGAACCAGGGGCCACAGCCTCAGGATAAAGGGTAGGCCATTCAGGACTGAGATGAGAAGACATTTCTTCACACAGAGCGTGGTGAATTTTTGGAATTCTCTACCCCAGAGGGCTGTGGAGGCTCAGTCATTGGGTATATTCAAAACAGAAGTCGATAGATTTCTGACTAGTAAGGGCATCAAGGGATATGGTGATAGGGCCGGTGAATGGAGTTGAGGCAGAAGATCAGCCATGATCTCATTGAATGGCGGAGCAGGCTCGAGGGGCCGAATGGCCGACTCCTGCTCCTATTTCTTAAGTTCGTATGTTAAACCATGTCACAGTTCTTAAATTTCTAGGATTCGCTAACATTATTAAAAACATTCAATTTTTAAAAATATTCTATAATTAAGTAAAATATTTAGTCTATAGCATCTGTCAGCTGATGCAGAATGTAAAAAGTATCATTGTAACCAATCTGCAATGTTACATGGTGCTTAATTATACACATTTAATAAAAGAATTACCCTTGAAATTCCTTATGTAGCAATTTTAGATTATATAAAAAGAGAATACTTTATGAGCAATTGAGATAAAATTACATTCCTCTGTGCAATAAAGAATAAATTTTAAAAATCTTGCATTCATATACAGTAGTAGCTCATCATGCCACATTTCAAAGCGTTGCAGACAATGAATTACTTTTGTAGTGCCTGTTAAGTGGGTAAATGAATATCCATCTCTTCATAATTCATATATCGTATTATACACATATGGTCAGCATCACATTGGATATAATTCATTTTATTTGGTTTAAATTGTCCGATCAATTATATTTTATAAAGTTAGGAAAGCAAAAGATTAATTTAGTTACACACATTAAGAAGCTGACAGGGAATCCTTTCCTTATCTGTTGGTGTTAACTTTTTATAAATAAATAGCAGAAATAATTAAATGCCCCTAATTTCCATTTCCCGCTATCTGATACCTTGCAGATTTCTTCACGTTTTTTTTTCTCCCCACCTCTCATCAGGAACAGACTTCATGCCCATGGAAGTACGTGGCAGGCAGGTCTGTTGGCATCTAGCCATCATCCTGTACCCCACCAGGGTCTTCATTCCCCATGTGTGAGCCTAGACAGTGTCAGCACGCTATGGGAGTGCGAGCTTGGCCGAGGGGAGGGGGAGGTGGGTGGAGGCATCATAGCTGAGCTCATTCCTGCCCTCACCCAATGTACACACACATTTCCCCTCAGGTGCCACTGGATAGCAATCAGGAGCAGAAACCCCAACTGATTTTTCCTTTCCCTAGCCCGGCGTCCTGATGCCAATTAAAGTATCCCTACCGTCACCTTGGCCGAGATTAGTTAACATAGCAGAGACCAGGGAGCAAACCTACGACTTTCTTTTCAGCTGTTTTAAAAAAAAATTCACAGCCATTTAAACTCATTAGCTGTTTCTTTGTCATATTAGCTGGCATTTCTGTACTCTGACCCTTTATTGGTTGCTTGCCCCTACCCTGTGTTTTGGTCAGTCCTATAAAAGCAATTATCTAACTCTCTTTTAGAAGGCAAGGGTAATAAGGGTTATGGAATCAAGGCGGGTAGATGGAGTTAAGATACAGATCAGTCATGATCTAACTGAATGGTGGAACAGGCTCAAAGGGCTGAATGGCCTCCTCCTGTTCCTGTTTTCCCAAGTTTTGCCAAAGGATCTCAACCCAACGCATTAACCTGGATTTTCTCTTTCCAGATGCCAACAGACCTGCCGCGTGCTCCCAGCATTTTATGTCACCTTCCTGGTCTGGATGGTTCAGCTCCACACCGGACAGTGCATTTACCAATTGACGCATTGGGGGAGCCTCGAGTTCCTTATCTTAATGGGTGGAATTGGCTCTTGTGAAGAAACTGGCCCATGTTTAATGACATAACTCTTGTTAGAATTCTTGAAACGGTCGAACGTAAAGACACCACCACATTTTAGCACATTACGATGAGTTAAGATGTTTGAGTGGTTTGGGAGAATCCCCTCCATTAAGCCAATCATTCTTTTTTGTGGCACTGTAGGAAGCATCCTTAAAATGCTTTCAACAGTTGATCTTGGGATATATTTCTACAAGTTTGACAGTTATCAGCTAACAGAGCCTGTGGCTGTTCTGCAACGTGACAACTTCAAACCATATATTTAATGAAAGTTATTGCACAGAGTTATAACCATAAATGCCACGAAGAGAGAATAGAAATAATTTAAAATATATATTTAAGTAGGGTGCTGTGGTATTATACCAACGTGCTGTGCCGCACAGTGGTTACAACGCCCTATATACAAGGGCTTGAAGTTTCCGCTAGGTTGCGCTGAAAACAACAGTGTAATACACCCAAAAATCGGCCAAACCAGCGCAAAAGATCGTGGAGAACTAAGCGCAAATTACGTCCAGCGCAAAATCGAGTTTCCGCCATCTTTCGCCTTTTAAAAAAAAATTGCGCTATAAGCTGGCCCCGCCCACAAAACCAGCCACACTCCCAGATCAAACTGATCACCATTGCGAGTTTCCGCTAATCGTTTGCAGGCCTTTGATGAGGCTCTTAAAATTAAACTGGTTCTTTTGGACTCAAGGACACTTAATAGACACGTCTTAAAAGCTTTTGAATATAATTTTTTAAAATTTATTATGAAACTGACTACTGTACACCAATATTACTAGCAAATGGTTCTCTATAGTTTCTTCTTAAAAAGTCATTTCCAGTTATTTAAAATTGGGTTACTCACAGGTGGTGGAGTAGACACTCTGATTAAAATTGCTTATTTTTTGTGATAAACCCATTTTCAGCTGTATTAATCAAACTGCACCAAGTTATCACACTTAAACATTATCAAGGAATTTTTTTTAAAGCAATTTTCCCCCCAAAAAAAATTACGTTCTAAAACGTTGTCCGATTGCGCTGGTTCACGGCAGATTTTATGTTTGCCGATATGCAAATGAATTTGGGCGGAAACTTGAGGGGAAAAAACTTCTCAAAACTAGCGCAATTTTGGTCGCAATTCACACCCAAATCACCGACTGCGCCCAAAGCGGAAACTCTGCCCCAAGTTGTACAACTCAACTATCCCAGGTGGGGGCAGCAAACAAGGAGGAAACAATCAGAGGGAAAGTCACCACTGGAGGCACGCTTATCATAATTCATGTGAAGTTTCCTACAGGATGGTAAAAGGACAGCAATAACAGGAGCTGGAAGCAAGCCCCAGACTCACCCTCCCAGCACGGAATGCTCCATTACATAGGGGAACCATAAAAGGGAAAGGACGGGATGAACCAATCCTAAACAGAAGCATTCTTACGGTTGACAAAGATAAGTGCTCAAAAATTGCTGAAACTTCGAACATTTATCAACAGTAAGCATAAAACTAAAATGGTCTAAGTGCCAAATCTCAGAGGTTTAAAGTGCAAGAGGTTAGAAAAGAAAGGTACAACATGCAGAAGCCATGTAGCTTAGAACTGAAGTATGTACAACTGTCAGGAGTAACAAATGTTTTATCGAACTGCTTTTTAGTAAAACTTACCACTTCCTCATCCGACAGCTCCCGTCCCTGGATGCTGCTGTTTTCCCGCACAGCCTGCTGGTGTTTTCGCCCCTTAATGTGGCTGAAGAGATAGACCTCAGAAGTGATCTTTGGAAGAGAAAGTGACAACATTTCAAGCTCACTGAATTCTCCGAGCTTGCTACAGCATACAACAGGAGTAGGATCAGCCATGATCTCGTTGAATGGCGGAGCAGGCTCGAAGGGCCGAATGGCCTACTCCTGCTCCTATCTTCTATGTTTCTATGTTATGTTTCACAAGGACCACTATCATGGTCCTGCAAACTAACCAACCCATCTTCTTTGCACACTTTTCCCATTTCTACATCCATTAAATTAAAGGGCCTTTATTTTGCATGGTAGAGAAACTTGTAGGAATTTTTCAAAACAGAATAAAGGCCATTAGACCCAACAATCACATCGCTTTGTTAGCATTCAATCCCCAACCATCTGCCTTTTCACCACATCACTCGATCCTCTCTCTTCGGAAACACACTTTTCCTCTTAGTTGAGGGGTCAATAACCAGGGGGCATAGTTTCAAGCTAAGGGGCAGGAGGTTTAGAGGGGATTTGAGGAAAAACTTTTTCACCCAGAGGGTGGTTGGAATCTGGAACTCACTGCCTGAAAGGGTGGTAGAGGCAGGAACCCTCTCAACATTCAGGAAGCATTTAGATGAGCACTTGAAATGCCATAGCATACAAGGCTATGGACCAAGTGCTGGAAAATGGGATTAGAAAAGATAGGGCTTGATGGCCGGCGCGGACACGATGGGCCTCTTTCTGTGCTGTATAACTCTATGACTCTGACTCTATGACTAATAGTCTCTTGAGCCCATTTATATTGCTCTTTTCAGAGCACTCCCTTGGTAAGTTATTCCAAAACATTATTAGCCTGTAATTCCAGCCAACTTCTCCCTTCTTATCCATAGCTTTTTAATTTGTGTCCCCTTTAACACTGAGTAATATGCTTGGATCAATTTTGTCAATTCCCTTCAAACTCTTAGAAATTTCAATTAGGTCACCTCGAACCCTCCTTGTTTTCCAAAGGAAACAAGCCCAATTTCTTCAATCTTTTCCTGCCAGTTAGGGAGTACTCATATTTACATTATTTCTCCAATCAGATTTTTTAAAAATTGGAAGCAATACAAATATTTGTACCTACCAACACATTGCACAAGCAACAATGTTTTTTGCGTTCATACGGAGTAAGTTTGGGAGCGTAGTCAGTGTTAGCATGTCTCCCGCTGCTAAGCTCAGCGGCTTTCTCTTTCCGTTGTTCTATCTGCTCCATGTGCCTCCGGCTGCTCTCATCATGCTGAATAGGACAAAACAGGTGGAGAAGTCACTGTCTACAAACACCAACAGCAGTTCACGTTCTTGCGCTGGCTCTCCGCTCTAGTTAAATTTAAAATCCGGCATTTTCCCCAAAGCTATTTGTTTGGTGTATTAAAACTTTTTGTTCTGCTTTTAAATTTGGTTTCCTGACTGCATAGGCCCAGCTCTGTGTGACTCCCGACAAACTCTGATCTGTACCAATTGATTCCTGGGATGAGCGGCTTGACCTATGAGGAGAGATCGAGTAGAATGGGCCTATACTCTCTTGAGTTTAGAAGAATGAGAGGTGATCTCATTGAAACATATAAAACTCTTAGAAGGCTTAACAGGGAAGATGCTGAGAGGCTGTTTCCCCTGGCCGGAGAGTCTAGAACTACGATTTCCCCAACCTCGGTGGGTCTGGTGCAGCCGGGGTGCGAACCCGCTGCTGCTGGCTCCAGCCCACTGTCCAAAGTGATCTTATGCTGACAGGGCTCGTTAAGCCCACCCAGCGCATTTCCCGGGCCAATTGAAGGAAGCGGGTCTGAGGACGTCACCAGCCGGTTTCCTTAAAGGGACCATGCGCAAATTGATTTTGACAGTTGTGCTGTCAGTGTTCTACAGCACGGTGGCTCTGCAAATACTGACAAGCACTGCACAGAGGTACACGCCTGCACCCAGGCTCTACCACGACTCCCTCCATATATGATCTTATTGAATGGCGGAGCAGGCTTAAGGGGCCATATGGTCTACTCCTGCTTCCTATGTTATGTTAACATAACCCCTATATTCCCCTCAAAACATTTCTCCTCCATGTCCTCACTGTCACCTCCAGTGTGCCCGTGGGCTCCATCCCTGCTACATTTCTAAGTTTCACATGTAAGCCAACAGCACCCAACGTTACTCTCCGCCACCAACTTCAATTCCAGGATTGTTGCTGTACTATCTGACTGCCTGGCCGATGATCTTTTCCGAAAACCTACACAGCCTTGCCCCAGCCGTATTGGGAAAATTTCCCAGCCTTCCTTGGACTCTGAATTACTTCAACATATTCCGTTGTTTTTCATCCTGTGTTTTCTTTTTTGCTTGTCCATGTCCTGCACTAAAGACCTTGGCCTGTTACCTAGTTTCTCAACTAAAAGAAAAAGTAACAGTAGATGAACCAAGATTTTAATTTTCCATACTCCTAGCTAGGATATTGACCTACTTTTATAGAATCAGTGTAGCCATGAATTCTATGCAGCCAGCTTCTATTATTAAGCTTTAACCATCACCCGCCGCATCGCTACGACTGAAACCAAATAGGACGATGTGTGCCGATTGTCTTGGTTTTAAGTTATCTCCAGTTTCTACAACTAGATAATAGCAATAGGAAGAGGGGTAACTGGCTTTTAGTGGTTCACCAATGGTTGAATAATTAGCATCAGATTCTAGGAACTACTTAAAGGCCCAGGCTTCCCCATTTATTCTGGTTCCTTTGTCAAAAGTTGGATTCCTTGAACGGTTTTAAAATAATATTTGTTAGGCCACAGAGTATTCAATTTTTAAGCTGCTATTTCCGTCTATTTTCTGCGGCTGGCATTCTGCACCTTTTTTCCCCCCATTCTTTCCTCCATTCCTTGAAAAATAAAAATCGGCCAGTAAAAATGCTCAGAAAGTGTCAGCCGTGGCTCAGTGGGCAGCACCCTCGCCTGTCAGGCAGAAGGTTGTGGGGTCAAGTCCCACTCGAGACATTTGAGCACAGAAATCTAGGCTGACACTCCAGTGCAGTGCTGAGGGAGTGCTGCACTGTTGATGGTGCAGTCTTTCGGATGAAACATTAAACCGAGGCCCCGTCTGCCCTCTCAGGTGGACGTAAACGATCCCATGGCACTATTTCGAAGAAGAGCAGGAGAGTTCTCCCCGGTGTCCTGGGGCCAATATTTACCCTTCAATCAACATCACTAAAACAGATGATCTGGACATTATCACATTGCTGTTTGTGGGAGCTTGCTGTGCGCAAATTGGCTGCCGCGTTTCCTACATTACAACAGTGACCACACTTCAAAAAGTACTTCATTGGCTGTAAAGCGCTTTGGGGCATCAGGTGTTTGTGAAAGGCACTGTATAAATGCAAGTCTTTCTTTCTTTTTAATATCGTAGTTGGATGGCATCGCTGGCTTTATTTGTTTGAAATGTTGTGTACTTGACCAGTGTGGATACCTTGCGATTGGCCTCCTTTTCTGCCTTTGATGCCAATCAGTCTCATTTCCTATGGAGCTGCTCAGCTGACTTCAGCTGAGTGGTTCCTCCCCGACTGCGAAGACCTGGCATGGTGGGTGTCTGTGGGCTGGGAATTAGCTAAAACATCAAGCAACTTCCCAACGCACCAAGCAATTTCTTTTAAATTGTATTTTAGCCTTAGAGGGAGTACTTCATCTTTTCTCTCAAGAGTAGAAATGGCATGAAAAATGAAAAAAAAAATGCAGAGTGGTTTTGTGTCATTGAATAGACTCAAACTGCCTAACATTTTGAAATTGTGATATTGGTAGGAGCTGGTTAGGGCTCGCTCAGTTACCATCCTCAAAGCTAATCTACATGCCTGCCCTACTATGACTCTCCCACATTTACTTCAAGGCCTAAAGAGGGAAATGAGCAATACCCATGATAAATGCAAAGTTACACATGGACAAATGGGAGTGTCTCACGAGAATTACCCGAACTAACAGGAATTCAGGAATGGGATGCTCGAGTGCCAGTCTTAAAAATAGAACAAGCAAACTCATTAAGAACCCTACATCATTTGAGTCATTTGGCGTTCTCTCCAACGCAGTTCCTGGTGTTGGAAAGGTGCCAGATGGCATAATTGTTGCAGCAATGTGAAGTGGATTGGTTCTGTACCAGGTGGTACCATGATGCCATGTAATGCATGTATTCAGTTGCATCTAATTTCAGGACAGCGACTAAAAGTCCTCAATAGCCGTCGGCCCTTGCATACTAACCGAACAAGCACTGCAACACATACAAACATAGCGACGAGTGCTTGTGAGGATCAGCAACGAATGCTCCGTTACATCATACCTTCAGCTGTATTTTTTTCTGCAGTTCCTCCATAGCTTCTTGCTGTGCTGCGCTAAGTGCAGCCAGCCTCTCCTCTCGTTCCCTGCCAATGGAGTAACAGTCATTAGGAAATTAACACAGAAGAAAAATGGCATGATAGGCGGAAGTTGTGCAGTGAAGATGCTTGCATTTGTTCTAACTAATCCTTACCATGGGATGGGAGTACGTGGGAGGGTAACTGAATGGGAGCAGCCAGGTTGAAACAAATCACATTGCAGGGTGAGAAATTATGTCTCCGAGCATGTACTCCTGTCTGTTTAACAAACAGACTTCGATAAAAGGACTGCATATGCAGCATCAGACATTCCCAAATAAGTTTTGAATACTAAATAAGTATATTTAACTATACTTAATACTTTAGTAATAGTGCATATTTGCAATGTAGCCCTGTGAATGTTGGCAGGGTATTAAATCATGGACGGCATCACCACTAACCCGATCCTGCCCTACAATTTGCACTCTCCAGCAAGTGTAACTGAATAGCAATTGGGACCAGGAAAGCTAGGCGGTATTTTCCCTCCCTCGCCCGGGGATACAGAGAACCATGCTAATAGCCCAAATGCTGCCACCAGTGAGATCAACTGACTCAAATCTGGGGCCTTGTCTTACTGCTACACCATCTGGCTCTAGGGAGCTGCACAAAAATCAGTTTAACACAGGCCACAAACCTGGCTCTTTCACGTGCAGCGTCTTCCCTTGCTCTCTCTTTCTCTTGTCGCTGTTGCTCGATTCGTGCCTCCTGTTCTCTCCTTTTCAACATCAGTTCCTCCACACGGGCCTGACGCTCAGCCTCCAGTGCTCGTTTGCGTTCCTGCATTCAGCCACATAATTTTTACATGAGATTTTTTTTTTAATATTGTAAGGAAGATCAAAAATCATTTCATACTTTATAAATTTCCATTGTCTTCTCACTGAATCCTGACTGGGGTATGCTCCACCATGCCAGCTGCCCTCCAGAAACTCGACCAAATGTGTATCATTGATGTGTGACCTGAGACAGTGTCTATTCAACCTGGGAGAATACTGCAGTCAAACCCAACCATGCCCATACACACAGTTTTCCAGATCGGTCATTTGATAAAGATCAGGAGCAGCAACCGTGGCCAATTTTGCCCTCAATAACCTAGGGACACCTCAAGTCAACTTTAACACTGCTCCACATGATAACAGGCATTGAAGCTGGGCTTTTCTGGGTCTTTGGCCCAGTTACTCACGGGCTAAACTCACTCAACCATTAAGGGAGTTGTATTCAATTTCTGTAATCTCACTCTGATGTTTCAGTTTAAATGCTCACAAGTGCTTCAAGTATTGCATCAGTTCCAGTTTCTAGTAAAATAAATCGTAAATATTTTTACAACTTCACACATAGAACGAGATTGATGTTTATAGGATTGGTAATAGAGTGAGGTGACCACAAACTCCATGGTACACGATGGTTGATGCTGAAATGGTGGGGCTGGAAAAAAAAAGACTTGTACTTACTGAGAAATCTTAAAATGCTTCACTTAATAACTTTCAAGTGCAATTACTATTGTCAAATAATCTCTGAAATGCAATGACTATTATAATTTAGGCAGATTCTCTAGTGTAGTACTGAGGGAGTGCTGCATTGTCAGAGGCACCATCCTTCACTTGCGTTGCTAAACTAAGGCCCCTTTCTGCTGGGATCTTGCTGTGTGCACAATGGCTGCTGTGCTTGCATATGTAACAACAGCGACGTGCTTTCATTGTCTGTGAAGTGCTTTGGGATATTTCTGAAAAATATGATAAGGCCCTATAAAAATACAAGTTTTATTTCTTTTTGTCTTGCTTTCTTTATGGGCAGGCCACCAGGAGCCCTCCCTCTCTGCTTCAAATAGTGTCACAGGATCTTTAATTTCCACCTGAACCACCAGTGAAGCAGGGAGCCTTTGCTTAAAGTCTCATCCAAAGGTCAGCACCTTCAACAATGCAGTAATTCCTCAGTCTTCACGGGAGAAGGGGCGTTACCGCTCCACCATCATTCCACCCACAAGGAAAAAATAATTTGGCTATTTTGTTTTTATTAGATCAAAGGTTTATGAGTAGACTAATTTATACCATCAGCTGTATTATGCAGTTCTTGAGATAATATCCAATATGAATTTTTGTTTTAAAAAATGAATTATTTCCACTTGTTAGACCGATATAACAGAAATTGGACATTAAGGACCTAACAGCTACTTTCCTTTTGTCCACATCATAGAGTTGCTGACTAAATATTTTCTCAGCAATCAAACCACCACCAATGAACAGGAGACAGAACTCAACTATTAAAATGGCCCCTGAATACACAGTCATGTCAACGATTGCAGAACCAATGATTTGTACCAATGCATTGAGATGGCATCATGCTTACTGTACTATGATAGGACGCTGTCGCATTTCATGGCAAATCTACTTCCTTTTTATTCCTTTTTTAGTTATCGATTTGCTCTTAGGCAGCTGTAGAGTGTACCACGTGGTTTTGCTTAACACTGACACTCAAGTAAAGCAGAAATCAGGAACCAACCTGACTCCAGAGCAAATTGGAGTAAGTGCAAAGGGAAAACGATTCACAGGCATTACAGTTGTAGAGTAAATGCAGCTTAAGCTATTAAATTATTGCCAATGTTTATTTCAATTTATACGCATAGTAAACACAGAAACACTTTAGGAAGGTGTTAGACAGGGTGTTTATTCAGAGTGTACCTACTCCTGAAAGAATGTTGGAAAATGACTAAGTAAGACAAAGCATTGTCTTGTGTTTAAAATGCACTGTCCCTTGGCTGGCCATGTCTTTGAAGCAGACCCGATGTACTTTTTCTTTCTCGGCGTGTTTCTAACCTGCACAGCCTCATCCCGGGCTTGCTTCTCCTCCTGCCGACGATGTCGTTCTTCTTGCAATTCATTCAGCCGCTGCTCGTACTCTTTCAGTTTTGCAAGAACATCGTGACGCTTGTTTTGAGCTTCTAATGTGTTGATGAAAGCAATTTCGTTAACCTGAAGGGACAGAAAAAAGAAACAGGTTACCACTTCCATTACGATACGACGAGCGGCATTTGTAAACCAGACTGTTCATTGGTCAAAGGCAGGCTATTTACAGGAAACTCTCGTTTAAGCGGCACCTAAATATCCGGAATTCTCTATTAACCGGCAAAATTCTCGCTCCGAAAACAACACCTCAATAACTGGCAATGTTGCCGAGTCCGAGTCTCCCGCGGTGGCCGAGTGAGTCAGTGAGGGTAGTTCTCCAAACTGCCACTACTCGGCTTCTTGGTGCTGTCGGGAGTCAGAACACCTCAATAACAGGAGTCTGACTCTCCCGCGCTGCCGGTAGTCTCTTCTGATCCGCCATTTTACAGGGGTACTGTGTGTCTCCCACGCTGCTGGTAGTCATTGGCAGTACTGTACTTAATCAAGCATTATCCACCATCCATTTAACACAACATTCTGTAGGTGAGTACCCAATTACTGTATACTGCACATTTCCTGATTTTTTTTATTTTTCTTTGTTAAAAATAGCCTCGGTAGATAACCCTCTCCGTCATGTGAAATTTTTGGTAAACCGGCAACACGCCGGTGCCGGATTAAAAAAAAGTTTCCTGTATTTAGTTCCCAAAGGGCCTGCGTTTAAAGGGACCAGTAGATCGCAGGCTCACTTCCCTATTTGTGTCGTTAGCTGATCTCAGCTGGCCAGCAAATGACTGTAATTCTCATAGCCTTAGGCTAAAAATCATGAAGGGATCCCAGTCTTGATCACTGGCCAATGACCTCCTGCTGGGACACGGACGTGAGGTAAGGACATGATTGGGCTCGAATGTGGTACCTACTAAGGTCAAATAACCTACTGGTCCTCACTGCCTGGGTTCATACATGAAGGAGGGCCATTTGGGTGAGGTACCAGAAGGCTGTTGATGCCCATGGAACAATACCTTAAAAAGAGTCAGAGCTTTCAGGAGAAGAGGGAAGAAAAGAGGAATAAGAGGGAAAATTTAATAAAAGTAGTTGACATATCTGATTATGTGTCAAGGTTATTTTCCCTATTTTAAATTTTATAATTCTTCTTCAATTTTTATTCAAGTTCTGACAGAGATCTAACACACCTCAGGATTTGGATGGCAATGATAAATCGCATGAGCTTTGTTCTCGCGGTTTATCGTGTTATCCAAAGCCTGCAATGCAATATACTGACTAATGCAGCCATGGGGGTTATCCTATATGTAAACAATCTTTGTTAGGGTACTGCCGAGATATGTGTGACAAATCTAAAGCTTACACTTCCAAATTAAAACAGTGGTCTCTTTCGGACCTGTTGACAGACACTGACATCATGCAAACGCGACTGATATTTCCCTTCTGCCCAAGTGTATGCTGAAACAATATACATTGTGCCGAGTTCGTAATCCCTTATTAATTCTAGATCAAAAATGCAAAAATTAAACCCTTCACTGGATGACAAGGGTATCTCAGAATTGATAATGTGTTTGCAAACAGACTGATGACCTTTTTCCAGAGTTGTCCAGACAGCCCTCATTTTATATGTTACACTCCGCAATCTGAACTGTTAGGCTGTGGAAAGCAGAGTGGATTTAAAAAAAAAAATCTATCCTGTGTTGTCCCTTATATAGTAATATATAGGGCTAATTGCTGACGAGCAACTTTTTAATTTAACTAAAAATCTTGGGGCTAGATTATGTATTGGATCACTTGAACAAGGACAGTTATCAGGGTTGGGTCAAAACCTACCTCTTCAGCAACATCAGCCCTGTAACCACTCTGATATTAATTCAAGTACTAGCGAGGATTTGCTACAGCTACCATTTCTATTGTGGCTCCCAGCAAATCATCAGGATTCATTTTGGCAGACATTTGTATTTTCTTATTGTTGTCTTCAGCTGCATCCAATGGCTATGCTCATAGAATCATAGAATGATACAGCGCAGGAAGCCATTCGGCCCATCGTTCCTGTGCCAGTGTGGTGGTAGCAATACCCCTATGTGGTTGCAGTAGCAATATGTTTGTATTTGTAATAACAGAAAATGCTGGAAAAACTCAGCAGGCCAGACAACATCCGTGGAGAGAGAAATAGAGACAACGTTTCGGGTCGAAACCCTTTTACAGAACTGAGAGAAAAGGCAGGAAATGAAACAAAAGGCAGTTTGGGGGCTAGGAAATGGGGGAGGGGATGAAAGAAGAGACATTAAGAGATATTCAAGGTGAGACGCGATGGTAATAGGACAGGTAAAGAAACAAACAATGGCTCTAGATGAAGTGTGAAATGCGCTGGCAGAGTGAGAGACAGCTGCCATGTGGGAGAGAAAAAAAAGGAAGTGTCACAAACCAAAAGTGTGGATAAAAAATATAAAAATATGATAGGAGCCGAGGTTATGATCTGAAGTTGTTGAACTCGATATGGAGTCCGGAAGGCTGTTAGAGTGCCTAATCGGAAGATGAGGTGCTGTTCCTCGAGTTTACGGTGAGCTTCCATGGAACAATGCAAGAGGCCGAGGACGGTGAGGTCTGAATGGGAATGGAACGGTGAATTAAAATGACAGTTTGTATCTGTGTTAGTTTGAAATGTATGTATTTGTGTTAGTTAACTGAATCAGTTGAAGTTTCTGGCTTGGGAATCTTGTGTACTGCTGCTGTTTTCCCTCAGTGACGCTACTTAATGTTAGGCTATCCTGATTGAAACAGAGGCAGGGAAAGGGCGAAGGGGAGGAAAGAACAAAAGGGAAGGTCTTTGATGGGGTGGAAGGCAGGAGATATTAAATGACAAAAGGGATGATGGTGCAAGACAAAAAGACCGCTGTTCATGGCCCCCAGAGCCACTAGGATAATTCAGGATCAACACCAGAAGAATGATCATTAACATTCTGGATTTCTGTCCAAACAACATCAAAATTTCAGCATCTAGCCCTCCCCCCAGCTTAAACAGTTGTTCCATGACCACTGTTTAGAGTCAAGACCTTCCTAGTTAGCACATCCAGAATGGTACCAGACCTTGGCTTCTTCCTCCTGTGCCTTTTTCACTATTGCTTGCAGCTGCAGCTCCCGTTTAAGCTCTGCATGGAGCAGCTTTTCCTCCATCATCCTCCTCCTCTGCTCCAGCAGCTCTTCCTTCCATTTCCGCACTTCCTTCTCCTAAAGACATTCAGGATACAAGTCAGGCAATTCTACATGTCCAACACCGGTTTTTCACTTGCATAATTACCAGTAGTAAAAACTAAAGCAGCACTCCGCTTTGCTTCAGACCAGTCAAGCCCTAACTCTGGGTCTACGCTACATCTTTAGCATTGGTACCAAGCAAGACTATTTTGCAACAATGCTACAGTTAGTGTAAATGTGATGAGCATGGATCAGCTGTAAGGCACGAGCTCCAGCAGCAAAAATGCAAAGGAGAGTTTATTTCTAGGATTGAATGAACAGGTTCAGTTAGGCTTTTTATTTGTTATAACAATTAGCAAGTTGAAATTCAGTTTCCTGTAACGTGTAACCTAACAGAGACATGTTGCTAGCAAAATGCTTTTAGAACTTCAGCCAGCTTTGCTCATGATGCTGAAGGATGTCCATGGGACACGCTCACCTACTGACAGCATTAAGCACTCCCGGGTCAGGCATATTACTGGCAGCTGCAGAAAGTTCATGGCACTCTGCCCTAACAATATGCCTCAATCTCAATCCCAGAAGATCATTCCTACACCATCAGTGTAACATTATTCTACTTTACATGCCAGTCATCATGTGGCTTTTCTAACTAGAACTGCCGAATTAGAGCTAATTAGCAGTAGTTTTTTGTTCTTTGCGCCCAATGAAAACTGAGACTGCCCAAACGCGACATACAAGACCCCTGCCGCCAGTAGACAGAGGAAACATTCAGCTCATCGCTCTGGGCTGCATTCACCCCTCACCCTATTGGCAAGAGGTTAGTGTCTATTTGACCGTGCCATCCACTTCCCCCAGCTGAATGTTTTCAACTCTCGCTGGTCTGAACAGATGTTGTCCTACTTACCCGCTCCAACAATTTCTGCAGTTTCAGCGTTTGCTCCTCTCGTAGTTTTTCACGGAGTTGCTGGGCTTTTAGCTGCTTTTCCTCGTGTTTCTTTTTTGATTCTGCAATTGTCCTGTCAGCAGGAAATGTGAAAGGCAATTTTAAAATTACCGTAGAGACCAAATGCTTTTACATACAATAAACATTCCGGCTTAAAATCCCGCGCATTGGTTTACTCTGCAGACAACTACACGCAATGCAAAATGATAGCTCATCGAGAATTCTGCGCTGCAGTGAGCAACTGGTTTAATTAGTGTTTTTAATCACATTTTTCGTGACGGTGAAGAAAGCTTTTCGTGAATCTGGATGGCGTGTCCAGGTGGCCGTGCTGGCTCTTCCTCCACAATATCTCCCCATGAGGTGCTCTGACGCCAAGGTTCGCGTGCTGCAGAGAATAAAACGATAGGAATGAAGAGAAATTAAATCCTAATGCAGACAATTAACCTGTTGTGAATTTATCTCTGATGAAGTTCTAATGAAGGCTGCCACTTGAAACGTTAACCTGTCTTTTCTTTTCACGTGCTGACCGGGCCTGCTGTGTATTTTCTGGTTTTAGTTAACGTTGTGTATTATATTGCATTTCATAAAGGAGATCCACTTCAACCAAGGAGAAGAATCTCCTAGTCTGTTAAGCCAAAATCCAATGAGAACACGACTTGAGAATTTGCACATTAATCAAGGGTAACTCACTACGGTTGCCCTCTTTCCAAAGTATAACGTGATCCGAATCCTGGCACACGGTCACAAAGAATAATTCTCATCAGAAACTTACATCTTTGTACCAAGGTTGAAACTGGCCCGAAGGATGTAACTCTAGTTATGCCCAGGGGAGAACATTTTTAAATAAAATGAGCGTAGCAGCAAGGCCGATCTTGTTTTTTTTACTTATCTGCTCTTAAAAGAGTCGGACTTCAGGAGAAAGATGCCATTTATAGCAATCCGTCCTCAACCGGCACAGTCTACTCACATGAGAATAAGCCCAAGACTGTGGCCAGGTGGGCAGTTTTTAGGCAGGGATGGAGTAAATTCATTGAAACATTAGACTGTGCAAATACCATCCATCAAACAATCCAATACCAAAAAAAACTCATTGAATGAGGAATACGGAGTCTCGCTGGCCATCAAGATTGGGATTAAAAAGCTTTTACACTACAGTCCAGGTCTTGGGAGAACAAGCGGACAGTCACACCCTCCAGCATTTATTTGTGAACAGTCCAGGTGGCAACAAAACAGTATACACTGAACAAGTGCAGTCTCAGTTTCAGTCAAAGTACAGAATCCTCATTACAGGCCATATTAGTTACAATGCACATACCTTCATATTCTGCCAGAACATCATTCCAGTCCAGGTTTTGGGATTGTGAGGAAAGACCATAAAGAGTCAAGCTCCCGCTGCTCATGCCGACCTATACAACAAAAGAACATCGCTTTGATACACTGAACTCAATGTTCTACATGACAAATGCAGTCCAAAAGCGGGACGATTTTACTACAAAATGACCTGCAACCTGCCAGCACAGAGAGAGGGACACAGCAAGAAGATATGTCCCTCCTAAAAAGAGTGCTGAGCAAACAACGCAAGGAGCAAGCGGTTCTGTCCCACAAAAGTACCTGAGCAGCAGTGTGCTCATCTTCAGAAGATGCTTATTAAATCCTTTAAGTTTCTTGTGAACCACGCATCTTAAAAACAATCCCCCATTTAGCCACTGGCTATGGGAGGAAGGTTCTTGAAATTGTTAATTTCTTTGACCAGAAGAAAGTAGAGAGGGGTTGCAGCTATTTTTGTGAGGCGTAAGTATTAGTTTCATTAAAGAAAAACTCAATACTAATTGACGTAAGAAAACTACTAGGCACTTGGTCTAAGCATTAAATAAAGCTTTAATCAACTGTTTTACAACATGGAGGTCTAGTTGTGTCCTTCACTAGTTCCTGTTAAGAATGTCCTGCGCAAGCTGGGCCAGTGCCCGAGTATTTATACTCTCCCTGGACAGCGCCACCCGCAGGCCGCTCAGTATTATTTCATGTCTTTCTTTCATGAATGACTGATTCATGTCACTAATATTAACATCGTCAGTCCTGCTGACTGTAAAGTTCATGAGGTAAATTGGGCTTGTTTTTCTCTTTATATCAGAAAAGTCTCAATTCCAGAGATTGAGGCTGTTTATACCAAAACAATGACCTCTAACTGCAATCTCAAACAAATAACCAGAATAGGCAGGGGAAAGTCCAAGACAATTAGTTTTGGTGCAGTACTCCCCCAAGTGTCACAAAATATTTACCAAAATTATTAAAAACTGTTGAGTTTGGGCCCCTCCACTACCAAATGATTAGTCAATGTCAATTACGTAACCCACGCCTCCATTATTCTTTGTGGGAATCGGGTGAACAATACTCTTCTAATGCCCCAGTAGGTCTTTGGAAACCACCTTATCCATTCCCCCAATTAGCAGCTTATAATTCACTCAAGTCTACCAGAATGCCGACAGCCATTGACGACTAATGACCTGTTTATTGCAAGATTCCTCTATTACATTCATCTTGAAGGTATTTTCATTTTTAAGTTCTTAATTTGTCTTCCACTTTTCCCACTATTTAAAAAATTGATTTTTGTGCCACTGGGTTAAAGTTCAACCACTGTTACGTTTAATTCCTTCACTGTTATACCATCTTTTTACCTGCTATTCTGAGTGAACTTTTGACTTATCAGGCCTTTTTTTTTTTTAAGATCCATTTGTTTGGAATCTCTTTTTCTCCCCATTTTCCTCATTTAAATTGTTCGGATCCTTTCCATGGATATTTATTTAATCTCTGTACTCCCACACCAACTCACCAGTACTCTGAGGCCCTGTACACTATGAAATTCAAAATTAATTAATTCACTAGGAGTACAATCCCTTGGCAACACTCACAAAGCCGACAGTGTAACCCCCCTTTCAGTGCACTGCGCTGAAAGCTCCATCATCTGCCAGAACGGAGGAAACCCCCAAGATGGATATTGTAAGTTGGCAAGATAATCAACAGCTCACAAAATATGGTTTTACACATCTGGTACAGCAATACGCTAGACATGGGAATGAAGATAAGTATAACACCAATAACAAAAGAAACATTATGTAGTTTTATTCAACAAAAAAAGGAATAAAATACAAACTTAGCAGACTGTGCAATGAGGCAATGTATCATGCAAGACTTTTTCACCACAAAAATTCAGGAAGAAAGAGGAGAACTTGCATTCATATATCGACTTATTATGTTCTTGGGACTTCTCAATGGGCTAGATTTTCAGTATAGACAGTTTTGGGGCGCTAAGCTTAGCGCCCGCCCGAAGTTATCGCCCGCCCCAAAGTAGCGCCCCGTTGCCGGAAATTCAGTGGCTTCGCCCTAAGAGGTTGGTGGAGCGCTAAAAGAGGCGTTCCACTAGTATCTTTAGGCGCTAAGCCGGCGGTGGAGAGCGCAACACCCGAGCTCGGGCGCAGCGCACGGCAGACACTCTGGTGCCAGTGAGCACTTAAAGGGGAAGGGTGCATGTATTTTTTTCAAATGCAAAGTCTGGGGGGAAACGGAAGGAGGAGGAGGAGGAGTGATTGGTGCCCGGAAACATAAATAGACCGTTCACAACAACACACTGCTTACTTCCACACAACACATGCAGAGTGCCTTTTGTACGAGTGCCCTTTAATTTGCGCTCCCCAGGGTGTGTTGCGTTCCATTTTACAAACGCTCTGGACGCCAGCCGCACAATGGGGCGGTCCGACTGAAGTTTGGATTCGGGGCGGCCAAAGGGCGTTGCACGAGGATGTGACGTCATTTTCTGCGCGCGCATCCGGGCGGCCGCTAAACTTTGCGCCGGCGCTAACGGGCAACTTAATTTGGGGCGGGGCGCAAACTGCGCTGCGCCCAGGCGCTACACGCATAGCGCCCGAAAATCACTTCTCTTAAGGCGCTAACTGCTGGCGCAAGCAACTGAAAATCTAGCCCAAAGTGCCTAAAGGGCAGATAATTGGCATGCAGATAAGAGATTTGACTGTATTTGAAAATATTACACTGAACAGTATTAGCCTTATATTGAGCCAAAAATCACAGTGGCAATATTACAAAGTGCTCCCCTGTGGGTAAATGTATCACTTGGTGTGAAACGAAGCCACACAAGGTCGGGAAAGCTGCAGGTTTGATTCCTGGTCTTTGTTGAGATAGCTAATCTCAACTGGGCTAGCACTAGGGTCATTACAATTGGTCTCTGCCAACGTTCTTGTTCCTGATCACTATTCAGCAATGCCTGATGAAAAATGCCCATTTGGAGATGTCAGGCGTGACCGTGATATAATGCACAGTCAAACAGCCTACAGACACGCACTGTCTAGGTTATATAGTAAGAAGATACACTTAGGTGAGGTACTGGAGGGTTACCAACATAAGCGGAACTGTACCTTAGCATCTTCAGGGAAAAGAAAAGTGAGTTAAACGAAAACCTAAAAATTGCGCACGTATTAATACAGGTTGACTATCCCTTATCCGAAAACCTTGGGACCAGCTGTGCTTCGGTTTTCGGAAATTTTCGGATTTCAGAAGGTATTATTTCAGACTGGGAAACTCTGAACATTAAATTAATTTGGTAATTAGTATTTGTATTTAATATAAATTTTAAAAGTTCAGGCTACCTCTTGCGACTGTTCCGTGTCTCATTCCCCTTCCTGCTTCTCTGTGCTGCCGCTCAGTCTGTTTACAGCTCCCCCTGCTCCATATCTGAATTAGCGGGGGTCTGGGGCTCGACTGCCACCGCCAGTTGTGGGAAAGCCCGATATCGGCTGACTCCTATGCTAAGCTGGCCCGCAAATCAGGTCAGAAAAGCATCGGCCGCGTCGGGTCATGTTTGGCGCCACTCGGGTTTATGTCGTGCGCACGACTTACACTCTACAAAAAAACTTTCGGTTTTCAGAAGTGCGGATAAAGGATAGTCTACCTGTATATTGGAGGGGGGGAAAAATTACAACCAAGAGCGATGGAACTGCAATAGTTCCTTGGGGAGGCACCCAGGCCGTACTCACCGAGAACTCGCTGTCAGTGTCAGTCTCTAGGTTTATGTCATTGTTTTCCTCTGCCTGTATTTCTCTTGTTAATTGTTCTTCCTCAGCGATGGCATTAGCGATGGCTTCTTCATTTTCCTTTTCCAGACGATTCGCCAGCTCCTCTCCTTTGGCAAGAACTGCTGCCATAGATTGCTGAGGGGAAAACAAGTAAACATTTTGCAACAGGTTATGATAATGATCTAAAATAAATACATGAGTACCACATATCTGGAGGATGTTTGTTCTGAACTGTAACTCTTTAGTACTTGTATATTACTGTTACTAGATAAGACAAATATACAGCAACAAAAACTATTGCAACGAATGAAAAGTGCAATGTACACCCTACAATTTAATCTACAACACCCTTAACATAGTAAAATGTCCAAAGGTGCTTCACAGGAGTGTTAGAAAACAAAATTTGACACTGAGCCACATAAGGAGATATTAGGGCAGATGACTAAAAGCTTGGTCAAAGATGTAAGCTTTAAGGAACGTCTTAAAGGAGGAGAGGGGTAAAGAGGCAGAGAGGTTTAGGAAGGGAATTCCAGAGCTTAGGGCCTCGGCAGCTGAAGGCACGGCCACCAATGGTGGAGCGATTAAAATCGGGGATGCTCAAGCGGCCAGAATTGGAGGAGTGCGGATATCTCGGAGGGTTGTGGGGCTGAAGGAGATTAATCTAATAAACAATACATGAGCCAGTCACACTGCAGCAATCTAACTGTAGCTGTTCAATCAGAGTTGATCCCAAAAGATCAAACTGCAGACCATGTGCTTCCTAACCAAAAGACCCAAGTTTCAATCTCATAGACATGCATCACTCAAATTCAAACTCTGACTTGCTGCTTTTTAATTTTATGTATTTTTCTCCTGAGTTGTTGTGCTCAACACTAATGGAGCACTTTTCTACTCTTGGCACCCAGTACCAATGACTTCCAAGGCAAGTACAGCATCAAGAGTCAGAGTACAGCTCCCATCCTTTCCCTTTACTCAGTCCCAAACAATGCCTTCAAAATCCAAAATAGCCTCAGCTGTGTGACTTCACAGAGATCCACCCATGGTGATGCTCTTGTAGTGCAGTAATATCACGGGCACAATGCTCTAAATCATCAGCATCATGATACGTAGGAGCTGCCATTTATAAGAACCTACAGTCCTCTTGGGTTGGTAGATGTTGTTGTGTTAGGTAATAATGTATGACATGAATCAGTCATTCATGAAAGAAAGACTTATGAAATAATACTGAGCGGCCTACGGGTGGTGCTGTCCAGGGAGAGTATTAATACTCGGGCACAGGCCCATCTTGCGCAGGACATTCTTAACAGGAACTAGTGAAGGACACAACTAGACCGCCATGTTGTAAAACAGTTGATTAAAGCTTTGTTTAACGCTTAGACCAGGTGTCTAGTAGTTTTCTTACGTCAATGTATATTAGGTCAGGTTATACTGAATTTGCAGCCTCCAAAACTCAAAGCAGTACAAGTGTGCACGGGTTGAGTAACACAGCACATATTTGCACGAATGTCTGCAGTTGGTGCACCCATGTTCCAGAAGTAGCACTGCACGACCGAGGTGGCATTAATCGATAACCCGACAGATTATCTGGTATCACATGAAAGGACAGAACTCTAACAACACTGCAGCACTCGATTCCTCCAAGACAAACATGAATCTTAAAGATAGAATGTAGAAAGAGCAAACAGGTTCCAAAATAAATATGATGGGGATTAAGGGGAGTAAGTCTGACTTATGAAGAAGGGTGACAAATATATAAAACTGCCAGAAAAATAGTCTGTGTTCCTGAAATCCATACAGTCTAATCCAAGTTTCATGTGGAAAAATCACATTTTCCCCTGTTTAAAAATTGAGCATGAATCAATTTCATAATCTCAATAAATCAAAAAAATGTCCTTTTTGTGCTTTTCTTACATTAAAGGAGTCACTTTTTCCTATTAGATATAGAAGCTTGAAACATTCCAGCCTCGTGATGCAGAACTGGATTTAACAACTCAGTGATAGATTATGATATTTAACCCAAAAACAAGGAAAAGGTTTAATTCACTCCAGTGTAACTAGACAAAAGAACAGTTCTACTTTGTGCTTAATTCACAAGATTTTTTTTGCAGTATTTTCTTCCCTCTGGTTCTGAAAACATTACTTATCATAATCTACCACGACGAGTTGCTAAATCCAGGTCTGCATCACGAGGCTGGAATGTTTCCACGGTATAGTTCCACAGCACCTACAGCTCTACAGTAATCTGTCCAAGTGGTCTTACTTTATGTGTGAACTAAGACAGGGAGGATTCTGGTGGAGAGGGCATCACAGCCCAGCTTGATCCTCTTTTCACCCAATGCCTACACACGTGCATGTTCTGGGATCACTGGATACAGGTCAGTAGTGGGACCCTGGCTAGTTTTTGCCCTCCCCAGCCAAATAAATCACCCTCAATCATTCCCCCGACTGAAATTACAACAGAAAACGCTGGCAAAACTCGGCAGGCCAGGGCAGCATCCATGGAGAGAGAAACAGAGTCAACGTTTCAGGTCGAAGACCTTTCATCAGAACTGGAAAAAAGCAGGAAATGGAAAGCGGGTTTAGGGGCCGGGAAAAGGGGGAGAGGGATGAAAGAACAAAAAGAAAGGTCAGTGATAGGATAGAAAGTAGGAGAGATAAGGAGACATTGAGAGACATTAAGAGATATTCAAGGCAAGAGGAGGTGATAATGGGACAGGTTAAGAAACAAAGGATGGCTCTAGATGGGGTGTGAATTGCGCTGGCAGAATGAAGGACTGAGTTAGCACAGAGCAGGAATGACACTTGGAACCTATGAGTCAATAGCTTAGTGCTACAACTCTGGGTAGCTTTATCCACTATGTCATTAGGGAGTTAGTTACAAGATTTTTATCATAACCAACACATTACTACTCCGATTATTATTTGGGAAGTGAGCAATCTTCCATTTAAAAAAAAATGTCCAAGCTAAACCTAGGCACGACAATTTACCAGTGACTGCATTTGGTCCAGTGGACAGTAGATGAAATTTGAAACCAACACGCTCGCTCTATAGAGCGAGTCACTTAAAAAAAAAAAAAAATCCACGCTATTAAAAAAGTAGTTTTTGTTGTAGAGGAGCACAGTTTTGTCAATAGGTTAGTAAAGCGAAATGGTGAAATATATGAAACTGTCCTGTCATACTATGCCTGATTAATCTGTAAAAAAACAAAAACCAACAAGGCAATTACAGATTTTGCCCACCAAAACTTAAGTTCTGCATGGAGAGAGCATTTTGAGCTGTATAACACAAGGATGAAGTTCTGAAAGTTAGAAGCCTGCCACTGGCAGTGGGAGAAATTGGAGATGCTGAACTAAGAGCATCATATAAGAAGCAAGTGACACAACGTTCAAGCATATTGGAACAAGTGTGGCATTTCTTTTAGTATACTGGTACAGTGTCAGCTTTGCTCAGTTGGTTGCTGCACGCTCATCTTTTCAGTCAGAAATTCAAGACCCACCATCAGGATTTGAGCACATAATCTCGGCTAACACTTCAATGTAGCAACTGAGGGAGTTCTGCATTGTCAGAGGAATCATTTTTCAGATGAGGCGTTAAGACCCAACTGGCTGGTTGGGATGGGCATAAAACCACCCCATGCCACTACTGAAAGAGCAGCAAGTACTCATTGAGAGAGACATATGTTGGCGAGGATAACCAACACCACTGAAACAGATTAACTAGTCATTCATCTCATTGCACCTCAAAAGTAATTCATTAGATGTGAAATGTCTTGGGGCATCTTGAGGACATATGTGCACGCAGATTCTTTCTTTCTTACCAATATACTAAGTAAGTCCAGTGAACAATAATGACGTTTGTCAATTTCCAGCTCTGGTACAGACAAAAGTGAAAGTGGGAAGAAACAACTCAATAATTTAAGATATTTAAATTTTATTTTACAACAGAGATCAATAAAGATACTGCTTACTTAGTGTAATTCTATCTTTAATACAATTTGGTACTGACAACAATTTAAGTCCTCCTTTTCTTCCATAATCTGCAGACTTTTATAATGCAGTCTTGGCATCACCTCATCACTACTTGAAAGATCTTGTCTTTTCCCAACCTTGCTGGTGTTATGCACAATGACACTTGACCCTTTAACTAGGTTTTTCAATTTAAAAAAACCTTTCCCTGATTTCTAGTGATGTAATTGGAAAGAAAACAGATTTAAGAGCAATATGCATCAAAAACATGCTTTACAGATATCTAACCTCACTGAAGAAAGTTAAGTGCTTTCAAATTGATAGTGTGACTCTCATAATTAGGCTTCTTCAGTTTCTAACTATACAAAAAGGAAAAAGTAATTGAAGGGCTTGACAACTTGATTTCAATGCTGCTGATCTGGGGGGCGGGTGGGATGGGATGGTGGGGGAGCATGGCAGAATGAGAAAAATTAGCCAAGGCCACACTCCTAATTGGTGTTCAATGACCACAGCTGCAATACACCAATGTGGACACTGGCTACGGACAGGATCAAGTTCAGCTGACTGATACCCTCCATAGATGAATACTAACACTCGCTGCCTAGCCTCATACATGAAGCATAGCCACACAGATGAGGTACTGGAGTGCTGCTGGTGGCTTCAGAACCATAGCCCTAGCCGATGTCAGCACCAATACGAGACATGAGGAGTAAAGGACAGCAAATTGGATGGAAGCACACATGGTAGCTTTCAATATTTGTATCACCATTCTTTTATTGTTTAATCATATGTGGTATATTAATCATTACATACTTCTACATTTTGCAACACCAATAGTCTTTGGAACAATGGAATTTTATATTGTACACAAGTAAACTTAATTTGTTGGGTAAAATCGGATTCTCATAACTTTCAGATAATGTCAGTTCTGCACGGTTTAAAATTGATCATTCTATTTGTGTTATCTTAAACTCTGAACTCTTGCTGTCAACAGTAACCTTGTGTGAGTGCCCTGATTGCCAACATTGTTTACATAGACCTAGATCCTTTAATCAATTGGTGTTTTGACCAAACAGCCAAGAGATGACAGACATGTTCCTTTGCCTAATTGTGTGAATGGTGCCCACCCAATATGCAGATATGTTGGGAAGTAGAAGGAGTGTGCCTCTTGTTAAAGATGACACCAGGTTGCCATATTGCACAAATGGTTCAAAGTTAACTCTTTAAGCCCTCATCCATACCTTTGTTACCTCTAGACTTGACTATTCCAACGCACTCCTGGCTGGCCTCCCACATTCTACCCTATGTAAACTTGAGGTCATCCAAAACTCGGCTGCCCGTGTCCTAAGCCCCGTTCACCCATCACTCCTGTGCTCGCTGACCTACAGAGGCTCCCGGTTAAGCAACACCTCGATTTTAAAATTCTCATCGTTTTCAAATCCCTCCATGGTCTTACCCCTCGCTACCCACCACCACCCCGAGATATCTGCACTCCTCTAATTCTGCCCTCCTAAGCATCCCTGATTTTAATCACTCAACCATTGGTGGCCACGCCTTCAGCTGCCAAGGCCCTAAGCTCTGGAATTCCCTCCCTAAACCTCTCCACCTCTCTTTCCTCCTTTAAGACACTCCTTAAAACCTACCTCTTTGACCAAGCTTTTGGTCATCTGCCCTAATTTCGCCTTACGTGGCTCGGTGTCAACATTTTTTTGTCTTATAACACTCCTGTGAAATGCCTTGGGACGTTTTACTACGTTAAAGGCGCTATATAAATACAAGTTGTTGTTGTTGTTATGGGAGAATTTTACAGCACATCAAAAATACACTTGGTTTGTAACATTTTAGGCCTCCACACAAAATTGTGAACTTTTCAAAAACAAAAAAATTATCTATTTTCCCCATAGCTGTAGGAAGCTGTCAGTCTTCCCTTCCTCCTTCAATCTACAGGCTTTGAAAGCTCAAGCTTAGCATCACGTAATCACTAGTTCCCAATTTACATCATCCAATCTCCTATTTTCAACCTTGGCGGTGTCCTCCACTATCTTGGCCCTTCACGCAAGTTTCTTGATTAAAAAAAACAAGCATAACTGAACAGATTTGAATCGTCACTACAAAGACCTGAATCTCCCGTCCGTCTTTCGGATGCGACGTTAAACCAAGGTCCCATCTGCTCTCTCGGGTGGACGTAAAAGATCCCATGGCATTATTTCAAAGAAGAGCGGGGGGTGTTATCCCTGGTATTCTGGCCAATATTTATCCCTCAATCAACATCACTAAAACAGATTACCTGGTCATGATCACAAGTTGGCGGAGTACAGCTAGACTGCATACGTTGATTCAACTGAGACAAGACGAAATGAGACAAGGCCCATCACTTCAATCCTGAGCACATGGTCAAAGGGACAAATCACAGATCATGTACAAACAGTACACACAGTTCTACTGGAATCACATATTAACTGCGCAAAGAAGCTCTCTTGAAAAGTGAATGGGAAGAAGCCAAGAAAGCAGCAGGGAGAGATCAGGAAAAGAGGCCATTTTAAATATGAGCATTAGATCCACATATTATATTCCAGATAACTTAAAAAGTTATAATCAGGTATATATTTTGACAGAATTTTCTATCAGACCACAAAGCCAATCTTCTATCAAAGCAAATTTTATGGAAACATCAATGGATCTGTTCATGACATACACTGCCCTCGGGTTTTGTTTTAGTTGTTTTAGCAATTTGACTTATAGGAATGTTCCCACGATAGACTGAAAGTCAGATACATTACATTCAGTAAATAGTCGCAATGTGTTTCAACAGAAATCCAAAAGTTTTTCCACAGCAAATGCAGGATGATCTCATCACTGATGGTGTTACAGGAATCTTCCCAAAGAAACTGTAAGTTGCAAGGACCACAGGGAAGAACAACTTAACCCAGTCTTTAATATGAGATGAGCAACTTTTCAACACATCTCTACTTATGTAATCCTATTGTATTTTTGCTCTTTAAAAAGTATGCTGGAATGAGTTACGTATTGCTGGCCGATAACTAACTTTTATGCTCACTATAGTGATATTTCCAATAAACAATGATAAACTAAGAGAAAAATGAGAATTTATTAGAAATATAAAAGGAATTTTTATTATAACTGTTCAAAATTGCATGTGTGTATTCTGAATGGAATTGGATGTGTAGCATTCAGTAAAGTTTGGCAGAAAATACAATCTCCTTTCATAATTGCCACACAAACTCTAAAGAAGTGGGAAAATTTCTGCTGTCCACTTCTAAATGGAGGAATCAGTTGTTTAATTTACCTCAGACAGGTTCATGAGAAGCGCGAAGGGAAGCAGGGTATCTGTGCTGACACGGGATACGCTTGCCTCGAGATGAATGAATCCATGCCCTGGATTAAAATTGAGCACACTCTCATTGAAGAATTCCGACACAAGTTTTATAATTTACAAACCTAGGTGAAGAGCCAAGGCACATAGGGCAGGACACCACCAAGGTAAAAGACAGTATGAAAGGAGATAAAGTAAATCAAAAGGTATTAAGTGATGCCAAGCTGTACAGGGATGGTAAGGAGTTGCACAACTTAGCGGTTCTGTGAAAGAATAAGTTAAGAGTAGGAGATAGTGTGCTGAGTCTTGATTTCAAGAGTGAGGATGCAAGGAGCAGAAGGAGCAATGACTTAAAAAAAGAACATTTGAGACTGAAGGAGAAAACGGTTGGAAGCTAGAGTTAAGAAAAAGGATCATCTTCTGAACTAAAAGCAGCTACTTATATGCTGGCCAGGAATGATTATTCCCTCACACTCCCTATGTTGTTAATCAATGTGCTAGGTCATGCCTGCATGTGAAATAATTACCGCAAATTAAAGCATCTTTTGCATTGCAGCTTGGGACTCGGAAGAATGGCTGAACTAGCTGCTCTTCCACTTTTCATTTTGTGATGTTCGACTGCAGTGTGAGGCCCAAGAGTCTGTTCGTGCGCAGGCTGGCTGTGACATTTGCATGCATGGAGTAGTGATGTCATGCCATCACTACAGAGATAATGGGAAAGTTTCTGAATAATGACATTGTGATATGCCACAGCAGCATGTTTACTAGTCCCAATAAGATCAGTGGCAACCAGGAAGAATGTGCCTATATCTCTATCAGTTTACATGGACAGACTCTTGGATTTCGGACTGCAGTCAAATATCACAGAATATTATTGAACATTTTTCTTATTGACTTTTGGGCAAAATGTACAGTGTGCTACAAGCTGATTGATGACTTCGTAATCAAACCAAAAAAATGATCAGCAGTTGTTTAAGAATGCCTTAAATATATTTTTCTCCTTTTTATGTTTGCCTTCACACCATAAATCATTTCAGCAACTGATCTGGGCAAGCAGCGTTGTGTGCAAGAGGAACCCAAAATAATTTGCTTGCTGGTTTTCTCATTTTCTGCTCACTTGATTTCCTGTTATCTCCACTCTTTCTCTTAACAGCTCAGCCAAGATAGGAAACTCACGGCAGTATGCAACCATCCACAGACTAACTTTGCCACAGAACAAAGGATTATGGTTTTTATTCATTCTCAAGATGTGGGATGGCAAGGCAAGCATTTCATGCTCAACCCTAGTTGCCCCGAGAAGGTGGTGACGGCCTTTTTGAACTTCCGAGTAGCGGTTTGATGTAACAGAGTGGCTTGCTAGGCCACTTCAGAAGGCAGTTAAGAGTCAACCACATTGGTGTGGGAATGGAGTCACATATAGGCCCAGACCGCCTCAGGGTGGCAGGTTTCCTTCCCTAAAGGACATTAGTGAGCCAGTTGGGTTTTTACAACAAATACCAGCTTATTATTTGCAGATTATTTTTTAAAACCGAATTCAAATGGTGGAATTTGAACTCATGTTCTCTAGATTATAAATCCAGGCCTCTGGATTACTAGTCCACTACAATACCGTACCCGATTTCCTAAAGACCGGCAAGAGACACAGCTGGCTATTGCATTTTTAATAGTTGCAGTAGTTTGTTTAAAATCATATAAAACCATAAACATAAATTCCTAGAGATGCAACTTTTTCCAGTTCTGATGAAAGGTCATCGAGCTGAAATGTTAACTCGTTTCTCTCTCCTGACCTGCTGAGCATTTCCAGCATTTTCTGTTTTTATTTCAGATTTCCAGCATCCGCAGTATTTTGCTTTTTTAACATAAATTCCTATCTTTGTCCGATTCCCTATCCTGTGTTCTGATGGACTTTCTTTCTCAGATACTGACTAAGCATGAAATGCTTGCCTTCCCACATCTTGAATTTTTCATTTCAATTCAATTCAATTCAAATCGCTTTATTGGCATGACAAGTTACATCTTATGTTGTAACACATTCTTATGAATATCTTTCCCAAAATGGTTTACCCAGCTCCTTGAGTATCATGAGCTCAATGACAGCTTACAATCATTTTTGTCATCAAGGGAAATATCCCATAACAAACATCTGAACAGGAGTAGGCCAGTCAGCCCCTCGCGCCTGTTCCACCATTCAATTTGATCATGGCTGAGCTGTACCTTAACTCTATCTACCCGCCTTAGTTCATATCCCACAATATCTTTGTCTAACAAAAATCTATCGATCTCAGTTTTGAAATTTGCAATTAACAGCTTTTTGGGTGAAGAGAGTTCCAGATTTCCACTGCCCTTTGTGTAAAGACGTGCTTCCTGATCAAACATCCACAAAGCTAGTGTTTTCTGGGATTCCAGGACTCCCTGCTTTTCTTTGAATAGTCCCTGGGATCTTCAACCTCCGTGTGAACCAAGGATTAGGCAAACAGGGCCTCAGTTTAACATCTCATCCAAGGCATGGCCCCTCTGATAATGCAGCACTCCATTAGTACTGCACTGACGTGTCAGCTTAGATTAAACTTAAACTTCCGATAAGGAACTAAGGCCTACTGACCCAGAAGTGAAAGTACTGCCAAATAAGCCAGGCTGATAACAAATTGTCAATTTTTTTTTTTTAAACCCGAGTAGTTAGTTACAAGAATTTAAAACTCTCTTAATACTCCCAATGTATCTTCCGCATTAATAAATCTGCAGATTATATACACATATATAAAAGGGAAAGGAGAGATAAAATAAGACTACTGGAAGCCATCTAACACACTTGGGGGAACAGTGCAACATTCATTTTTGGATCTCCTGAGTGGAAGCTAGCTAATTCCATTAATAGAAAAATTGAAGAAAAGGGAGAAAGTGTCTTCTGTCATCAGGGCAGCCGTCAGTCTGTCATGTGTGTCCACGGAAAGTCTAAACACAAAGCTTCTTATCTGAAGCGACCCAAAAGGTTTTTCTGCTTTCATAACAGAGCGAGCCCACAGCCTTTTTGATCCATGCTTCGGTAACAGTCTCGCATGACAATTAAATGGCAATTCATCTTTATATTTTAAACAGGCCTTCAGATTTTAGCACAGGTATTGACAAGCCCACTTTGAAGAGAGCTTGGGACAAAATTCTTGGCACTTAGCTCTCATTAACCCGTTAATTGACAAGCCTCTGAAGAACCAATTAATGTACAAAAGGTCCATGGAGCACAACAATTACAGACCTTAAAAGATACAAATCAACGACAAATGCGACACAATCATATTCAAAGGTTGCCATTTTATATTCAGCGCAGCTTCTATTTGACTTGGTCCTCAGCAACTTGGCTCAATTCAAAGTACGTTACAATAGTTCCGCAATAAAGTACATGAATCCTCTACAAGGCAATAAACCACCCCTGTCTGCTGAACAGAAGCCTGAAAATGAGGTGTTCTATTACCCAGGAGGCTTTCATTTTGCCAAGTGCCAGAGAACTTATAAATATTTTTTAAAAACTGTCTCCATCTTTTCCTGCAACTATCCCTTAATTTCTCTCCAACTAATTTTTTCCATTTCCCTGCTCCCTCGGTACTTGTAGAAACAGTTTAAAAATAAAATGTATTTGCCCCTCTGGCAATGGCGTGTGTGTCTGTCTCCATCTCTAACCCCACCACCACCCCCCCACCCCCCCCCCAAACCTCACAAGGTTGTGTTCCGGTTTTCTTTCCCTCTATATTCTTATAAGGGCACTATGCTAGAAACCCTTACAAGGGCTTTGCTTTCTCCCGAGTAGATGGGTGCCAGGCTGTTGAAAAGGGTAGGAATCTGTGGTGGGATTCCACTCTCCTGAAAATTAAATAAAACGCCCATAAGTGCTTCAATAAATAATTCACTCAGGTTTAGCATTATCACCAAGTAGTCCATCTGCTATTTTTCTGTGAACTCTTTGCAGATCACATAAAAACAATGGACGTCTTCGAAGGCTGATCTGCATGTTTCTGGCAGATGTCATTCGCGCTTGCTCAAAAGAGCAGGTTAAAATCGAAATTGTGGGAAGAGAGCGGGACCTCACCAGGTGAGTCCCCTCAGCGATTTTAAGTGCAGGGTAAAAAGGTCCCCTCAAAAGTCAGCAGGTGATTAGCTAGCACTGTGGATTCTGTCTTTTTAAACCCAAGGGTGACAATGCAACCTTTTAACCAATCAGGATACATTTGACATTTCTCAGGTTAATGACTTGGCGAGTGGCTCAATCAACAAAGAAAATGAGGCTTTGTTCTGATTGGTTATGTGATAAACAGCAACTTGAAATATATAAAATGGGTCTACACTGGTGCCTTTATCCTCAAGTCTTTAAGTATTTAGTGAGCATTTTTGTAATACATTTCTAACTTGTACAAGTATATTTTTATGTATTCGTGACAGTAAATTTGCCACTTTGTTAATTCAGGTGAAAGGCTGCAGTCAAAACAGGGGTACGGTAGCATAGTGGTTATGTTACTGGACTAGTAATCCAGAGGCCTGGACCAATGATCCCACCATGGCAGCTGGGGAATTTAAATTCAGTTAATTAAATAAATCTGGTACAAAAAGCTAATATCAGTAATGGTGACCATAAAACTACTGGAATGTCGTAAAAACCCATCTGGTTCACTAATGTCCTTTAAGGAAGGAAACCTGCCATCCTTACCCGGTCCGGCCTATATGTCACTCCAGGCCCACAGCAATGTGGTTGACTCTTAACTGCCCTCTGAAATGGCCCAGCAAGCCACTCAGTTGTTTCAAGGTGGCGGCTCACCACCGCCTTCTCAAAGACAATTAGGGATGGGCAATAAATGCTGGCCTTGCCAACGACGCCCACATCCCGTGATCGAATAAAAAACAACTATCTTTCTCTTTCAGGAATTTAATAGATTAGAGAATCATAGAAAGTTACAGCACGGAAGGAGGCCATTTCGGCCCAATGTGTCCGCGCCGGCCAACAAAGAGCTATCCAGCCTAATCCCACTTCCCAGCTCTTGGTCCGTAGCCCTGCAGGTTAGAGCATCCCAAGTGCACATCCAAGTACTTTTTAAATGTGGTTAGGGTTCCTGCCTCTACCACCCTTTCAGGCAGTGAGTTCCAGACCCCCAC
Organism: Somniosus microcephalus; assembly: GCF_052327205.1. Taxonomy (NCBI): domain Eukaryota; kingdom Metazoa; phylum Chordata; class Chondrichthyes; order Squaliformes; family Somniosidae; genus Somniosus; species Somniosus microcephalus. Next base: position 32,756,702 of record NC_141018.1, read on the forward strand.
AACCCACTGGGTGAAGAAATTTCCCCTCAAATCCCCTCTAAACCTTCCACCAATTACTTTAAACCTGTGCCCCCTGGTTTTTGACTCCTCTGCTAAGGGAAATAGGTCCTTTCTATCCACTTTATCTAGGCCCCTCATAATTTTATACACCTCAATAAGGTCTCCCCTCAGCCTCCTCTGTTCCAAGGAAAACAGACCCAGCCTATCCAGTCTTTCCTCATAGCTAAGATTCTCTACTCCCGGCAACATCCTTGTAAATCTCCTCTGTACCCTCTAGTGCAATCACATATTTCCTGTAATGTGGTGACCAGAACTGCATGCAGGTTGCTGTGGGTTTCCAGCAGTTTCAATTATTACATCAGTTTACCAGTACTCATGTTTTTGTTTTTATTTTACCACTTTAACTTTTCTTAACTGAATACTTTCCCTAAACTGCTTTCAAATGGTGCGGTGTAATGGTGTCCATTCTTTGATGTCAATTATACCCTTCTCCTGTTCCTTTCCACTGTCTCCTATCTAATTCCTCCTACTTTTTCCCCTCTCTACACCAATGCAGGAATTTTAATTAAACACACTTTTACATTCTTGTCCTATTTTTGAGTTTGGTTTTGGGAGGGTGATCTATATATGCCATTCTCTCCCATTTATATTATTAATCTGGTATGCGCTCCATAGGCCTTTGGAGGTCACTGTGAAATGTGCATGTGTGGAGTGTTAAGGATATCATTACATACAAATGTCATGATATACAACTTCAGGTTGCTTAAATTCATTAATATAGATTGTGAATAGCTGAGGCCCCAGGACTGAACCTTGCGGCACCCCACTAGTTACAGCCTGCAACCTGAAAAAAGACCCGTTTATCCCCACTCTCTGTTTTCTGTCAGTTAATCAATCCTCTATCCATTCTACTATATTACTCCCAACCCCATGAGCCCTTATCTTGTGAAATAACCTTTTATGTGGCACCTTATTGAATGCCTTTTGGAAATCCAAATATACTATATCCACTGGTTCCCCTTTATCTACCCTGCTAGTTACATCTTCAAAAAACTCTAATAAATTTGTCAAACACGATTTCCCTTTCATAAAACCATGTTGGCTCTGCCTAATCATGTTATGATTTTCTAAGTATCCCGATACCACTTCCTTAACACTGGATTCCAGCATTTTCCCGATGACTGATGTCAGGCTAACTGGCCTGTAGTTCCCTGTTTTCTCTCTCCCTCCGTTCTTGAATAGCGGTGTTACATTTGCTACCTTCCAATCCGCTGGGACTGTTCTAGAATCTAGGGAATTTTGGAAGGTCAAAACCAGTATCTCTTCAGTCACCTCTTTTAGAACTCTAGGATGTAGGCCGTCAGGTCCAGTGGATTTGTTGGCTTTTAGTCCCATTAATTAAGTATTTTTTCCTCTACTTATATTAATTATGTTAAGTTCATCATCCTCATTAGACCCTTGGTTCCCCACCATTTTTGGTATTTTTTTGTGTCTTCTACTGTGAAGACAGATACAAAATATTTGTTTAATGTTTCTGCCATTTCTTTATTCCCCATAATAATTTTTCCTGTCTCAGCCTCTAAGGGACCAATATTTACTTTTGCTACTGTCTTCCTTTTTACATACTTGTAGAAGCTCTTACAATCTGTTTTTATATTTTTTGCTAGTTTTCTCTCATTCTATTTTTTCCCTTTTTTATCAATTTTTTGGTCATCCTTTGCTGGTTTCTGAAACTCTCCTAATCCTCAGGCTTACTACTATTCTTCGCAACATTATAAGCTTCTTCTTTCAATCTAATGCTATCCTTAACTTCTTTAGTTAGCCACGGATGGATCACTTTTCCTGTGGAGTTTTTGTTTCTTTGTTTCTCAGTGGAATGTATTTTGTTGAGAATTATGAAATATTTATTTAAATGCTAGTCACTACTTAGCTACCACCATACCTTTTAATCTATTTTTCCAACCTACTTTAGCCAACTCGCCCCGCATACCTATGTAATTGGCTTTATTTAAGTTTAAGGGGTAAAAATTTGGTTGATTAGTGCCTCCCGTTGGCGCCCTAAGAAGGCGCTAAAGGGACGCAAAGCAACTAGCGCCCAGGCGCGGCGATGTTTGCACCTCTCGTAAAATTGACCAGACATTTTGTGGCGGCGCTAAACACTACTGCCACGATCTCCTGCACCCGCAGATCGTGACATCAGTCAAGCGTGCAACCCCCCGAGCCGGATATTGAGTGGCGCCCCCTGCCACTAGCAACGACAGGTAGAAGGGAACATTTTGCAGTCGGGAAGGGACTGGTGGAGCGCTATTTAAAGGCGGCCGCTTCCTGCTTTTTTTTTTGTCGGTGACATTTTTGCACCACGCATTCCGAGAGAGAAAGAGACTTCTGGAGAGATTCAATGCTGTGTGAAGGAGTTTTGGGCACTTTGCAGCTTCATTTTGATTTGACCTTCCTTTCATCGATTTAGAAGAGACTATGGGGGCTGCACTCTGAGCTCTTTCCCTGGGTCTCTCCATTGTTCTTTCCAGCAGTATTGATGTACAGGTCTCTCCAGGCAGAGATTCAAGGCTGCAATGAGCAGGGTGTGGCTGGAGAACGAGATCGACCCTCCCCTTTAAGAACTGGCTGGCACCAGTCTGTCTGTGTTCCATTGCTGACTGACATCACCGGAGCTTTGTCAGTGCTCTGAATAGCGCCTTGCTCCTCGGCGTTAGCGCCTTAAGAGAGGTGTGTAGCGCCTAATTTAGCGCTCAAATCACCTCCAGAGGCGATAGAGGCCAAGTTTTCAGTCAGAGGCGATAATTAGCAATACAAGATCTAAAATAGCTTGTTCCCTGGTTGGCTCCATGACGTATTGTTCTAGGAAACTGTCCCGAATGCATTCCATGAACTTGTCCTCCAGACTACCTCTGCCAATTTGATTTGTCCAGTCTATGTGACGATTAAAGGCCCCCACAATTATTGCATTACCTTTGTTACAAGCTCCTACTATTGCTTGATTAATATTCTGTCCAACGGTATAGCTACTGTTAGGGAGCCTATATACTACTCCCACCAGTATTCTCTGTCCGTTGTTATTCCTTATCTCCACCCATACTGATTCTACTTCCTGATCTTCCAAACCGAGATCCTTTCTCTCTACTGTCCTTGTGTCATCCTTTATTATCAGGGTTACCCTCCACCCTCCTTTTCTCCTTTTCCATTCTGCCTGTCTTTTCGAAATGTCAAGTACCCTGGAACATTTAGTTCCCAACCTTGGTCACCTTGCAACCACGTCTCTGTAATAGCTATTAGATCAAACCCATTTATCTCTATTTGTGCCACTAGTTCGTCTATCTTGTTACGAATGCTTCGTGCATTCAGATAAAGAGCCTTTAATTTAATTTTTTTTACCATTATTCCCTGCTTTGACCTTATTCTCTGCTACCGTTAAACTCTTTGTCCCTTCCTATCACACTCTGCTTATTTTTACCCAAATCACGATTTCTAAATTTCCCCTCACCTGATCCGTCCCCCCTTTTTTAGTTTAAAGTCTTATCTACAGCCCTAGTTATTCGATTCGCCAGGACACTGGTCCCAGCCCAGTTTAAGTGGAGTCCGTCCTGGTGGAACAACTCCCTTTTTCCCCATTACTGGTGCCAGTGCCCCAAGAACTGAAACCCCTTCTTCCCACACCACTCTTTGAGCCACGCATTTAACTCACTGATCTGCTTGATTCTCTGCCAATTTGCAGAGCCCCGTCTCTCTCTCTCTCTCTCCCCCCCGTCTCGCTCTCTCTCTCAGCAGAACCTCATTCTTAGTCCTACCTATTTCGTTGGTTCCTACATGGACCACGACAACTGGACCATCCCCCCTCTCACTCCAAGTTCTTCTCCAGCCGCGAGGAGATATCCTTAACCCTGGCACCGGGCAGGCAACACAGCCTTCGGGACACTCTTTCAGTGCTATTCCATACAAGCAGCATTCTTCACTTAATCTTATACTACTTACGCTTGAAAGTTCATTGGAGAGGTCCACGTCAGGCTCCGGTCTGGGAGTTGGTTCTTGTACAGAAACGACAGGCGTCACTTCCACCTTCACATCCTCCGACAGGCAAGCTACATCTCTTTCACTCTCAATTATGTCTGTATCTTGCTGCCAAGACTTGTCTTGCAAAGGCACATTATCCAGCTGTACTGGATCCGCAGACATATTTGCTGTGTGCTAATGTAACATAATGCTTATTAACAAGATGTTTCAATGGCGCTGCAATTATTCAAAACACTGCTATTGATTAAAATACAAAGCTCTTTTGGCCCAACTCTCCCAAGTTAAAGCTGTACAAAGACAATTTGGATTTGCTTTCATTTAGATACTAATTAGATTAGAAGCACCTTGTAAGTGGGGAGATTCTGTTGCAGGCTATAAAAGAGAAGGCAGCTGTAGAGGAAAGTGCTTACATGTAAAATAATACCTTCATATTACAGAACCATTTATAGTTGAATTAGAACACCCTGGCTGTGGAATACACCCTATTTACATGGCAGGGTGGATTTCTAAGCACTGGTGGTAGCATACAATTAACCGCTGGTGCATAGTGTGGTCACGGACCTTTTCTGACAGCCGAGGAAGGTATAAACTGGCTAGATGAAGGAAAATCGCATACCACAGCTTGCATTTATGTAGCGCCTTGAGCATAAAACAGCCCAAAGCACTTCAGAAAGCAGAATCAAAACAAAATGGATGCTGAGCCAAAGGAGTGATTGGGAGGGGTAAGATCTGGGTTTTAAGGAGGGTGCTGAAGATGAAGAGGAGGTGGAGGGGTTTCAGAAGGGAATTCCAGGGTTTGGGCTGCTAATTACTGGGCAGAAGGAGTGCTCAGCCTCCCCTGCTCACAGCCAGCAAACCAATAACACCCTCTCTGTCACAGGAAACACTAGAGCTGGGGTGTCCAAACTGTGACCTACAGGTCACACGCTGCCCACGAAGCCTTGCAATCCAGCCTATGAAGCCCTGGGAGCTCCATCTTATACGTGCTTATTTGACAGATTGCCAGTTTGAATTTTTTGGGCCTGAGGGCTTGGCAAAGACTGTTCTCGGCGCTATTGCATAAATGTAAAATCAGAACACCAAAACAAAAATTAGAATTTACAAATTAATGGGAACATGGATTTAAACTTGACATGTGACCCCAATGCTCTATGGTATGCATCTAACTGGTCCAAGATGACAAAAAGCTGAATGCACAAACTTTAATGTTATCTTGAAAGTAACTGGTTAAATGGGAACTTTTCTTTTGCAGATGTATCCCGTTTATCGGGCTCTCACTGTACCAGAATTCCATGAATTAGAGGCTCAGTACTGTAATCGAAAGTTATAACAATAAACCTGAGGGTTAAAAGGTAACTGAGTGTGTTATAAGGCATAAAGTCTACAGCAATATTGCACACTCGAGAATACTTCTGAAATCTGACCAGTACCTTTATAGCCTGACAACTACAGTCAATATTACATTCAGTTCAAGAGTATTAAGAGTACAAACCTGCTTTGTGCTTTTCTGTAATCTATAACTGTTCAGATATCCATCGCTGAAGATTAACCACTGAATTAGCATGAAATAGTGCAATTGGGTGTTTTGTTAAATTTGAGCTCCTCCAGGTGAGGTATATCAGTGCTATAACACTTTCCATTTCGAGCACCCAGTGTCAGCATCATGTGCTCTCAGATCATTATTTTCTAACACATTCAAAATTTTAGCCCCAAGAGTGTAATACAATTAAAATCATTGTCACCCAACCATTCAGTAGCTAATGGTTGGGTGCCAACACGTGCACTAACCCTGGAAACAAACTGTCCTGTGAAGCAATTCACAGAGAAGGGGAAACTTTAAGAGCCAAGAATTTAAACATTCATAATACCCAACATAAAATGTCAATTTAATACAAATGTGTGGTCTCTTGGGCTCTTGAAACGTTCCCCATTTCTGAGTGAATTACTGATTTATGATATATACCAGACATAGAATTTCCCATCAGTGCAGGCTATTTCTTCATAAACCTGCAGTAATCGCATCACGGTCGACAATTCTTTTCTGTAAATGCCACCGCACATTAAGGACGTGAAGTGAACGGACAGATGAAGATGGGACAATGACTGAAATCAGAGAAAAGCTGCTGGCTCTGATGCAATTGAAACAATGCACAATATGTTCAGATACCAAGGACTTAGATGCACTGCCCAGTGTAAAACTGAGCTATACAGAGCAAGTAGTGGTGGTAAAATCCCTTCCCTGAAGGACTGTACTGAGCCCGGTGGTTTTTTTATTTTTAGGCATGGTCATTTTTATTGTGGTGCCAGCCTGGATACAAGGGATGCCTAACCAAAGGGAGAAATTAAATTGGGCAGGTGGAGAAACAGAATTTTTTTTTAAAAAGTCAATGAAATGTTTGAAATCCGTAACAGTGTAATTACGTCTCTAGGTAGGTCATTTTTTTTTGAACAAGTAACAAGGGTTACAACACTGTTGGAACTAAGAGCAATCTCACAAATATGTGAAAGATGAATGTTTCTGCAGTCAGCATTCAACTAGGAAACAGCCAATCCTACTTAAACTAGACTGATGTATCTGCTCATGCATTCCATTACACCCAAGTCATGTCTCCTTGCCTCGCCTCTCTCCTCCTGAAGGAGCATTTTGTTTCTGTCCACTTGTCTTCTCCACGCCCGTCTACTCACCAAGGTCCATTTTTCCCTCCTTCTGAGGCTCTTCGCTTTGCTTTCTGATCCAAAAGTTTATTTTTGCTTCTCTCCTCTCTAATCATACCACCAAATGAAACTTTGCATCTCTACTTCATAATACTGCTTTCCCCTACCACATGCTCCCCTGAGCCAGAGTCCAAATTTCTCTCTCCCTGAGGCTCCCCATTATGCTTCCAAAGCTGTCCTTCACAAATGTATCTTTGCTCCCTTTAAGCATTTGTTCCTGCTGCTGACTCTTCTGAACCTGGGCCCCAACTTCTCGCTTCCTTCATTTAATTCTGACTCCAACAGAAGGCAAGAAGTCAGAGTTTGTTTCATTAATTTTACCCGATTCTACATTCTCTACAGTTGATTATTCATTTAATTAATTAATTGCAATGCAGATTTCCCACCCATTCCTCCTTCTCCAAGGCCTCTTTTCATTTATTCCTTTGATACTAGCCTGTTTATTTAATTTAATTAATTAGCCAACTGTTCGACTTTAATTGCTTTGCAGACCTGACTCGTCACCAGAAGGAGTAATGTCATCACAGTTGCAAGCAATATGCGGATGACATATTGTAAACCAGTACAGACCTCGGCTGTACAGTGTGTGTGCAATGTCACAGGGGGTCAACTAGAATAAACAGAAAGTTATAACTTTCCGAACCTGAAAATTTGCCATTAAAAATTCAGTGTAATTACTGCAATTCACAATCACAGCACAACTGGAAAATTAAACCAATAACTTAGCCTTGAGGGGGAAATCAAGCACTTTAAAGAAGTGGTGCCTTTAAAGAAAATTGCATATTTACTTTACAACCATAATTCATTTAATTAGATGCTGTCACGATTACAGGAAAGCAAGTGCAATACAACTTGCTAAAATCGTGCTAATAATTAGCTGTCTCTAGCGTTTTTTAAAAGTTTTAACAGCTCACTGTCAACATGAAATATTGCTAAATATTACAATTTGTTTACTTTGATGTAGCTAGTACATACCTTAAGGCTGTCCACAGACGTGTCTTCATCCTGGTTGATTAACTTTTCTGGTGTATCTGCCACTCTCTCAGAACTGGGACTAGTTTCTTCAAATTCTATTTTTCCATTCTGCGAGACTGAGAGTCCATTCTCCTTATTACTGTCATCCTTAAGACTCAGGTACACAGTTCCTAAAGTCTTAGCACTGGCATTAGCAGCCATTGTGGCAGAACGCGATCGAGTAGCTCTTCCACGCTGCACCGTCTCCCATCCTTCCGTATCTTTCCTCTCTGTAGAAAAATGAACAAAGAGAACATGTTGGCCAAATGTAGTGTTAACCTATAGCTGTGTGATTGGAAAAAAAGTCAGCACCATAGAATGGCAAAGAGTAAGTTTGCACCCGTGAACATTATGAGTTCCCAGTCTCAGCTGTACAATGGACATAATTATCCAAATAAAGCTCATATATTTTATTCATGGAGATCAAACCAAAATCTCCATGGCATTTCTCAAGCTTACACTCTCGGCACAAGTTATCTAAAGAAAGGAGAAAAAATAATCAAGATATAGAAAAAAATTAAGACAATTGGTTCAAATTAAGAAAAGAATGACCCAAAGCGCTTTACAGGCAAGGAAGTACTTTTTGAAGTGCAGTCACTGTTGTAATGTAGGAAACAGCACAAACCGCCAAGCTGTTCCAGTTCATTCGCAACTCCCCAGGCAATGAAGCAGTCCGTGCCCGCATGCAGCAAGACCTGGGCGACGGTCAGGCTTGGGCTGATAAGTGGCAAGTAACATTCGTGCCACACAAGTGCCGGGCAATGACTAGCTCCAACAAGAGAGAGGCTAACCACCGCCGCTTGACATACAACGGCATTACCATCGCCGAATCCCCCACAATCAACATCCTGGGGGTTACCATTGATCAGAAACTTAACTGGACCAGCCACATAAATACTGTGGCCACAAGAGCAGGTCAGAGGCTGGGTATTCTGCGGCGAGTGTCTCACCTCCTGACTCCCCAAAGCCTTTCCACCATCTACAAGGCACAAGTAAGGAGTGTGATGGAATACTCTCCACTTGCCTGGATGAGTGCAGCTCCAACAACACCCAAGAAGCTCAACACCATCCAGGACAAAGCAGCCCACTTGATTGGCACCTCATCCGCCACCTTAAACAAGCATTCACTCCCTCCACCGCCGGCGTACCGTGGCTGCAGTGTGTACCAGCTACAAGATGCACTGCAGCAACTCGCCAAGGCTTCTTCGACAGCACCTCCCAAACCCGCGACCTCTACCACCTAAAAGGACAAGGGCAGCAGGCGCATGGGAACACCACCACCTCCAAGTTCCCCTCCAAGTCACACACCATCCTGACTTGGAAATATATCAGCGTTCCTTCATCATCGCTGGGTCAAAATCCTGGAACTCCCGCCCTAACTGCACAGTGGGAGTGCCTTCACCTCACGGACTATAGCGGTTCAAGAAAGCAGCTCACCACCACCTTCTCAAGGGCAATTAGGGATGAGCAATAAATGCTGGCCTTGCCAGCGGCGCCCACATCCCAGGAACGAAAAAAACCCAACAGCAATCTCATAATGACCAGATAATCTGTTTTAGTGATGTTGATTGAGGGGTAAATATTGGTTCGAACACTGGGGAGAACTCCCCTGCTCTTCTTTGAAATAGTGCCATAGGATCTTTTACATCCACCTGAGGGGGCAGACGGAGCCTTGTTTTAACAGCTCATTCAAAAGACGGCACCTTCAACAGTGCAGCACTCCCTCATTCCTGGCACTGGAGTGTCGGCCTAGATTTTTGTGCTGAAGTCTCTAGAGTGGGGACTTGAACCCACAACCTTCTGACTCAGAGGCGAGGGTGCTACCCACTGAACCACAGCTGACACTTATTAACCAATCTTTCTTCTTGTCTATGACTGTGTCAATCTGAAACTTTCTGGGAAGGCTTTGCTGACGACTCCATTGGTAAGTACACTCAGATAAAAAACATAAATTGACAATTAAATTGTTGTCGCTACTCAAACTTTGCTAATCTGAAAATTTGCCACTAAAAATTCAGTGCAATTGATTATTATTGAAAAAGGGGTAATTTACAAAAATGATATTGTTGAGCATTGCTAGCGACCAGTTAACTGGTCAACTCTCTGCTGGTCTAATGGGTAAAGGCGGCAGCAGCAAATGCAGCACCAGAAAATCCCAGTTCTGATTGTCAGCCAGGCAGAAGGTGGTAAACCTGACTGGCCTCATGGCTGGGGGAGTGGGGGCGAAGTGGAGGGCAGGATCAGGGGCGCGGCTGTGATGGTCGGCCTGATTAAATAGCTTGGTATTAAAGGGCAAGAATTGCAAGGCTTTACTTGAAGCCTCAACAGATACACATATGCAGGGTGCAGAATCAGGGCCAGAATGTCACAGTCCTATCTCTGACCGATGCTCACGTCTAACAAGGCGATGCACTGGCAGTGAAGCCTCGCAATTTTTCCCCTTAATTGTCTGGGCTTACATATGAAGGACAATCAATTGTGTTCAAGGAGTGCTCAGGGAACAAGAGTCAGTGCCTAAAGGGGACAAGGGAAGAAAAGTGTCAAAAATAAAATTAACTAGTTAGCATACCTAAATGACACAAATCATGCAGAAGTTTTAGTTCTGCAGCAGATTGTGCTATTTCTACAGCTGCTGCATCTATCAGAGATGTTAAACAAAAGAATATCAGTTTTCATCATCATCCACAAAGCTGGTCATTGCTCTCAAATATCAGAACCTCCGCTATGGTGGGCCTATAACTTTCCCAGCTTCCTTATATATTTATATATACAGTAGTCATGCACAAGCTATGCACAACTGTAGACATAGCAAATGTTTGTGACCTGCCAGCTTTCACCCAGTATGCACTATAAACACATGGAGACCACCCAATCTGAAGATGAAACTCATATCAGTATTAAGCATCTGTACAATATCAACACTGTGAGACCTTTAAATGAGGAACTTTCAAAATTGAAAGGTTTGCAACAGCCTGGAGGTAATAATGGAGGATGAATAACGCAGAGTCATTCTTGTGCACCCAAAAGCGACAACAGAGGCTGGAAGCAGGCCAACCTAAAGGTAGTGAGAAAAACAATTTCGAAAGACCACCGGAGGTAGACATTTGCACAAATGTTTCCACTACAGAACAAATGTATACGTTTTTGTTGAGCAGGCAGGAAAGCAGAGGATTTGAAGACTGCATTTGAGCATAGAAACATAGAAGATAGGTGCAGGAGTAGGCCATTCGGCCCCTTGAGCCTGCTCCGCCATTCAATGCGATCATTGCTGATCATCCAAATTCAGTACCCTGTCCCTGCTTTCTCCCCATATCCCTTGATCCCCTTAGCCTCAAGAAATATATCTAACTCCTTCTTGAATATATTTAATGAATTGGCCTCAACTGCCTTCTGTGGTAGAGAATTCCACAGGTTCACCACTCTCTGGGTGAAGAAATTCCTCCTCATGTCAGTCCTAAATGGCTTACCCCTTATCCTTAGACTGTGACCCCTGGTTCTGGACTCCCCTGCCATCGGGAACAGCCTTCCTGCATCTAGTCTGTCTAGTCCTGTTAGAATTTTATAAGTTTCAATGAGATCCCCTCTCATTCTTCTAAACTCTAGCCAATATAAGCCTAATCGACCCAATCTCTCCTCATATGTCATGCCTGCCATCCCAGGTATCAGTCTGGTGAATCTTCGCTGCACTCCCTCCATGGCAAGAACATCCTTTCTCAGATAAGGTGACCAAAACTGCACACAATACTCAAGGTGTGGTCTCACCAAGGCCCTGTACAACTGCAGCAAGACATCCTTGCGCCTGTGCTCGAATCCTCTCGCTATGAAGGCCAGCATACCATTTGCCTTCTTAACCGCCTGCTGCACCTGCATGCTTACCTTCAGCGACTTGGTGCACAAGGACACCCAGGTCTCATTGCACTTCCCCTTTTCCCAATCTATTGCCGGTCATATAATAATCTGCCTTCCTGTTTTTGCCACCAAAGTGGATAACCTCGCATTTATCCACATTATACTGCATCTGCCATGCATCTGCCCAATCGCCCAACCTGTCCAAATCATACTGGAGTTTCTCTGCATCCTCCTCACAGCACACACGCCCACCCAGCTTCGTGTCATCTGCAAACTTGGAGATATTACATCTAGTTCCCTCGTCTAGATCATTAATATATATTGTGAATAACTGGGGTCCTAGCACCGATCCCTGCGGTACCCCACTAGTCACTGCCTTCCACTCAGAAAAAGACCCGTTCATTCCAACTCTTTGCTTCCTGTCTGCCAACCAGTTTTCTATCCAAGTCAATACCTTACCCCCAATCCCAAGTGCTTTAACTTTGCACGCTAGTCTCTTATGCGGGACCTTATCGAAAGCCTTCTGAAAGTCCAAATACACCACATCCACTGGTTCTCCCTTATCTATTCTACCTGTTGTATCCTCAAAAAATTCCAGTAGATTAGTCAAGCACGATTTACCTTTTGTAAATCCATGTTGACTAGGATGTAGATTATCAGGCCTTGGGGATTTATCGGCCTTCAATCCCATCAATTTCCCTAACACCATTTCCCTACAAATACTGATTTCTTTCAGTTCCTCCCTCTCATCAGACCCTATGTTCCCCGACATCTCTGGGAGTTTATTTGTGTCCTCCTTTGTGAAGACAGAACCAAAGTATGTATTTAATTGGTCTGCCATGTCTTTGTTCCCCATTATAAATTCCCCTGATTCTGACTGCAAGGGACCTACGCTTGACTTCATCAATCTTTTTCGCTTCAGTTAACCACAAGGTGATAGTTGATATTGATGTATGGGATGGACCCTACCAACCAGGCAAAAGTGTAGTTGAAGAGCTAGCGGGGGGGGGGGAAGAAGAGCATGATATAAGGAGGTAGAAATAATGTTTAAAGCATACATCTCAATCTACAACATGTTAAAAGGAAGGAATTTGGATTGGTGCTTGGGACAGCAGCACAGCTTCCTCTAGGGCCAGCGGGTTGGCTGCTTTTGCCTGTTTGGAAGTCCTGTGTGCTGCTGCAGCACTGCTTAACGTCAGGAGATTCCCAATTAGAAGGACATTGGTATACACTATAAACAGCTATCAATCTATGAACAGTTGCACTCCAGCTGGAAGATTTTCAATTAAACTAGAAGTTTTTTCAATGTTAAGGGTAAAAATTGAATTGTTGGAAAGAAATATTCCAGATTGAGGTTTGAGAACCACACTGGAGGGGAAGGATTCCAGCCCTCTCCAATTGGAAACCCGATGCAAACACTTCATTCAATACTTCATGACTCACATTTCCAATGCAATTGGTTTACCCGAAGCAAAGGAACACACATACACTCGAGAGAAATGTTTCAGGGAATTTATCAAGGAAGCAAGTCCCACATGGCAACATAAGATCTTGGTCTTTTGTAGCCAATTATAACGTCTCCTTAAAAGTATATTAGAGTGCAAATCAATACTTAACGTATGACTAGTTCTGTTATATTTTGTTGGAATTCCCCAAACATCTCTTGAAATATCCATACATTTTTGTGTCGATTCATGCTAAGGATGCATTGAAACACAATTTTAATCTTTCTCAGTCTCCACTGAGTTTGACTAAATTTAGAGACAAAAACCACCCCCTCTGGTGCCTTCCTTTGGCTTTGCTAATCATCTCACTAAGTCTTGGGGAGGGGGATCTCAGAATTAGAGAGGTAAATACTCATCTCCAGCCCCAGTACCATATTGACCAACGCAGGCTAGCGTCAAAACCAACACGGTTTCAGCCATGGCTCAGTTGGTAGCACTCTCGCATCTGCAGGTTGTGGGTTAGGGTCTCCAACCCTCTAGGAATGGCTGGGAGCTTCCCGGAATCGAGGGTACCTCTTCTGAGCACTGCCGCCAGCAGCTCGGGAAATCAACTACTTAAATTTCTCGCCACCCCCACCACGTCACTAGCCGCTGTTACAACCTCAGCTTCGGCGACGTCACATAGAAACATAGAAACTAGGAGCAGGAGTAGGCCATTCGGCCCTTCGAGCCTGCTCCGCCATTCAACGAGATCATGGCTGATCATCCAAACCCTAGCACCCGGTCCCTACACCGACAGCCATCCCACCAAAGCCCTATCCCCGTAACCCAACGTATTTAATCCCCCCTAACACTAAGGGCCAATTTTTTATCATGGCCAATCAACCTAACCCGCACATCTTTGGACTGTGGGAGGAAACCGGAGCACCCGGAGGAAACCCACGCAAACACGGGGAGAATGTGCAAACTCCACACAGACAGTCACCCGAGGCCGGATTTGAACCCAGGTCCCTGGCGCTGTGAGGCAACAGTGCTAACCACTATGCCACCGTGCTGCCCTGACCACCACCGCAGAGAGCTGTGACCATGTACAGCACAGTCGGCAGGGGACTGGAGAGTTGGAAATCGGGAAGCTCAGGAATCGGGAAAGATGGAGACTGGTGAATGGGGGCTCAGGGTGAAAGATGGAAACTGGGGAATGGGGGCTCAGGGTGAAAGATGGAAACTGGGGAATGGGAGCAAGAGAGATGGAGATCGAAATTGGGGTCAGAGGGAAGGATGGAGATGAGAATGGGAATGGGCGTGGAAAGAGATGTGGAGACTGAGAAATTGGGGCTCGGGGGAGACGGGAACTAATGGTCGAGGGATTAGGGCTCAAGCGAGAGGGTGGAAATGATTTGGGAGTGGGGACCAGCATTTCCCACAGAGCCAGCAGCAGCAACTGCAAGGTAGTGAGTGAAAGTGGCACCGAGAGAGGAGCAGCCAGTAAAGGGGTGAGTAAAACCTGGGGACCTTACTGTGGGTAAATAGTGAAAGATTATTTCCATTGGTGGGTGAATGGGGAAGTATGGAACAGAAAACAAGGATTCTCACTGGAAGGAAGGGAGGGAAGAGGAAAGTTCTTGAACTGAGGGCTATTACATCGTGGGATACTTCACCACATGTGGTTATTGAGGTGGAAACTAAAACTTCATTTCCAAGAGAATGGGATATATATTTAAAAAGGAGGAATATAAAAAGATCTTGGGGCTGGGGGAGGGGGGGTAATGGTGAAATGGGGCTTACAGGAGAGAATGTAAGCCTTCCGAATGGCCTCCTCCTGTGCTATAATTTCTAGAATTCTATGAAAATCTACTTTTATTGAGCCCGATCGTTTGGAGTTCGACTTCAAACCCATCGTCAACACTTTCACCAAAGCATACAAGAGCATGGGCCTTACACTAAATATCCATAAGACAAAAGTCCTCTACCAACCTGCCCCCGCCAAACAGTACTGCTCCCCGATTATCAAAATCCACGACGAGGCCTTGGACAATATGGACCACTTTCCATACCTCGGGAGCCTACTGTCAACAAGGGCAGACGTCGACGACGAAGTCCAACACCGCCTTCAGTGTGCCAGTGCAGCCTTCGGTCAACTGAGGAAGAGAGTGTTTGAAGACCAGAACCTCAAACCCGGCACTAAGCTCATGGTCTACAGAGCAGTAGTGATACCCGCCCTCCTGTATGCTTCAGAGACATGGGCCATGTACAGCAGGCACCTCAAAGCACTGGAGAGTACCACCCTCAAAGCCTCCTTGAAAAAGTGCAACATCCCCACCAACACCTGGGAATCCCTGGCCCAAGACCGCACAAAGTGGGGGAGAAGCATCCGGGAAGGCGCCGAACACCTCGAGTCCCTTGGCCAGGAGCAAGCGGAAGCCAAGCGCAAACAGCAGAAGGAGCGCATGTCAACCCAAGCACTCAACCCACCCGCCCCTTCAACCACCGTCTGCCCCACCTGTGACAGAGACTGTAGGTCCCGCATTGGACTCATCAGCCACCTGAGAACTCATTTTTAGTGTGGAAGCAAGTCATCCTCGGTTCCGAGGGACTGCCTAAGAAGCAGCTATACTTATGGTTAATTAATATATAACATCTGTCAAGTTCAAATAACCACTAAATGAGTTCAACTCTTGATATAAAGACCTTTGAAAATATTCTAATTTATTTATCTTTGTTTTGTTTTGGTCTGTAGGCGGTGGAGATTGTACAATTTGCCCTCCGTCCTGAAGCGAATACACACTCCTTAATTCAAGTTCCTGCTGGCATAAAACAAGGTAAAAGCAAGATGGGAAGTAGAACACAACCCTGTTTGATTCCACTGGAGACAGGAAAAGGACTGGAAACTTCACCATCTTCAATGACTCCGGACAACATGCCCTCATGGGACTGGCGGGATCATCTGGATCAATAATTGAGAACAATTACTGCACAGGATTAATATTTGCAGCAGTATTAATGGCTGCCAATCCACGTGCGCTTGGACTGGACACAGCAAGTTCAGCGAGGTGAGGAAAGCTGAAATATTTGTTAGGATTTCTCTGTGCTTTTATTTGATAGAAAGGACAAATAAGAGGGAAGAATCTGGGCTCAGTCTACAAAAAGGTCAGTGTGGACAGAGCTCCGCCACCCTGTAACTATAATATAATTAGGTATTGGGCAGTACAAGCACAGTCCTGAGCCCAAGGTGCATGGACTCCCAGCACCAAGGTAGGAGGGATTGGCCTGCACTGCTGCATCTGAGAAAAGAGCTCCCAAAATTTCTAACAGCAATATTGAAATGATACTGAGTCATAGCTATCAGAGCCCATAGCAATGTCTCGATCATCTCCTTAATCCCCTTGGAGTCGCCACGTCACACACCACAGGTGGTTGTGGAGACACATGGGCTACCTGTTCCTAAGACCACCGATGCAGTACTAATAGCTGCTAGCAGATGAGCCAGAGCAGATATGGCGAAAGGGGCAACTCTCCCTCTAAGTTTCCCACTCCCCTTGGTCTGGTGCCCCGGTGCAGCTGAAATTAGGAACTCGGAAGGACATGGAGTTGAACTAGTGTGACACCAGTCTGTGAGTGTTCCAACAAGTCACTCTCCAACAAGTTTTGTTTGAAGTAACACTCCTCCGGTTTTTGATTTCGTCACTCTCTTAAAACAACACAGGCATGCTCATACATCTATATGCTCCATGCTTTATTTTTCAAAGCGGCAGCAATCATAATACTACCAGCAGTGAATTAGTAGCGGGAATTCTGGAACTGTCTACCCGCCAGTTTAAATTGGTATAGATCTAGGCAAAGGTTTCCAAACTAAGTCCGCAGGCTCTTGAGTATCTGCGAGGAGATCCCAGGGGATTCATAAGCTCGTCAGATTTCTGTCTGTCATCAAATTTCTGTATTTTTCTATATTTGTTGCTTCTAGTGCTCCATACTGACAAAAATAATGATTTTGCAATGAAAGCATGGTTTTCCTTTAGGTAACTGACCTGTCTTGTACAAGTTAGGACAAGGTCTCCCCAGAGTGTGTCACTATTTGCAAGGGATTCCCCCACACAAAAAAGTTTGAAGGTACTTGGCTGGACGGCAATTGGAAGGAATGAAGTCTGGTTGCTTACAGTAGCAAAAGATGTAGCGTTTCCTGGGCAAAAGTGGACTCTTTTTGTTAGCATAAATGTAATACCTGATTAAACTATCCATTCGATGAGAACTTACCCCTGTATCTAACTGGTGCTGACTGAAAATAGTAATAAGATTGTGCACAGGTACATAAAATATTGACAACAATTAGTATATTCCTGGAAAAAGATAAAAGTGAGGAGCAAATGAGAACTGGCTAAATATGAGGTGACACTATAAAGAGATGCAAATAATTGCAGTCCACTGTACAAGCAGGGGGAGGCCTTTCAGTTTATTGACAAATCACATCTCTTCTTTCCTCAGCTGTCAAACAGTTTGGTCAACAAACCAAATGCAGGGCTCTCTGAGGGGGGGGAACCAAACTGACATAATAAAACTCACTTAAAGCAAGGCTTTAATCAACTTGTTTCAGAACATGGCGATCTAGTTATACTTCACTAGTTCCTGTCTTACAAAATGTCCCTGGCAAGCTGGGCCCACGCCAGAGTATTTATACTCCTTGGACGGCGCCACCAGCTGGCCGTCCAGCATTATTTCATGAGTAGTTTCTTTATGATGATGAGGTTTATAACACAAACCACAATAAAAGTTACTTCACTTTGCACTCAACTCAAATTGTACCTCTATCACTCTACAAAATCCATGTATCAGTATAAAATATGATGAAAGGTCATCGAGCTGAAACGTTAACTCTTGTTTCTCTCTCCACAGATGCTGCCTGACCTGCTGAGTGTTTCCAGCATTTTTTTGTTTTTATTTTATATTGGAATAAAATGCGACTCACCGTTTGGGTGCAATCTGATCCGCTGTGAAGACTTCGGATAGTTGTTTCGGCTGTGATTTGGAGCCACGGTAATAGCTGTATTTGCCCGATTAGCTTTTACTTTGTCCGCCCAACTGACACCAGCTGGAGCGAGGCGAGCTGCGACCAAGACTGGAGGGGCTGCCCTAAATAGAAAATTAATTAGATTCAGATTCAAACCAGGAGGAGGAACAGTCACCAAAAAGGAAACAACTAATGGAGATAAAAAGGATCTGGGCACTATGGGTTCCCAGCTTAACTCGATATAGCCTGATTTCCCAATTGCCAATGTTCCTCAAACTGCTGCACTACATACAATACACAAGCACTTTCTCAGAGACAATCAAGGCACTAACCACACCAACACTAATCCACAAGAAACTCATAACCTCCTCAATAATCGACCAAGTATTTATCACTCAACCAACACCACTAAAAAGCATTTGTGGGACCTTGCTGTGCACAAATTGGATGCTGTGTTTGCCTACATTACAAAAGTGACTGCACTTCATTAAAGTACACTTCATTGTCTGAAGGACATGAAAGCCATTATATAAATTCATGCTCTTTCTTTAAATAGTCATCAATGTCCTGGCCTCCAGACTGATTACAGTAGCCCCTGAACTAGTCAACAGACCAAATAGACTTTATCCAGAGATGCCAATCAGGGGACAACACCAGGCAGCTATATGACTTGGTCGAAAACTGCATTAGTACCAAAACTCCTGCCCGAATGCTCTCACTTGATGCAGAGAAGACATTCAGCTTGATTGACTGAGACTTGCTCAAAATAATGGCCTTTGGAGAGACATTTGGAACTCTATCAGAATCCCTCTACTTACACCCCACTTCCTCAAAGTACACCCATAGCCACAACTCTCCCACATGCTCTGCAAGAGGTACCAGATGCGATGACTCCATTTCCCTCATATCATGCATGAGGAATGCATATCTTGGCCCAATAAAGGTTAGCATACTGCTCCGAATCCTTCACCTGTTCCAAATGCTCATTTCCCTAGTGCCTCAATGGCACTTGAGTCACAATGTAACGTCACTATTGGTGACACCAACAGCCATTTGTTTCCTGAACATAGTTGTACAAGCCAGCATGGTAGTGTTCCCATTGTTGGCCTGTATAGACCTTCCCCAAGTATCAGGGAAACTCCTCCAGTCAGTAATAAAGCTGCAGCAGGCAAATTTCAAATAACGGTGCACATTGTCTGCTGCAGCTGGTGCTGTGCCTGTGCCCTAAAATATATTAAAAGGGAGAGATTCCACAGCACTGGTAGCCAAGGATATTCCAAAATTCCTTTATACTGGAACTGTGCAGGCCCAAGTAATTCACTGCGTTGGCAGCAGTCACGTCCTTAAAATTAAGCCGCAGATTAAACTCCGGCTAAAAACCATTTACTTTTATATTCAGAAATGTTTTCTGAAGTGTATTATAGTTCGAGACTTTTAAAAATGCATTCTATTTTAAAATACAAGTGAACGGGTTACAAGATCCAATGGCAAATATGAAATGAGAAGACACGAGGTTTTAATATGTCGATATTTTTAGCACTGACTCTACCTTGTGCCAAGTCATCTGCGTGCTAAAACAGGTGATAGATGTGCACCTTCGCCGTTCATTAGTGCCCAACATAATTTTACTTTTGGACTCGAATGCTGCTCATTACCAACTAACCCAGTGAGGCAGAACACCTAAACCATAACACATGAAATATTGTTTTTCTTTACCTCAGCTGTTCTGTGTAGTGGATGCGGAGTTGCACTGCTGTTTGAAGTCCGTGTAAATGTGCATGTCAATATCAGTCCACATTTACAGTCCTCTTTGATAATCAATAGTCATTTCCGGAGGTATTCCCATTACAAAATAACACATGCACTGAACCAACTCCTCAGCAGTCTTCAACCACAATTAGATGTAAACATCCTTCAGTGGCAATGTGTTTAATAAATTAAAAGAAGCCCCGTGTAAGTGGCATTAAACAAAGGATCAAGCTGCCTGTATTAATCTGACTCGTACCTCTGGATTAATTTAATACAACTCAAAGATTGGCATTTACTGCAGGATAAAGGAAAACTAATCACATTTTTAGCACTGTATAATGCACTACATTCTGCATTTTGGGTAGATAACTAGATTTTAATTCGTTTTCTGTGAAGATAATTTTTTGTGCAATCGGAGGTCGGATTGAGTATTTTTCGACACAAACATTTTGCTCATTCAAAAAGCAGATATGCCATTTAAATTGAAATGAATGGTACAGTTCAAAAGTTTGCTTCAAAACAGCCTGTGACACGACATTTTTCCACCAATAAAGTAGTACGCGTTTCAGAGAGTGGTTCCCTCCCACAAGAAGAACAAGATCCACCTTCTTGGGATTTTTTTCCTTTTTATTATTGGCTAGAAACAGACAAGAAAATAACAGCTTCTTTTATTTTTTTTGAGAGAGTAATTTACATTGTGCCAATATGGCATTCACGTAAGGAGAGGCAAAATTTCATTACAATATTCGGGAGAACTTGGTGGAATCAATGGCACTGGGTCTGTTCCTAATTCATTTCAAGTCATGACAACATGCACTTGGCCAGAATACTGTCAGAGAAGATGCCTAGAATCAACATGCAGAACAACGCAATTACATAAAATAATCAGCTTGGCTCAACTGGTTACATTCTTGTATTGGAGTTGGAAGATTGGAGGTTCAAGTCCCCCCTCCAAGACTTGAGCATATTATATCTAAACTGCTGTCTTTTGGAAGAGACTTTGATGCAAAGCTCTGTCTGTCTGTTCAGGTGGACATCAAAATTCCATGGCACTATTTGAAGAGGAACAGGGGCTTCTCCCAGTGTCCTGGCTGATATTGCTTCCTCAACCAGCACCAAAAACGCATTACTTGGTCATTCATCTAGTTTGCTGTTTGTGAGATCTTGTTATGCACAAATTGGCTGCTGTGTTTGCCTAGATAACAGTAATTACATTTAAACGGTAATATATTAGGTGTGAAGCATTTTGGGATTTCCTGATGACATGATACGGTGTTATATAACTGCAGGTTCTTTACTTACCGGTAGAATGTACACCACGAAATGCAAACAAGTTTCCTTGAGGATTTCAGCAAACTCGTCTCAATCATTGGGCCAGAGAGTACAGCTGGCTTGTGTTCCGCAAACATGACCACAGGAAGGATGTATATTTTCTTCAGTTATCAACTCACAAAAAGCAAAACCCAAGTTAGAAACAACTCTTACGTGGTATTGGGTGCCCCAAAGTTTAAGCTCCTTCGAGCACTCGACGTGGTGCAAATTCTGTCTGCAGGCGGACTTGGCATAACATGTCGTCCTGGGGACATTTTCCTCACTTCCCAGGCCAGTGATGTGGGTCTGCAATAGACAGAGAACAAAAGTCAAGACTTGAAGGCATGCAGTACGTACGACACCTATACACACTTGGAGTACTGTGCTCGGTGCTAGTCTCCATATTACTAAAAGAATATAGAGGTTCTGGAGAAAGTGCAAAAAAGAATTACAAGGATGATACCAGAACTGAGAACTTATAACCATCAGGAACGATTGAACAGGCCGGGGCTCATTGCTCGAGAAAACAAAAGACTGGGCGGTGACCTGATAGAGGTCTTCAAAATTATTTAGGGTTTCGAGAGGATAATTGTAGGTAAGATGATTCTATTTGTGGTGAGAGACCAAAACTATAGAGAGGAGAGAGAGAGAGAGAGATAGAATAGAGAGAGAGAGATATAGAATAGAGAGATATAGAATAGAGAGATATAGAATAGAGAGATATAGAATAGAGATATAGAATAGAGAGATATAGAAGAGAGATATAGAATAGAGATATAGAATAGAGATATAGAATAGAGATATAGAATAGAGAGATATAGAAGAGAGATATAGAATAGAGAGCTATAGAATAGAGAGAGAGAATAGAGAGATATAGAATAGAGAGAGATATAGAATAGAGAGAGAGATATAGAATAGAGAGATATAGAATAGAGAGAGAGATATAGAATAGAGAGAGAGAGAGATAGAATAGAGAGATATAGAATAGAGATATAGAATAGAGAGATATAGAATAGAGATATAGAATAGAGATATAGAATAGAGATATAGAATAGAGAGAGAGAGATATAGAATAGATATAGAATAGAGAGATATAGAATAGAGAGAGATATAGAATAGAGAGAGAGAGATATAGAAGAGAGATAAAGAGATATAGAATAGAGAGATATAGAAGAGAGAGAGATATAGAATAGAGATATAGAATAGAGAGAGAGATATAGAATAGAGAGATATAGAATAGAGAGAGATATAGAATAGAGAGAGATATAGAATAGAGATATAGAATAGAGAGATATAGAACAGAGAGAGAGATATAGAATAGAGATATAGAATAGAGAATAGAGAGATATAGAATAGAGAGAGAGAGATATAGAAGAGAGATATAGAATAGAGAGATATAGAATAGAGAGAGAGATATAGAAGAGAGATATAGAATAGAGAGATATAGAAGAGAGATATAGAAGAGAGAGATATAGAATAGAGAGAGATAGAATAGAGATAGAATAGAGAGAGAGAGATATAGAATAGAGAGATATAGAATAGAGAGAGAGAGA
The DNA here is from genome assembly GCF_052327205.1 of Somniosus microcephalus. Classification (NCBI taxonomy): domain Eukaryota; kingdom Metazoa; phylum Chordata; class Chondrichthyes; order Squaliformes; family Somniosidae; genus Somniosus; species Somniosus microcephalus. The sequence continues at coordinate 32,779,369 of NC_141018.1, forward strand.
TATAGAATAGAGAGATATAGAATAGAGAGAGAGAGATATAGAATAGAGAGATATAGGAGAGATATAGAAGAGAGATATAGAAGAGAGAGATATAGAATAGAGAGAGATAGAATAGAGAGAGATAGAATAGAGATAGAATAGAGAGAGAGATATATAGAATAGAGAGATATAGAATAGAGATATAGAATAGAGAGATATAGGAGAGATATAGAAGAGAGATATAGAATAGAGAGATATAGAATAGAGAGAGATATAGAATAGAGAGAGATAGAATAGAGAGATATAGAATAGAGAGATATAGAAGAGAGATATAGAATAGAGAGATAGAATAGAGAGATAGAATAGAGATAGAATAGAGAGAGATAGAATAGAGAGAGAGATATAGAATAGAGAGATATAGAATAGAGAGATATAGAATAGAGATATAGAATAGAGAGATATAGAATAGAGATATAGAATAGAGATATAGAATAGAGATATAGAATAGAGAGAGAGAGATATAGAATAGAGAGAGAGAGATATAGAAGAGAGATATAGAAGAGAGATATAGAAGAGAGATATAGGAGAGATATAGAATAGAGAGATATAGAATAGAGATATAGAATAGAGAGAGAGATATAGAATAGAGATATAGAATAGAGAGAGAGAATAGAGAGATATAGAAGAGAGAGAGATATAGAATAGAGAGAGAGATATAGAATAGAGAGAGAGAGATATAGAAGAGAGATATAGAAGAGATATAGAATAGAGAGAGAGAGATATAGAATAGAGAGATATAGAATAGAGAGAGAGAATAGAGATATAGAATAGAGATATAGAATAGAGATATAGAAGAGATATAGAATAGAGAGAGATATAGAATAGAGAGATATAGAATAGAGAGATATAGAATAGAGAGATATAGAATAGAGAGATATAGAATAGAGAGATATAGAATAGAGATATAGAATAGAGAGATATAGAATAGAGAGAGAGAGATATAGAATAGAGATATAGAATAGAGAGAGAGAATAGAGAGAGAGAGATATAGAATAGAGAGATATAGAATAGAGATATAGAAGAGATATAGAATAGAGAGAGATATAGAATAGAGAGATATAGAATAGAGAGATATAGAATAGAGATATAGAATAGAGAGAGAGAGATATAGAATAGAGATATATAGAATAGAGAGATAGAATAGAGAGATATAGAATAGAGAGAGAGAGATATAGAAGAGAGAGATAGAATAGAGAGATATAGAATAGAGGGATATAGAATAGAGAGATAGAATAGAGAGATATAGAATAGAGAGAGAGAGATATAGAATAGAGAGATATAGAATAGAGAGAGAGATATAGAATAGAGAGAGAGATATAGAATAGAGAGATATAGAAGAGATATAGAATAGAGAGATATAGAAGAGAGATATAGAATAGAGATATAGAATAGAGAGATATAGAATAGAGAGAGAGATATATAGAATAGAGAGAGATAGAATAGAGAGATATAGAATAGAGGGATATAGAATAGAGAGATAGAATAGAGAGATATAGAATAGAGAGATATAGAATAGAGAGAGAGAGAGATAGAAGAGAGATATAGAATAGAGAGAGAGAATAGAGAGATAGAATAGAGAGAGAGATATAGAATAGAGATATAGAATAGAGATATAGAATAGAGATATAGAATAGAGATATAGAATAGAGATATAGAATAGAGAGATATAGAATAGAGAGAGAGAGATATAGGAGAGATATAGAATAGAGAGAGATAGAATAGAGAGAGAGAGATATAGAATAGAGAGATATAGAAGAGAGAGATAGAATAGAGAGAGAGAGATATAGAATAGAGAGATATAGAATAGAGAGAGAGAGATATAGAATAGAGATATAGGAGAGATATAGAAGAGAGATATAGAAGAGAGAGATATAGAATAGAGAGAGATAGAATAGAGAGATATAGAATAGAGAGAGAGAGATATAGAATAGAGAGAGATATAGAATAGAGAGATATAGGAGAGATATAGAAGAGAGATATAGAATAGAGAGATATAGAATAGAGAGATATAGAATAGAGAGAGATATAGAATAGAGAGAGATAGAATAGAGAGATATAGAAGAGATATAGAATAGAAAGGTATAGAATAGAGATATAGAATAGAGATATAGAAGAGAGAGAGATATAGAATAGAGAGAGATATAGAATAGAGATATAGAATAGAGATATATAGAATAGAGAGAGATATAGAATAGAGATATAGAATAGAGATATAGAATAGAGATATAGAATAGAGATATAGAAGAGATATAGAAGAGATATAGAATAGAGAGATATAGAATAGAGAGATATAGAATAGAGAGAGAGATATAGAATAGAGAGATATAGAAGAGAGATATAGGAGAGATATAGAATAGAGATATAGAATAGAGAGAGATAGAATAGAGAGAGAGAGATATAGAATAGAGAGATATAGAATAGAGAGAGATAGAATAGAGAGAGATAGAATAGAGAGATATAGAATAGAGAGATATAGAATAGAGAGAGATAGTAGATAGATAGATAGAGATAGATAGATAGAAGAGAGAGAGAGAGAGAGAGAGAGAGAGAGAGTCACTAATAAATCTAATAAGGAATTCAGGAGAAACTTCTTTACTCAAGATAGTGGTTAGAATGTGGAATTTGCTACCATGGAGTAAGTTCATATTTAAGGGGAAGCTAGAGAAGTACAAGAGGGAGAAAGGAATAGAAGGTTATGTTGATAGGGCGAGATGAAGTACGGTGGGAGGAGGCTCATGTGGGGCATAAACACCGGTATAGACCCGTTGAGCCAAATGGCCGGTTTCTGTGCTGTAAATACTATATAATAGTATGTATACAATTTCATGTAACGACAACTCCACTCCAAAAGCATGTTGATATCATGCATCAGGGGAACAGACAACACCTACAGCAACAATAAATTGATCTGAAGTAAGATATTGCTGATATGGACAATAGTTATGAAAATTTCCACTACAGCTTATCAAAGTCCAAAAACTGATGTGTTTGAGAACTATCCCGTTTCTTCATTCTTTAACCATTTTAATTTCCTCTTCAATTTTTTTTATTTCAAAAAACATACAAGCAATGAGTACATTTTCTTCAGTGCTCTCTGAACTCCCCTTTATTGAAACCTAACTCAGAATGTAGCCTAAGCCAAGTAAAGATGCCAATTCCTAATACCCCAATTGATCTGGATCTGAAAAAAATAATATTTCACCCCAAAACACCACAGTGTGTAACAATTGGGTACACATCATAACTCAGAACGATGAATCTGCACAAGGAAAATTATTAAATTGAAGATTGTCTCCTACCAAATTGCAGGTACATTCATTTAAAAATACAGGTTGAGCGTCCTGAATCCGGCAACCTCGGGACCGAGGCCGAACCGGTTTTCGTGTTTTTCCGGACTTCGGAACGTGTTTCTGATGTCCGAAGTCCGGAAATATCGCAACCTGGGCTCGGGCATTTCCGGACTTCGGACATCAGGAACACGTTCCGAAGTCCGGAAATGCCTGGGCCGCTCCCGCGTAGCGCTGACGCGTTTCTCCGCCCCCCCCTCCCCTTCTGTTAAAGGGGAGGGACGCTGCGAGCTCTGCAGAGCATCCGATGGCCCACACTAGGCCACCAGGGCGGCGTGGTGCCGCAGCCGCAGCCTGGCGGAAACACTTAGTGGAGCTGTGCAGATTAAGGAGGATAAAACACACTAAAGTTTTATTGCATCACTCGCATTTTTCATAAGATTTTTCAAAAAAAGACAACAAAAGTTAATGGCTTTTTGAAGCACAGGTTGAGCGTCCAAAATCCGGAGTTCCGGATTCCAGAACATTTTACGGATTCCGGATGACCCTGCCACCAATCATCCCGGATCTCCGGATTTTGGACGCTCAACCTGTAGTATATTATATATACTGTGTACCAAAAGTACTCTTTGTTCTTCAATGCTTAACTGTAGTCATCTGAACTGCTACATAATCCTAAATACGACAAAGTGTCTGCAGAATTGCCTCTCAGTCTGTCTATCTTCCAATGTCTTATGTTTTAAAATTGCTTGCAACAGGTTGCCTAGCATCAGATATTTTGCTGGCATCATGAGGTTCCTCTCCAATGCCTCCATCCCCATACATGTTGTCACAGCCCATCCTTCTTTAGAACATTTAGGATTGGGCGTCAGTTCGACAGAACGCAGATCTCCCATTTCAATAATTACGTTCAAGTGTCTAATGTCCGCTGTAGTGCACTACCTGTTCTGCGCATCTGTCTTCTCCAACTTTTCCTGCAGCTGGAGCCAATCTATCAATGCCTTGAAATCTCGCACGTAGTTATCCAGCATCATCAGCACCTCCTGAGAAAAGAAATTCATTACAGTTGGGTTGCAAGTAATGCTTCCTGCATGCCTCTCCTCTCCCACAGAACATAAGCAGCGCTGATTTATGATCAGAGAGTAACTCCCTCTACTCTGCCACAAGAATGTGGCTATTTTACCAGTGAGAGCCCAACAGTTGTCAGACTGTTCAATCCGTTGGCTATTTCACTCTGAATTAAGTAACTAATTGAATAAAACGCAAAGGAAATGGTTGGAAAGTGCTGGAGCTCTATTACCCAGACAATAGAGTCTTGTTTTGAAACTGTGCTATTTATAGTCACGAGGCTGATGCCTTTTTTACTTATTTGCTCATGTATTTAAATTAACGCCAACATATTTCTGTTTCATAGTTTGAATTTTCTTTTCTTTTAAAGGTTTCGTAGGCTGAAAATGTTCATGCTCTGTCCATATGAACTGTGAAACATACCGAGCAGTACGGTTATAGATTTTGTATTCACATCTCTTTAAACCCTTCGCCACACTCGTCTTCAACAATAAGTGCGAGGAAGTCATGGATTTCTTTGTCACCAAGATTGAGACCCTCCGTTCAGCTGCCTCTGCTGCATCCTTCCCTTCCCCACCAACTTGTGCTTCCCCTAATCCCTGTCCTAGCCCTGAACTCGCAACTTTCTCTAGTTTCCCTCTATATCCCATCATGCCCTCTCCAAGCTCATCTTGTCCACGAGACCCCTCCTCCTGTGCTCTCGAGCCTATTCCCACTAAACTGCTGACCACCCAACCTCTCCTCCTGGGCCCCGTGCTAGCTGACATTATAAATAGTTCCCGCTCCTCCAATACTATCCTTCTCGCTTTTAAATCTGCCATCACCCCTCTCCTAAAAAAGACCCCACCCTTTATCTCGCTGTCCTTGCAAACTACTGCCCTATCTCCAACCTCTCTTTCCTCTCCGAAGTCCTTGAATGTGTTGTTGCCTCCCAAATCCGTGCTCATCTTTCCCCTAATTCCATGTTCGAACCTCTCCAATCAGGTTTCCACCCCTGCCACAGCAATGAAACGGTCTTATCAAAGTCACAAATGACATCCTATGGAACTGTGATCGTGGTTCACTATCCCTCCACATCCTTCTCGACCTGCCTTTGACACTGATCACCATATTTTCCACCAATTTCTCTCCTCCGTTGTCCAGCTGAGTGGGACTGCCCTCGCCTGGTTCCACTCTTACCTATTCAGTTGTAGCCAGTGAATCTCCTGCAATGGCTTATTTGCACCCCTCCCCAAACACACTGTTGCCTCTGGAGTCCCCCAAGGATCAATCCTTTGTCCCCTCCTATTTCTCGTCTACATACTGTCCCTCGGTGAAAAACATAACGTCAGGTTCCACCCAACACTACCTCACCAACACCTCGCTCGACCCCTCTATTGCCTATGTTGCCAGATTGCTTGTCCAACATCCAATCCTGGATGAACCACAATTTCTTCCAATTAAACATTAGCAAGACCGAAGCTATTGCCTTTGGCTCCTACCACAAAATCCGTTCCCTCGCCACCGATTCCATCCCTCTCCCTGGCCACCATCGCAGGCTGAATCAGACGGTTTGCAAACTCGGTGTCCTACTTGATCTCTGTAACATAACCCGTCCCTACCCCAGCCTCAACTCACCTGCTGCTGAAACCCTCACCAATGCTTGCGTTAGCACCCCAGACACGACTATTCAATGCTCTCTTGTCCATCGTCCTATCTTCCACCGTCCACAAACTTGAGCTCATCCAAGACTCTGCTGCCTGTATCCTAAAGCACACCAAGTATCGCCCCTTTTCCCACTGACCTACATTGGCTGCCAACCCACCAACACCTTGATTTTAAAATTCTCATCCTAGTGTTCAAATCCCGCCATGGCCTCACCCCACCCTATTTCTGTAACGTCCTCCAATCCTACAATGGTCCATAAACTCTGCGCTCCTCCAACTCTGGCCTCTTGTGCATCCCCCCACTCCCTTTGCCCCACCATTGGCGGCCGTGCCTTCGGCCGTCTAGCCCCTAAACTCTAGAATTCTCTCCCTAAACCTCCCCTCCTCTACCTCTCACTCCTCTTTTAAGACCCTCTTTAAAACCTACCTTTTTTAAGACCAGACTTTTTTTTGTCTGATTACACTTCTGTGAAGTGCCTTGAGAGGTTTACCTACGTTAAGGGTGCTATATAAAAGCAAGTTGTTGTTGTTAATCTTCTCTGTATCGTTCCAATTTTAGTATAACAGTTCCACTTTGTCCAACACCATTTCCTTCTGTGGGGGGAACCAAATCCTTGACAATCTGAAACCTGCATATCTCCCTCTCTACTGTAGTAAGTTAGCATAGTCCTCGTCTAAAACTGAACTCTGACCATGGTAAACTGTTTGATATTTTCTGCTTCCTAGATTGACATGAGGTGTAGAAAACATCCTACCTAAATATCAGCAAACACTAAACCCACGTTGTGCTGACTAAAACTGTGATGTACAGTGTGGCAGAAAGAGTAATTTACAATGCATACAACTATGATGAATCTTTAAGAGTCCATTGCTCTTCCTGCTCCTTTTGACAAGCTCTTGAAATAACGCAGTCTTGTGTCGTATGCAAGTAATTGCTTAGTTTTATGAGCCCCAGATGTATATTGGCCAAATACAGAAATGAGCCAGCCCTTGGACCTTTATCCAACTTATCTCCTTTGATGTAAAAGCATATCTTTAAAGATTGCCTTCAGCACCCAACTTTGACAAGTATCCAAAACACACACAACTGACAAGGCCACAATGGTCTTATGAAACCAAACAAACAATGAGTTATATTTTGGAAGGCTAACACAAGACAATGGTTGGAAACAACTTTCCCATAAAATATCAATCTTAAACTACCTGTAGACAACCATTAACTGTGACAGGATACGATATTTTACATTGCTAAGAACAATCTGTTACCTTTCAAAGAGAGTGAACTGGTTGTGCGGATTTAGAAAGGCGTGCTGGGTCCCCTTGAAGTACAAACAATCCACTCTGCTGAATGCTGCTGGTGGATTTCTTTAAAATTAAACCAACACAAATTCCCAAATGCAAAATGCTTACAAACTTGACGTTGTGTCTGGAGAGCGCATCTTGAGGTATATAACAGTGGGTGAAGAGATGTTGGTTATAGTCTGTCACTAGAAGTGGCAACAATTTGAAGTTATGAGTTAAGGTCATCACACAAGAGGCATATTGGCTCAACACTAAAAGATACTGATTTAAGTGTAACTTTTCCATGAGTATTTTGGTACGAATATGTTAACCATCCCAGCAGCAACACTGTACCTTTAATTTTAACAGCGGTCCCAGTATCTGAACACAAACTCTACTGTATGTTTACTTTAGATACCAACCTGCATTCTGATATTTACAATCAGTGATTGATGCCCCAGCGGCAGCCATCTGGATCTCCTCCGCGTGATTTGTTTATAACTGGCACGTCTCTTAAAACAAAACCGCGGTTGCTGACAAACATGACAACTGTTAGCTTAAAGTCAGGTTCAACAGGTTGAATGACAGCCAAAAAAAAAATCTCAAAATAGATCATTAGTGCTGCCCTTCTGAATGACGAGGCAAATTTCACACACACACACAGTACAATCAAAGACGGCAAACCAACCAGCCAACAAAAAAAAACATAATTTGAATTTGCGTTCACTTTTCTGTATACAGTTTCTTCATAACTGCATTATAGAACTGTTGGATTTTCCAGTCGCCTTCCTGCATGGTTCCAAAGGATTCAGTAAAGTTATTTGGAGACGCCAGCTATGATTGTTGCTGTTCACAAACTACCTAAAAACCTAATGTCTTTGGTGCAAATCGTTCCAGCTGCAACTTTATCCTGCTCTTGTTCTGAAGCTAGTCTTCAAATATTCCAACATAATGAAATACACACCACATCTGCTGTTCACCAATCTTCTTCCTTTTTGCTAGATCTTCCTAAAGAGACACCTCAGACACATTGCCCAACCCCTATCCTTGGTCATATTTCTCTCCCTTAAGGTCTGCTGCCCTGTGCCATGGCCAAGAGGATAGGACCCAATTTGCTCCACGGCCTCTGTCTCCAATCTATTGAAATCAATAAGTAACTCTGCAACAGTTAACAGCAACGACTGCGATTCTTTCTTCCCCCAGAGATGATGCAACAACCTCAACAGAAACAATATTAAAAGAATATCACTTCTGCTATTTGACCATCTCCTGTTCGCCACTTAAGCACTTTACAGATGTGTCTGTATGCGTGCATGTGTTTTTTATTTTTGTGTTGGGTGTTTTTCTGTTTTTAACATCAGAACCTAAGAAATAGGAGCAGGAGTCGGCCATACGGCCCCTCGAGCCTGCTCCACCATTCAATAAGATCATGGCTGATCATCGACCTCAACTCCACTTTCCCGCCCGATCCCCATATCCCTTTTTCTGTGTGTGTGGGTATATATTTTTTTATAAATAGCTACCAGTTCTGAGGAAGGGTCTATACCTGAAACGTTAACTTGCCTGTTGTCTCCACAGATGCTGCCTGACCTGCTGAATCTTTCCAGCATTGTCTGCTTTTGTTTTTAATATTACAGTATAAGAATGCCTGTTATTCTCACTTGCTCCGGAGATGGCACTGTAACAGAAGAACATAATGGGCTGTATTTTGCAAACCCCAAGGGTGCGCACATGCCCGTAGGGGTCGCACAAGTTCCCGGTTTAGGCATGCGAAGCGCATGCGCTGAAACCCAGCACTTGCGATCTGTCAAGAATTCTCGACAGAGCCTCCGCATCTGCGGGAGATGGGCCTCTGCAGGTGGAGAGTTGCGCTATTTGCACAACTTCCGCCCGCTGAATGCCTGCCAAATTCTTACGCCTGGTAATATGGCCTGCTTTTACCAGCATAAGAGTTCTAAAAAATAGAAAAATAAAATTTTATCACTTATTTATAAATTAAAAACACTCTTCAAAAAGGTAAGTTTATTTTTAGCCCGGTAAAAACATTAAATTTTTCTTCAAAAAATTAAATTTTTGTTTAAAATATTTAATTAAATGGCATTTTAATTCATTTTAAATATGTAATTTAAAATTTTTTTTATTTCATGTGTTCGTGCTTTATTTTTTTAAGTGATCCCCACTCATACGTACAGAACTGTTAAAAGTATGAATGGGGATTCCCTTATTTTATTGGTTGGGCCAGCCCACGTGATCCCAGCAGCGCCTATGAACCGCTTGCGCCCCTGGGATACGTGGGGCTCTGCCCGCGCGGACCCGGAGAAGCCCAGGATTGCAAGCCTCTGTACCTCCCGGGCCACCAGGTAGTTTCGTAGACATTTTGCTGGTCGGAGGCGTCCATTTGCGGGAAGCCTCCGATTGCAAATGTTGGCCCAATAAATAGGAGAGGAGTAGGCCATTTGACCCTGCTCCGTGATTCAAGAAGATCATGGCTGATCTTCTACCTCATCTCCACTTTCCTGCACTATCCCCATATCCCTTGATTCCCTTAATATTCAAAAATCTATCGATCTCTGTCTTGAATATACTCAACGACTGAGCCTCCACAGCCCTCTGGGGTAGAGAATTCCAAAGATTCACCACCCTCTGAGTGAAGAAATTTCTCCTCATCTCAGTCCTAAATGGCCGACCCCTTATTCCGAGACTGTGACCCCTGGTTCTAGACTCCCCAGCCAGGGGAAACAGCCTCTCAGCATCTACCCTGTCAAGCCCTGTAAGAATTTTGTATGTTTCAATGAGATCACCTCTCATTCTTCTAAACTCCAGAGAATATCGGCCTAGTTTACTCAATCTCTCCTCATAGGACAATCCCCCCATCCCAGGAACCAGCCTGGTGAACCTTCGTTGCACTCCCTCTATGGCAAGTATATCCTTCCTTAGGTAAGGAGACCAAAACTGTACACAATACTCCAGGTGTGGTCTCACCAGGGCCCTATATAATTGCAGTAAGATGTCATTACTCTTATACTCAAATCCTCTTATAATAAAGGCCAACATACCATTTGCTTTCCTAATTGCTTGCTGCAACTGCATGTTAACTTTGTGATTCATGTACAAGGACACCCAGGTCCCTCTGAATACCAACATTTACCAATCTCTCACCATTTAAAAAATACTCTGCTTTTCTATTTTTCCTACTAAAGTGGATAACTTCACATTTCTCCACATTATATTCCATTTGCCATGTTCTTGCCCACTCACTTAGCCTGTCTATATCCCCTTGAGGCCTCCTTGCATCCTCCTCACAACTTACATTCCCACCCAGCTTTGTATCATCAGCAAACTTGGATATATTACATTTGATCCCCTCATCCAAATCATTGATGTAGATTGTGAATAGCTGAGGCCCAAGCACTGATCCTTGCGGTACCCCACTAGTAACTTCTCTAGTCCCTTTACAACAAACAGCTTGAAAAAAAACACTTCCTCTGACCAACTGTGCACAAGACTGCAGAAGATTCACTAGTAAACCATAATAATCATGGCAAGTAATAAATCTGGGCAGTTTTATTTCAAGGAAAAACATTATAAATTTCAGCATATTCGTAAGTTATTGTACATATCAATATCAAGTGTATACTTGCAATTAATATTTATACCTTGGCGAACAGCTAAATGCATGTTTCCTTGCCCTCTATTTAAAGGTACACCATTAGCACCTTATAACTCCTTTATATTGCAGAATTTAATCACATCTAGTAAAATCTATTCCGTAATAGTCTGCGTGCAGAAGAGAAACTGTCCCACTTACATTATGGGATGGATTGCACAGCACCGACTGCAACACACAAACCAATTACACACATTTCTGGCTATGGACCTTCAATGTCTGGAGAAGCCACATGGTTCACCTCCAAGGACGAGCTGAGCACCTGGTCCGCCTGCAGATGGAAAAAACTGCAGGCAGCCTTGTTGGCAACAGAGTTCATATCTGCCTTCTTGCTTTGACTATAGCGCAGCCACTGAAGTCACAGGTTTCATCAGCAGCAATATATTAAAGAATTTGCTGATTACTGGCTGAAAAGAAAGAACTGCATTTATATAGCGCCTTGCATGTGCTCAGGGCATCCCTAAGCACTTTACAGATAAGGATTTACTTTTCTTTTGTCGGGAAATGTAACAGCCAAGCTTTTGCATAGTGAGATCCCACAAACAGCAATGAGATGAAACTGTTTCTGGTGGTGTTGGTGGAGAGATAAATGTTGCCCGGGACACTGATAGAACTCCCTGCTCTTATTCAAAAAAAGTGCCAGGGAATCTTTTATATCCACAAGTAAATGGAGCTTCAGTTTAACATCTCGGCTGAAAGATGACATCTTCGAAAATGCAACACTCCCTCAGTACTGCACTGGAGTGCCAGCCTTAGATATATGCTCAAGTCCTGGAATATGGCTTAAGCCCACAACCTTCTGACTTAGTGCTACCATGGAGCCAAGCTGACACTTTATACTGTAATGTAATGAGGGCATTAATAGAGTGTTATATTTGTGGGAAAAATACTTCTGTGCCCATATTCATTTTTTGTACAAGCAAATTTTTTGATTAGTTTCGCAATTAAGTTATCAAGGTCTGAGGGATGATGTCCCTTTGCTTAACCTTAGCTTCCAGAAAACCTGTGCAGTTCTGGTCGCCATATTATAAAAAGGATATCGAGGCACTGGAGAGAGTGCAAAAAAGATTTACAATGATGATGCTAGACTGCGAGGGTACACCTATCAGGAAAGGATGAACAGACTGGGTCTCGTTTCTCTTGAAAAGAGAAGGCTGAGGGGTAACTTAAAAGGTCTTTCAAATTATGAAAGGTTTTGATAGACTAGACACAGAGAGAGTGTTTCCACTTGTGGGGGAAGAGCAAAACTAGAGGCCATCAATATAAGATAGTCACCAAGAAATCCAATAGGGAATTCAGGAGAAACTTCTTTACCCAGAGAGTGGTGAGAATGTGGAACTCGCTACCAGAGGGAGTGGTTGAGGCGAATAGGATAAATGCATTTAAGGGGAGGCTAGATAAGCATATGAGGGAGAAGGGAATAGAGGGCTATGCTGATAGAGTTGGATGAGGAAGCATGGGAGGTGGCTCGAGTGGAGTGCTGGCATGGACTGGATGGGCCGAATGGCCTGTTTCTGTGTTGTATGTTCTATGTAATTCTAAGTAACCTTTTCCGTCTCCAGCTACTCACTCCTTTAAACCAGTGTTGAGCTAAAACTAAGCTAAGAAAGTCACGTTTCAGCACCTAGCCTTTAAAATATCATGAAGGCAGGTGTGATAATATATATTAAAATACAGACGGGGTATTTTTCCCCCCCAAGAATGCTCAAGGAAAAAGCCATTGTCCAACTTTACTCTGAAGCATTCTTTAACATGTAGAAAAATGGCATGCTGATTACTGCACCCTAGCAGCCTTGTAGTATTTGATTCAGCTCCGTGTTATCTGCTCTAATCAGAGCACCTCCAAGCACCAGTAACCTGAGGCTTGTTTTGTGAACAAGGGAACACAAACAAGACAAGCAGCTGGAGTGGCCCCCGTACTCGTTGGTGCGCATCTTTCCCCTTGCAGTGATGAAGGCCATTTTGTCAGGCAGGAGAGCGGAGAACAAAAGTGGCTCTGAAAACACCGTTACAGACAGGCAGATAACAAAGTATAGATGTTCAGCTAAAATTACCAATTAGTTTACCAATTGGCTGCAACGGATTCGATTGGTTTGTAATTAATTCTAGTTACTGGCGCATACAGCAGGATGGTTGGCGCCAACCCTTTGTCCCGCTGACACACAATACCAGTGCACAGGACCCAAGGGTCCTGGACATCAATACCTCGCTCTGCCTCACCTACAGCAGCCGGTGCAGAAGATATACCCTGTGGTGCTGAAATAGTGGAACGTTCTGCTGCATGAGAAGGCGCTGACAAGAAAGGAACCTTTATGGGCTAAGCTGTGTAAGAGCAAGCTTCATGCTAAAATAAACTGCACTGGATTGAGAGACAGGTTTTCTTGTGTATGAAGGGGATTTATTTTCTGAAGGTCAAGCCTGCCACACAGAAGCAACACTGAAATACAACTTTCAGACAAATCATCATCCACTAGGACATTCTTTTACCTAGAAAATTGAGCATTCTTTTCATTGGAAATGTACTGTGAATACGAGACAAACAGCAACTTCATTCATAACAAACTGTACAGCACAAGTAACACACACCAAGGTTGTCTTGAGATGGTACAAGAGTCCATTGCAGGTACAGTTCTTTTGCAAAGTACAGTAGAATTGCAGAAGCATGTTTGCTTTGACAATGACACCTTTGCAAAAAGACAAGATAATTGCATGTTATTGCTCATCATTTCTAACAGTTTCCTAATCTAGTTCAGAGATAGTTTATTAAAGGGTTGTATGTGTGCTATATCATATAGCAAAGAACTACCACAAAGAATCACTTTATGATATTATAATTTAGATTTTTTTTAAAGGAACTTTCATTGATGTTATAGCATTTTAGGTGGACCAATATATTCTTTCATCCTTTGTTTACTGCATATATATTGGAAGAATCTTACATTGTTATGCGAGATAGTCTCAGCAATCTTACATTCAATGTTGCTTTAGGCTTCCCATTACTCTTTTAAACCTGATTTCGGCTGTCTGTATAACTTACCTCATCGCCTAGAACTACATAGAAATTACAACATGGAAACAGGCCATTCGGCCCATCCAGTGTTGATGTTCGTCATCCACAAACGCAGCAGTCCGAATCCCATTTGCCTGTCCTATTCCTGTATCTCTTTATCCACTTTCCCTTCAACCACCTATTGCTAAATGTTAGCATGATCTTGGCTTCAATCACTAACTCCCGTATTGCCTCACAACCCACTGCATAAAGAAGGTTTTCCTATTCTCGGTTCTAAATCTCTTACTTTTAATCTTGTGTCTATGTCTCCTTATTCTGGATCCTTCACTCACTGGAGACGGTCTGTTTTCATCTACTATGTCCCATCCCTTCAGAATTTTAAACACATCTATCAAGTCACTCTGTTCTAATAAAAAAAATAACCTAGTAGATTCCTTGTATGTTTCAAAAGTCTTGTTTTCACCCAATACTATTCTTTGCATCACTAACTCAATCATATGCTTGTAATTTGGAATGGCCCCCCAGATTCTCACCAACTTCTACTGGTGCACCATCGAGAGTATCCTGTCCGGCTGCATCACTACCTGGTATGGCAACTGCACCGCCACAGACCGCAAGGCTCTACAGATGGTAGTGAAAGCTGCACAACACACTATAGGAATTAAACTACCTGCTGTGCAGGATATCTACCCAGAGAGGTGCCGGGGGAAGGCCCTGAGAATCATTAAAGACGCGAGTCACCCCAGCCACAACCTCTTTGCCCTGCTCCCGTCCGGTAAGAGATACCGAAGCATACGGTCTCATACCAACGGGTTTCGAAACAGCTTCTACCACCAGGCCATAAGACTCATGAACGATTAATTTATTACTGTTGTTTTATTTATTATTACTGTCTATTAGTATTTTTATCATTGTTATGCCATATTTATTCCAATGTTGGGAGGACTCGTAAAAATCAACATTTCATTGTGCAGTACACACGTCTGCTGCATATATGACAAATAAAATTGAATTGAATTGAATAATATGGGTTGGTAATTGGTTGGGAGGTAGGAGACAGAGAGTAAGGATAAAGGGTTTGTTAACCGATTGGCGGAATGTGACAAGTGGTGTTCCCAATGGATCTGTGCCGGGAACGCAGCTTTTGACCATATATATTAATGACTTGGATAAAGGAATAGAAAAGTGTATATCCAAATAATCAGATGACACTAAATTAGGAGGCACAGTAAGTTGTGTGGATGGGAGCAGGAAGTTACAAAGGAACATAGACAGACAAGTGAGTGAGCAAAGCTCTGGTAGATGGAGTTCAAAGTGAGGAAGTGCGAGATCATCCACTTTGGATCACAGAAAGACAAAACAGAATATTTTCTTCATGGCGAGAGACTAGAAGCTGTGGAGGAGCTAAGAGATTTAGGTATTCAGGGACACAAATCACTAAAAGCTCGTGCACAGGTACAAAAAGTAATCAAACAGGCTAATGGAATGCTGGCCTGTATTTCAATGGGATTGGAATTCAAAAGTGAGGAAGTGATGCTTCAGTTGTACAGAGTCTTGGTCAGGCCCCATCTGGAGCCCTGTGTTCAGTTTGGGCACCTCACCTCAGGAAAGATATTTTGGCCTTTGAAAAGGTACTGCGCAGATTCACCAGAATGATACCAGGGCTTAAAGGGCTAATTTATGAAACAGGTTGCATAAACTTGGCTTGTATTCCCTTGAGTTTAGAAGTGTGAAGGGTGATCTAATCAAGGTTTCTACAATGATTAAGGGATTCGATATAGTAATTACAGAGAAACGGTTTCCTCTGGTGGGGGAGGCCAGAACAAGAAGGCGCAATCTTAAAATTAGAGCTAGGTCTTTTATAAGCACTTTTTCCACACAAAGATAGTGGAAATATGGAACTCACTCCCCCAAAAGTCTGCGAATGCTGGGCCAACTGAAATTTTCAAGACCGAGACTGATAGATTTTTGTTAGCCTGCTTGAAGTGGGCTTGATGGACCAGCTGGCCTTTTCCTGCCTGTCAATGTTGTACGAGCGTAAGGGTATCGGGATATGGAATAAAGGCTAAATGGAGTTGAGGTACAGATCAGCCATGGTTTAAATAGAATGGCGGAAAGGCTAGAAGGGCCGAATGGCCGATTCCAGTTCCTATGTTTAATTTGCCCATTCATTATTTTTATTCAGTCAGAATTGTAGTCTCGCCAACAGCTAAAGTTCCTCCCTTTTTTTACAGCAGATCTGCCAATTATCAGTGTGTTTCAGTTAACCATTTAACTCATCGCACATTCTCTTGTAGGTCTGTTCTTTTCAAGTAGACTGTTGAATGCATCAGTTAAAAGAGGAGGACGAGATCAATTGCACATAATTATTTACCTATCATTTTCACCAATTTTTTTTTGGGTATTTAGGCATAATTTTGGAAATAGTTCTTTTAAATACCTGATTATAATATTTGAGGAAATGTTTAATATCTATTATTACAGAAGAAGCATACAACATCAGGATTCATGTTTTTTCATCTTTATTTGTTAATCCCCAGCTTTTATAGAATCCAGTACAGAGTTGAACATAGCATGCCAAACTTTGAGCAGATAGTTAGCTTAGTGAAGTGCACTGGGGTGACACTTGTCGGAGAACAGCACTCTGATCGTAGCTTCTGTAAGCTCATGGTCTACAGAGCAGCAGTGATACGTCTACAGAGCAGCAGTGATACCCGCCCTGCTGTATGCCTCAGAGACCATGTACAGCAGGCACCTCAAAGCACTGGAGAGGTACCACCAACGCTGCCTCCGCAAGATCCTGCAAATCCATTGGCAGGATAGGCGCACCAACGTCAGTGTTCTTGCTCAGGCCAACATCCCCAGCATCGAAGCTCTGACCATGCTCAATCAGCTCCGATGGACGGGTCACATTGTCCGCATGCCCGATACGAGACTCCCAAAACAAGCACTCTACTCGGAGCTCCGGCACAGCAAGAGAGCCCCAGGTGGGCAGAGGAAAGGCTTCAAGGACACCCTCAAAGCCTCCTTGGAAAAGTGTAACATCCCCACCAACACCTGGGAATCCCTGGCCCAAGACCGCGCAAAGTGGAGGAGAAGCATCCGGGAAGGCGCCGAACACCTCGAGTCTCTTTGCCGGGAGCAAGCGGAAGCCAAGCGCAGGCAGCGCACGTCAACCCAAGGACCCCACCCACCCGCCCCTTCAACCACAGACTGCCCCACCTGTGACAGAGACTGCAGGTCCCGCATTGGACTAATTGGTCACCTGAGAACTCATTTTTAATGTGGAAGCAAGTCATCCTCGGTTCCGAGGGACTGCCTAAGAAGAAGAGTAGCTTCTAATCCAGAGTGTTTCTTCCAATCCCATTGGAGGTTTTACACCCCGTTTGTTAGCCAATAGCAACACACGATGCAGCCAAAGTGCAAATGAGCAAATGATTGCACACCGGAGTCTTCAAAATGTCATCCTCATCAGTATACAGCCAACACTGTTGTTTGGTCATTTTAATCCAGTCAACACACTAACTCAGTCTGTGAGCAACTAGGCAGGACTGCATAAACTTCCTGAATGCAATGAAGCTCAGCCATCGCCTTAGGCAAGAACTGCAGTTGAGCCATTCCATCTCCGTGCCAAAGAAAATAGGATGGTTCAGCCACCAAGGTATGCAGTTCACGGAGTTAGAGCAGAACATGATGCCTTAAGCTACAAGGTTTAGTTGGGAGCCACCTGATTAAAATAACAGAAGGACCAAACAATTCTGTATCTCAGTTTAGAGGTGCTGTGATGACAGCCACACTACACTGCGCTCCCATAAATTTACATGGCAGTTAACTATCAGAACAGAATCCATTGAATCCATCTGCCCTGCAAATCCATTCCCCCAGCCCCTGGAAGAAAATTAAGTACTACTGGTCATAGACTCAGGAGGGGACTGTAAGAATACTTCCACAATAGGAAGTAAAATTATATGGGGCCTAGATAGAGTGGCTAGGAAGGACCGGTTTCCCTTAGCAGAGAGGTCAATAACCAGGGGGCATAGATTTAAAGTAATTGGTAGAAGGATTAGAGGGGAGTTGAGGAGAATATTTTTCACCCAGAGGGTGGTGGGGGTCTGGAACTCACTGCCTGAAAGGGTGGTAAAGGCAGAAACCCTCATCACATTTAAAAAGTACTTGGATATGCACTTGAAGTGCCGTAACCTACAGGGCTACGGACCAAGAGCTGGAAAGTGGGATTAGGCTGGAGAGCTCTTTTTCAGCCGGCACAGACACAAATGGCCTCCTTCTATGCCGCAAACTTCTAGGATTCTACAATATGATTCCTCGAATTCCAATCACTGACAGGAGGCTAAAAGAGGGACAGTCATCCTCACTAGCTGAAGTAAAGGCATTTGTACTGGCATGTTGAACTCAAGGGGCATCAAAGAAATTTGTGTCTGAAACTACAATGATGGCACTAGCCATTAACTCTAGAATTCGGAGACAGGCTTTTTTTACCTTGACTTGCTAACCAGCCTAAATCCTGTGAAGTGATTTTAGCTATCCAGGAATCAATTAAAATAACTTTGCTGGGTACTGACTGGAATTTGTCCAGGTTTCAGTGCTTCTTAAAGGAACAAAACCTTCCTGTCATATTGTGACAGAAAAGTAACAGGAATAGAATCCATCCATGTCCTGGCTGAATAGCTCCAGATGACTTTTGGAAATGTAATAAACTTTAAACCTTCTATTGCTTTGGAGGAGACACTTCTGCAGACACCAACAATCCCACCCCTCAGTCAATCAAAAAGAAACCATTTCAAACTGTATGGGAAGGGATCCCTCTTGTTCCCCGAAAGTCAATGCTTCCTCCCTCTCACCCCTGCTAGCAGACTGACAAACCCTTACTCATTCCCTCCCCAAATGGGGAAGCCAGATGACCAGTATTAGTCAAGACTAGGATTTTAATTCATAGATACCAATTGATAAGGCCACTTGTATTTGGAGACCTCATGGTATTTGTGAACAAACTTGAGACCAAGTTCTCGTCACTGATGACTCTTCTATATAAATCAGTAAAAGGCAGATCACCAAAATTTCCAGCCTAACTTGGACCGCTAATATTCTTTCTTTGCAATGGTTCACATCAGTTTATATCATAATAAGATGTATTTTAGTAATAGATAAATAGGAGTTTATTTTTCACGCAAGCACAGTAACTTGCTTATTTGCACGGAAAACACCATTCTCCAACAATATACGAGAACTAAATATTTTGAGCCATATACATCACTTTATCTGATAATCCTTTTGCAAAGCAACTTGATTTGCTTGGAATAGGGTTTCAATAATTGGGATTGTTGGTCAATAAAGTGAATTGGCAAGAACTTCAAATTACAATTTTACAGATTTTAAATGTCCAGAAGATCTGTGCAGCTCTAAGTGCCATCACAGGCAGACATCACTAATAGCCTCTTAGTATTCACATTATTAATCAGTGCTGTTATTTGGAGTATTCAGAGTGCACCTACGTAATACAGAAAAATCACATTTAAGCCAATAGCCTTTAACATTGTGCAACACCCTTTTTTGCACGATGCTCGTAATTCATCACCTCAAATTGCTCCCATCATTACTGACAGGTCTGTAACCAGCAGTACTTCAACCCGAGTGTTATGTAACTCAAAGTGCTGTCTCCAAACAAGACAGGTTTGGAAGGACAAAAAGGTATAATTGCATTGCTGAGCATTTTGCGCAATTCAAGTGGATATTGTTCACACATCGACCACTGCACTTTAGTGAAATAGTAGAAAAAATGCTGTAACGTGGCAGCAAGAAGATTGTACATGTCCACAATTGTGTTTGACTGAAATACTAATGACAACATTGTTAATACTTCATTCACATCAGTCACATACAATTATTTGTATCATCAAATATTATCCTCCAGATACCTTTTAGCCAGAGGAAAGATTTCAGATGTCAAAACAGCTAAGGCAGGACAGTATAAAACTTTCAATCAGAAGACCCAAGTTTTAATCCCAGCTCGACTCAGCAGCCTTTGCTGCTTCTCAGGCAGGACTAGAAGCGCACCACCTGTCAGCAGATGAATGAGCTGCGTTGATAGCCAGAGAGGTTCGAGTCTAAGGACACCCTCTCCGCAGCCAATCCCAGCTAAAGGACAAAGCATGTTGGCAGAACCGCAGACTTTAAACCATCATTTAAAACTAAAAGGTTTTAGCAATAGCTTTCGTTCAAATTACAGGTTTTTTTTTTTAAATGCAAGACAACACCCATTCTTTCCAATGAGACGTAACAGATCCTATGGCACTATTTCAAAGAAGAGCAGGGGAGTTTTCCCCAGTGTCCTGGCCAATATTTATCCCTCAATCAAAGTCACTAAAACAGATTATCTGGTCATCATCATGCTGCGGTTTGTGGGAGCTTGCTGTGTGCAGATTGGCTGCCGCGTTACAACAGTGACTACACTTCAAAAAGTACTTCACTGACTGTAAAGCGCTTTGGGATGTCTGGTGGTCGTGAAAGGCGCTACATAAATGCAAGTCTGTCTTTCTTTCATTCAACAACATATCCTGATAGTTAGCGTAATCAATAAATGTTGCCTTCTCTTTGTGCAGACACCAGTAAGTTCAATGCAGTTCCATTTTGTTTTACTTTTGTAAAAAGTACATTGTACATTATTCTATAAGCTGTGACTGTACAGATGCGCATTTTCCACTACTTCAAACCGATGACTGTGGTTTGGCCAAATACTTTAAGGCTTGCATTTCTGTCCCATTCTTAGACATTTTACTTCACAGCTCCAGACTGATTAATTGGTGGTACACAGCAAGCAAAATGCAAGCGCAACACTAATACTCATCATTCCTTATTGGTCTAAGTACAGATGGAATGGCCAAGAGCAGCAAGGAGAACTGCTGGCAGCATAAAGGCCTGTTTGACATCAAACACTCCACGTGTAGTTACCGCGGCAAAGTGCGTTTATGAAACCTTCAGGGTAACCTGGCCATGTGAAAGAAACTGTTCTGCCTCCCTGAAGGCTACTATTGTCATTTATCATCGGATCCAT
The DNA here is from genome assembly GCF_052327205.1 of Somniosus microcephalus. Lineage (NCBI taxonomy): Eukaryota > Metazoa > Chordata > Chondrichthyes > Squaliformes > Somniosidae > Somniosus > Somniosus microcephalus. The sequence continues at coordinate 32,800,436 of NC_141018.1, forward strand.
TAGCCTGGAGCATCAGGCTACACACAGTGGATGCATTTTGTGGTTTAAATACGTGAATTTCGAGCCATTAACTGCAACTGCTTTTGTACAGCCTAAGGCACTGTCCAGAGCTAGGAAAGAAAAATGTACAAAACAGCTGATCTTCTTACACAGCTAACTGTCTACAACCTAACCACAATCCTCCCATCTGCACTTTCAACCACAATCAGGCACCAGAGCCCCTGTCTACTGAGCATATGACATTATACTGATTGACAGAATTACACTGTAATCAATAATAATACAGGTCTTCTATTAAAAGTAAAATGTACCATGTACATATCTACCCAAATTAAACAAAAACACAAAAGGATCATGGTTACCTCCCAGAATTCTTCAAATCCTCAGGAGTAGATTTATATTCTGTAACAAAATAATTAGAATATTTGCAAATCCCAGTCGAACTTTAATGATCTCCATCCATTCCTCAGACAGTTGTTTTCAGATCCTTTGTATCGTGGAACGATTCGCAGGCTGATTAACAGTCTGACAGGCCGCGACGTGAACGCGCCTTCCATGGCCGTAACCAACTTTATACCAGCTGATAGGGTGGTTGGCCCTATATGGCGGGAGGGTTTTATGGGCTTCCACAACCCATATAATGGGTGTGGCGGGGGGGGGGGGAAGGCAGCCACACCGACACCCACCAGACGCGAGTATCCCAATGGATGTCAACCCAGAATTTAGAGCCGCAGCTCCGGTCTCCACTCGCCGGGACTGCGTGGAGCGGAGTTCGAACCCCTCCACCTTCTGACTCAGAGGCGGGAATGCTACCACTCATCGAATGGCTCGCTCCATTCAAGACAGTTGAAGCAGTTTGAATAGCAATTTTCTCTCAGTCAACGAGAGCTGACGAACGTATCTCTCTACTTGCAATATAGTGAAATTCAAGTGTACGCTTGGGGCAAGAGTGCAGTTTTCTTTAGTACAGGAAACTCTCGATTTACCGGCACCCAAACAACCGGAAATCTCGGTTAACCGGCAAGATTCAGGAGTAGGTTCAGTTAAGTTTTACTTCATATTAGTGGCCGTTCCTGGATCTGTGGCTGTGTCATCGGGGTTCCTGCACTTGTTGCTAAGCAACAGGGACGCTTGGTCTGTGGCCGGGGTTCCTGCAGCTGTTGCTAAGCAACAGGGAAGCCTGGGATTTGTTGCTGTGTACGGAGCTCTCGTACCTTTTAACTATACATCTCTGTAATCCGGACTTTTTGATAAACCGGCACCACGCCGGTCCCGGATAAAAAAAGAGTTTCCTGCAACAGCCACCACATTACCCACTCCAGCTAAAGCACGAACATTCTGAGCCAGTGAATACTGCCTGCACTGGCTTTAATGATTCATTCCAATTAGTCAGTAGCAATTTTGATGGTAATGTGGTGAGCCAACTAGCAGATTTTTCACCACTTCCCCTTAGAAAAAGTATCCCAACTCCACTAGTGTCTTGTAATTTAAAAAATACACAACACCCGTTTCCAGCAATCAAATCATGACTGTGAATGATCAGATAGATAGACTTGCATTTATATAGCACCTTTCTCGACCTCAGGACGTCTCAAAGCACTTTACAGCTAATGAAGTACTTTTGAAATGTAGTCACTGTTGTAATGTAGGAAACGCGGCAGCCAATTTGCACACAGCAAACTCCCAAACAGCAATATGATAATAACCTGTTTAAGAGATGTTGATTGAGGAATAAATATTGGCTAGGACACCGGGGAGAACTCCCCTACTCTTCTTCAAAATAGTGCCATGGGATCTTTTATGCTCACCTAAGAGGGCAGACGGGGTCTCCGTTTAACGCCTCATCCAAAAGACGGCACCTCCGACAGTGCAGCACTCCCTCAGCACTGTACTGGAGTGCCAACATGGAAAGAAAAAGAATGTGCATGTATATAGCCCCTTTCCAGAACATCCCAAAGCACTTCACAAACCTATGAATTACTTTTGAATTAGTCACTGTTGTTCTGTTTCACACAGCAAATTAGATGAATGACTGGTTCAACTGCTTTCACTGATGTTGGCAACAGGAGAACATCCTGCTCTTCTTCAAATCGTGCCCTGGGATCTTTTATTCCCATCAGAACCAATGAACCGCCATACAGGGATTCAGTGAACATCTCTGCACTGAACTGAACTGTCAGCCTAGGTTATGCGCTCAAATCCAGGAACAGGACTTGAACTCTCAACCTTCGGATTCTGAGGCAAGAGTGCTACCAACTGAGCCAAGCTGACACTAATGTAGAATAATAAACAGTGCTTATGCTTTTAGGTTTACAGCAACTGTGCAGCAAATTTTGTTTTTTTTCAGTCCTGGATAATTTAGGGTTTAGAGCAGACTAATAAAACCGCTGTATTATAAAATTAATTTAATCTTATGCAACACAAGCAGTGCACAGTTCAAAATTGCTCAGTGACAGGTGTAGCGAAACTTAGATCAGAAAACGCTTCTGATTGCTCTTTAATGCGTCTTATTCTAAATTGCCAGAGTCTGAAAATAGTTTACAAGAACAAAGTTATCAAAAACGGGGCAGAAAATGCACCAAGGAATTATATGCCACCCATGCACTGGTTTAAAATTGGTCATCAATCTCACTCTATAATCAGACATGGTTGCAGGAATGTTGTGATATGTCATTTACTAGGAAGGGTTAAAGCCCAATTCAGACACTAAGCAGGGAAACACAAGAATGTCCAAAGAATGTTAAGCCTCAATACTGCCATCTACTGTAAACAAACAATGCATTCACAGTCGGCGACATTGCACCAGCCAACAGCTACTTTGGAGATTAAATGGACATAAACTCATACAACCTACATTAACCAAGATAGGAGAAAACGTTGAATCAAATCCCAACCCAAATCAAGGGTAAAATGATCATCCGGTGCCATCATTTGCATCACAACTGGAGGAGAACGATGACACATCTCTGTTGCAGCAAGATCCCTTTCCTCCAGGATGCTAAGTTAAGGAGCCCAGCTAATATATAATTCACATCATTAGCTATAGATCTCAGAATGTGAGAATAGGATTTAAAATGCTATGCTAGTCAAACGCTCATGGAAAACTGTGATTTCTGTGCTGCAAGGACCACAGAAAGCACGGTGGCATAGTGGTTAGCACTGTTGCCTCACAGCGCCAGGGACCCGGGTTCGAATCCGGCCTCGGGTGACTGTCTGTGTGGAGTTTGCACATTCTCCCCGTGTTTGCGTGGGTTTCCTCCGGGTGCTCCAGTTTCCTCCCACAGTCCAAAGCTGTGCAGGTTAGGTTGATTGGCTATGATAAAAAAAATTGACCCTTAGTGTTAGGGGGGATTAAATACGTGGGGTTACGGGGATAGGGCTTGGGTGGGATGGCTGTCGGTGTAGGGACCGGGTGCTAGGGTTTGGATGATCAGCCATGATCTCGTTGAATGGCGGAGCAGGCTCGAATGGCCTGCTCCTATCTTCTATGTTTCTATGAAATATCTTCTGTGGAAAACAGCTATGGAGGCGATAGTCTTTCGGGAAAGGGACGGGTGCAGGAACTACATTTTGCAGAAATATTCCTCATGAGATTAATTATATGAGTTGGACTCAACAATAAGGCAGATTGTATATAGTCTGTACATTCTATGTAAATTGCCTTTCTTCAGCCTCTCCTAATATATATTTGCATATATACACAAATACAATATAGTTAAAAAAATCAATATTAAGGTTTTGATCTCCTAACTATCACGGATTATACTTTGATTGAAACAATCTCCAAACTTTCATAGATTTATTTTTCTTAAAAGAGTGCCCATGTGTTTTAAGAATCTATTTACAGTATATTATAGATTCCATACAGCATATACTTCCCAATTTGGGTTGGAGACCAGAGCAGCCTCACCCACAGACTTCTTTATATAATAAAACCTCTCCTTTGTGAACTAATAAAACATACTCGATTCCATTGAGGTACTTTGAAAATGTTTGATTCAGTTTAAAGTACTGTGGAGTTAAATCCGATTTTGGCAAGATAAGCAAATGTAGAAGGGTCAAGTTATCCAACACAAGCAAGAACGAGCTGAATACAGAACTAAAAGATCATACCTTACATTCCACCACACTCTGGTCTGACTCGCACGTGACATAAATTTCATCCACTGCTCGTCTAAGATTGTCAAAGAGGAATGCCCAATAGCGTGCTCGTAAGTCAATCTTCCGGGGCTGCCGGCCCTTTGTTGGACTCTTCTCCACTGGGTTCTTCTCCCCAACAGTGCTCAATGAAGATTTTTCTGTTGCAGCAGCCTGCAATAGAAATGGAGATGGCAGTTTCATGATACAGTGCGTATTGCACAACAGGAGAGCTCTCACGATTACACAGAAATGGTCATCAAACTCATAAACCAATGAAGGAAGTGACTTCAAAAGTATTAATACCTGTACATTCAAGGGATTCCTCAGAAAACCACAAGTTAATTGCTTTGCTTAGAACATTTAGAAACGTATGTGGCAAGTTGGTGTAGCAATAGATTCTCCAACATTCTGTTCTGCATGCAACATTAGGAAGGCACTGACTCTCAAAGATTTCCCACTCCATAAATCTCAAATCTTAGCTGTGCCAGGCACTCTCCCACAAGGAGGAAAAGAAAAATCAGAAGGCAAGTGGTCCCCAAACTGCTCCTGTGCACTTTCCAAAAGCAGTTAGCATTGGCAGAAGCCTGGGAACATATTAGCTGTCCACCTCATCAGCCAGGCATGGAGTACTGTGAGGAGAGATCGATGCGGGAGGGGGGGGGAGAGAATGAGGAAAACTATAAACTTATAAATGGAGACTCCAAAAACTAATAATGCTGCAGCAACGTGCTAAAATGCACAGGGCTTGAAATTACCGATGGAAGTATAACTCATCTCACGGATCAGTGAACGCAATCCGGAATTTACGCTTCTTTGCTACACAGCGCTACAACATGCAGGAGGCTTCTCGTGTGGCTTTCCCCACAGGCCAGTGATCTTGTCAGCCACTGATGTTACGATGTAATAGTTCGACAGCCTTAAATTTGAATCCTGAGCAGGACTTGTTACTAAATATCAAGAATATAATTTACCTTCACGTGTAAAGAACTCGAGTAATATGTTAGGTCTGAGAGTTTCTGTTAAGTTACAGTTTAAAGAATATGTCACGGCTTTATGTATAATTTTTTTTTTTTAAAGAGGTATTCAATTTTGGATAAAAACTGTGGGCCATTTTGAGAACTTTTCCCCCCACACAATCATTGAATCAAAAGAATGACTTGCATTTGTGCAGCGCCTCATCAAATGTCTCAAAGTGTTTCACATACAATTAACTATCTTGAAATGCAGTCACTTGTGTAGGCAAGGCTACTACTACCTGAGCCAAGCCGACATTCGCAGGTAACAGTTGAGCGTGATTTAAACTTCCAAAGATTTTGTGAAAATATCCGTAAGTTACGAAATGCATGTACATACAGAACTAACCACGGTGTAATGGTCAATCAGCCTGACAATGCCCGCTGCCTCAACTCAAAAATGAAGAATGGCCTCTTGGATGAGGTACTAGAAGACTGCCAACATCCACAGAACTGTACCCCAGCATAACTAGCCAGCTTCAGTAGATGACAGGGAAAAGGACAGATTGGATGAGGGAGCGCGCAAGGAAAATGCAAGCCTTGCCAATGTCTATGGCACAACAAAATTATAATGGCCACCTTTTAGAATTTGTTCCCATGGTTCAAAACACTTGACAGAACTTTACTTTGTGAGTAAACAACTGAAATTTACAGTATTAATATATGGCTAGTGCCCCTTGTGTTTAAAAGCGAGTCTCTGGTAGACACAATGAACTTGTTAGAATGGGACTTGTATCTTTTTTCCCCTCCATGCTTACTCAAGCATTTCAAAGACTGTTTAACTAACTTTCAGCAAGTTACTAACCATAATACGCTGTGGTTTTCTACATCTGAGGATCACACAGATAAGCATCACTGCAAATGTGCATAAAGAAAATTCACTTCAAAGCCGTGTACCAGGGAGTTAAAGGGCATTGGACAAAGGTTTGCAATGAAATGTTTTAAATCAAAACTATTCACTAAATCAGCAGAAACTGGAGACTTTGATGGTAGAATGGATAACAATCTCCTGAAGGACATTTACCTGGTTTGAAGCAGGGGGTGAGGGGTTAAGAAAGTCCACATATTCCAAGAGTTACGTCATAGATGCCTGTACCGCTGGGGTTAAATCTGATGTGGACAGAAACCTCATGAGCACACAAGATTCTAAGGGGGATTGACAGGGTAGATGCCGAGAGGTTGTTTCCCCTGGCTGGAGAGTCTAGAACTAGGGGGCAGAGTCTCAGGATAAGGGTCGGCCATTTAAGACTAAGAGGAGAAGGGGGAATTTCTTCACTCACTCACTCAGAGGGTTGTGAATCTTTGGAATTCCCCCAAAAGGCTGTGGATGCTGAGTCAGTATAGTCAAGGCTGAGATGGATATTTTGGACTCTAGGGGAATCAAGAGATATGGAGATCGGGCAGGAAAGTGGAGTTAAGGTCGAAGATCAGCCATGATCTTATTGAATGGCTGAGAAGGCTCGAAGGGCCATATGGTCTATTCCTGCTCCTAATTCTTATGTTATCACACTGTCAATGTAATACTGCACCATTGGTTGGAAGAATACTGCAGCTCAATATATACAGTGCCATATCACATTTCTCAGGATGTCCCAAAGCACCTCACATACAATGAATTACTGTCACTGTTGCTAGGTCGTCACCTGCAATTTTGTCCTTCAGGCCAACCTATCTATCCTTAACTCTTGGCACATTATACAGGTAGAGCCCATTACTAATATTTGGTCAATGTTTTAACTAAGATTTGAGCCACTTCCTAGTTCTTCTCAATCTTTGCTGCCTAGGCTCAAACTATAGTGAAGAGCTCTTCCCCGCCCCCCCCCCCCCACTAACATGCTGGGGGGCAGGGGTTTATTAACAATAGAATCTCCCGAGACTGTAGGTGCAAGCACGAAAAAGAACAGTTAAGAGAGTAGGTTGCATACTAGTCATTCCAGTGGCATTGCCATGTCAATTATTACAGTACTCTGAAGTTGGTGTTCCAACCCTCAAATGATATATCAATTTGATTTACGAGAAATGAGAGACATTCCTTAACATCAGTAAGTAAATGTTACGATTAGGCAACCAGTTATATCTAGACAGGAGTAAGTCAGTCTCCAAGATGGAGTTTGTAAACTAGCAGTAAGCTGCTGAGCTCTGCTCCATGTAACGTGATTTTCAACCCTAATAAATCTAGCCTTTCTTTTAGTATTCAACACTGGATTAAGATCTCAACAACAATATAACATACAGACACCACAAGACTGGCAGGCATTTACGTAGGGGCATCAGTTAGGATGATGTTCTGCTGCTGCTGGAGTCCATGCATCATCTTCAGTACCCCGACATCAAATGCATATGCTCATGGGGAGGAGTCTCTTAACTGTAAAAATAGCAATGACAACGTACTACCCAAAATGTTGTCACTATTGATTCAACATATATTAAGTTTAATAAGTTAACTATCTAATTAAAAACTGATATCTTACCACGGGTGAATTTTTTGAAAAAAAGCAAAGTTTTACCATCGAAACCCTTCCCAAATCAACATGTAAAATTACCAGCTTCATCTAAGCAATCAAGAAAATTCTCATGCTTTAATGTGTTGTGGGTAGAATAGGCCCCAGGCACATCCTTTTGAATCCCTACATAAAGAGTTGCTAATAGCAACCAAGCTTTCAAGGGGAGAACAGAGCTGGACACAGACTATGACTTCCTCTAAGGAAGAGTAAACAAAAAATATAAAACATGGTCTTGAACGCTGGGCTCAAGCAGATAGATCAAAATGGTCTTTTTCAATCTTCTATGTCACCTCTATGTACCCAGAAGTTGGTTCAAGAGAAGGTCACCTGCCCACCCTCACACTACCTTATATTATGGATAGAAAGACACACAAGTGTTAGATTTATTTTGTAAACCCATTCCGGTTTTTGTACATGGATAAATGCGAGGTTATCCACTTTGGTGTCAAAAACAAGGCGGCAGATTATTATCTGAATGGCAATAGATTGGGAGAAGGGGAAGTGCAACAAGACCTGGGCGTCCTTGTGCACCAGTCGCTGAAGGTAAGCATGCAGGTGCAGCAGGCGGTTAAGAAGGCAAATGGTATGTTGGCCTTCGTAGCGAGAGGGTTTGAGTACAGGAACAAGGATGTCTTGCTGCAGTTGTACAGGGCCTTGGATGAGACCACATCTTGAGTATTGTGTGCAGTTTTGGTCGCCTTATCTGAGGAAGGATGTTCTTGCCATGGAAGGAGTGCAGCAAAGATTCACCAGGCTGATACCTGGGATGGCAGGAATGGCGTATGATGAGAGATTGGGTCGATTGGGCTTGTACTCGCTGAAGTTCAGAAGAATGAGAGGGGATCTCATTGAAACTTATAAAATTCTAACAGGACTAGACAGACTAGATGCAGGAAAGATGTTCCCGATGGTCGGGGAGTCCAGAACCAGGGGCCACAGTCTAAGGATAAGGGGTAAGCCATTTAGGACAGAGATTAGGAGGAATTTCTTCACCCAGAGAGTGGTGAACCTGTGGAATTCTCTACCACAGAAGGCAGTAGAGGTCAATTCATTAAATATATTCAAGAAGGAGTTGGATATATTTCTTAAGGCTAAAGGGATCAAGGGATATGGGGAGAAAGCAGGGACAGGGTACTGAATTTGGATGATCAGCCATGATCTCATTGAATGGCGGAGCAGGCTCGAGGGGCCGAATGGCCTACTCCTGCTCCTATCTTCTATGTTTCTATGTACAGTTGGCTCAGTGAACTACTGTAATCTTTACAGCTGTAAGTCTTTCTACTATTGTATCTACACCAGCTGCTGCTATTACCGTTCATTCCAGGACTTATTTTGAAGGTGGCAGAGTTAGAATTAGAAGAAAATATATTTTTGATTAGACAAGAGATTTAATTCTGTAATCATTTGTTGAAATGTGCTGGGATGAAGAGCTGGCCCTATGGCTCATTGATAGAGAAGTCACATTAATCTTCTGGAATAAAAGAAGGTTTCCCTGTTATATTATATAATTTTCATTCCTTGCACTCCAGAGGTACAGCTGCATTTTTATGAAATCACTGAGAGAAAACAGTCTCAGACAATGCTGCGAACTTAAAGAACAGTTTGCTTACTGGTATTGGCATCAAGGCAAGTGCAGTGGCACAGACTCTTTGCAATTACATTGGCATCATCTCCAGTTGTGTTCACCACCACAGAATTCCCACACTGCTGCCAATTGGCGACAGGGAGGGGAGAAGTTAGAAATATAAGGATTGGCTTTTGCACTGCCATATAAGGTTAACTCATCAATGGTTCCAAAGCAGTTAAGACATCTGTTGGGAAATGTTTTCTGAAGCTAATTTCTGTTCAGATCTTACAAATATAATCCTTCAGATCATAGATTCTTGGATGTAGATGAAATGATCATAAGGTCTTTGAGGTTAGCCCATGACCTTCATGCTTCAGTTAACCTTTTTAAGAAAAAAAAACAAGATGTTCATGTTAAGCTGAATTACCTACTCAGGACATTTACCAATCAGCACCTAAAAGCTTTCTTTGGAAGAATCACAGAAACCCCACAGTGCAGATAGAGGCCATTTCGGCCCATCGAGCCTGCACCGACACATATCCCACCCGATCCCCGTAACCTCTACACCACCACATATCCCACCCTATCCCCGTAACCCCACGTATTTAATCCCCCTAACACGAAGGGTCAATTTATCATAGCCAATCAACCTAACCCGCACATCTTTGGACTGTGGGAGGAAACCGGAGCACCCGGAGGAAACCCACGCAAACACGGGGAGAATGTGCAAACTCCACACAGACACCCGAGGCCAGATTCGAACCCGGGTCCCTGGCGCTGTGAGGCAACAGTGCTAACCACTATGCCACCGTGCTGCCCAGGATGGTGAAATTTTGTACTTAACAAGCGGAGACAAGTTAATCCTGGGAAATGGAATGCTTTTCCATTTGAGGTACCCAGTGTCAACACAGGATAGCCAAATGCAGATAGAACGACCACTGCACTGCCCCAACAATGCATTCGCACAAACCGGAGAAGAACAACCCTGTGGTGACATCTTTTGATTCCTACACCAGTCATCCTTGGAGACCCTCCTAGTGAGACTGCCATTTAGTGTCAGCTAACAGTCAGCTTTATGATGTTAGCCCACATCCACCAGGAACATTTCACATGGGACCCTTACTGTCATTAGATAGAGAAAAATGCTTCAAAGGACAGGTACCATGGTAATCATTCTAGAGACAATGCAGTGTTAACCACTGCAGTTCCTACTCTAGGAGCCACCTCTTCTGTATCTCAGCTGATTTAACATGGGGACATCACTTTAATGATGTCCAGCTGCAGGAGTCATCATGCATCTTTAGCGCCCTGACATCTACTGCATGTGCAGATATGTTTGATAAGTGAGAAGAACAAATGAAAATAGGATTACTGCAAATGATGTCTCTGATAATTCCTCCACAGTTGTCTTTCAGGTTACAACTGAGGCACCGGTATGAATGGTGTAAAACAGTGAGTAACTATGGAAAAGATAAGGGCTAACCTGGGACTCTTGTCTGTGAATTCTGTGCTCCTCTGGGTGAGGGATGTTAGTATAGGGGAAATGGAAAACTTTCCATCTGGACACCGAGGGGGCGATTTTAAATTTGGGAGATGGTGTAAAATGAACGATATGGATAGGGTGGAAAATGAAAGGCCATCTAAGTATTTGGACCAAAGCATTTCAAAAACAGATAAATTCCTAATGGATACAGCTTAAATCAAAATGTTTCCTGAATCAAAATGTCAAATTGCCAAATTTATCCAAGTCATCAATTCAAACTTGAACAAAAATGATATACATTTCACTTTGTAACAGGTGTGATCAGTGATAGGCACACACATTCACTGCCGGGGCTCATACATGAACAATGGCCATATGGTCAAGGTAACTGGAGAGTGATCAATAACCAGGATGTCATGCCCAAGCAAGATTTGACACTTTCAGCAGGAGGGGGAAAAGTCATACAAACATTTTTTTAATTTTTTTTTAATGAGAATGAAATTTGATGCGTACGAAATTTGATGAGTACATGCATACTAATCGCAAATGAAGTGCATTGAGGTACAATAATCGTATTGTAAATTATTACCCAATGATCCAATATGCCTTTGGTTACTTCCAGGGTTTTCATTTGGAGTTTTCTTGAACATATGTCACCTTTTGATTTCTTTTCCTCTTTATTTCACCTCTGTTCTCCCCAGCCACATGTCTCCTACAACCAAGAGGTCAGGCAGGCAGCCTGTTCCCAGGCTTCATGTCAATGCCATTTTTGTGCTACAATGGGCTGAATGAATAGCTCTTTCAGAGAGCCAGCAGAGGCGCTTTGGGCTAAATGGCCTCCTATGCTGTTGAATTCTCCGATTTCCAACCTTATCTACAGGTTAAAACAAGTGGATCTTTCTCTGTTCTGCAGTTATTCCTGGATTTCTGAAGGCTGGTTCAAACTGTAGAGCTCAGTGAATGTTTGATATATGTAGCGCGTGTGAATTCCTCTAGGCGAGGAGCATGGCAAGTCTGTGATCAAAAACCCATCTTTTCAGTGGACAATCTAGATGTATTGTAAATTCCCACAGTGCTGTACAGAATATCTGTTACTGTAAATTATTTAATTGCAAATAAATTTGATTGGTTAATTTACCTTTAACAAAGCTGGCTCAGTGTGCAATATTTGCCATCATACAAGTGACTGAGGACATTGTGGGCATCCTACATGAATTCCAGTCAGCAAGTTACTGCAATCAGGATTAACGGTTAGGTCGCAAGGGATGCAATCTGCTTTTAGAAACCGTTGGGTCATCTGAATGAGAAAAATGTATGAAATGCTGAGACCATAACACCGGCTTTTCATGGAAGATGTATGTGTGGCTCCGAATACAGTCTAATACACTTGCAGTTCAACATGCAAAGCTGAAAATTTTGCATCCAATCATTGCATTTCTTCACTCCAGGAATTTTTTCAATTCAATTCAATTTTTATTTCTCATATATGCAGCAGACGTGTGTACTGCACAATAAAATGTTGATTTTTACGAGTCCTCCCAACATTGGAATAGATATGGCATAACAATGATAAAATGAATTTCTTGTTAATGTAACACATACAGGCAAGATATGGAAAAAGTTCCCAAACATACAGCGTCTTTTTTTGAGGCATCTCTGGGAAATAATTGGTTGCCATACAAAATGGTGGAACCATCATCCAAACCAATTCAAAATGACTGCCCAAAGAAGATACATCTACTTCCTTTCCCAACCGTGACAATGGCCACCTATCCATGGTACACATACATTTCATGAGTCCTACAACAATGTGTATTGCCTTACATTTATCCACATTAAAATCTGCCATTCCTTAGCCCATCTACTTAATTTGCCCAAATCTGTCAGAATGCTATGAATTGCTCCTGCCCTGATAAATTAGCTGCTGTTGTGTGTCACACAGTTGCTGTACAATTGCGCCTGGACAAGAGTCATGCGAAATAATCGTTGAGGTTAATGCTGATTATTACAAAGGCCGGTGTTTGTTGACCTCACTGTTCTGATGTAACCCTCAACGTCCAGGGGTAGCCAAAGCATGTCATCAGAAACACGCAATGTCAAAAAGTCTTCACTATTTCATACAGCAATTCAAATGGTTGTTTGCTTGACTTCTTGGCAACACCACCGCCACCACCAAGCAATAGTTTGCAAGCTTAAATCTCAGAGCTGTGCCCGAGAACTGCCTGCATCAGTTGAAGGAAAGCCAGTGTTAACTGAGGTGTGGAGATGCCGGTGTTGGACTGGGGTGGACAAATGTAAGAAGTCACACAACACCAGGTTATAGTCCAACAGCTTTATTTGAAATCACAAGCTTTCGGAGCGCTGCTCTTTCGTCAGGTGAAGTGGAGAAATGCATAAAGACACAGCTTATATAGTCAGAGAATCATGTCAGATGTTTACAGGTAATGTTTCCAACTGCCATTTATCACACCTCGGCAGAGAGATAATCACAGCAATCAAAGGTGTGAATGGTGTCCAAACAGGTCAGTCAGGAAAACATTACATCCGACATGATTCTCCAACTCTATAAGCTGTGTCTTTATGCATTTCTCCACTTCACCTGACGAAGGAGCAGCGCTCCGAAAGCTTGTGATTTCAAATAAAGCTGTTGGACTATAACCTGGTGTTGTGTGACTTCTTACAAGTGTTAACTGAGTCACTACTAAAAATGGAATACCATGGTATAGTGCAGAATTCTGATGGGAGAGGAGAAAATGATATTTTTCCTCTTGCACCATTCTTGAAGCAGATTAACACAGCACTGCTGACATCTAGGATAGACTATTCCGACCTCTGAATCAAAGGGTGCATCTGGTATATAGGACTTCAAATAGGGAATTTTAAACTTTGCTCCTCCCACAAAGTCAGACTTGCCTTTGTCTGATTAGGAAATCACCACTGCACAATAGTTGAAAATTAGTGCTTAAAGTTTGCAAAGCTGTGTGCTCAATAATAAAAATAAGTTTACCAAGAAGAAATAAGCCAGAAAATCATTTGCGAGTGTAACCCTATCTAACTGCACAGACTGAGGTACCAGTTGGCTAATGGAAAGGTCATCATCAGTCCCCCAGCCACCAGCTAGCCCTGACACCACTCATTTGTCACAGTTCGATAACTGCCACTCAAGGGAGAGGCAGTCCACCTCCGGGAGAAGGATCCGGCTGTGCAGCTGAATCTTGGCATTTTACCCTCCATTAGCTGCATGCAAGGGTCATAGCGAACCAGCTGCAGGACAGTTGCAGTAACGGCAGTGCAATGCAAGGATTCACCTCCAGCCAGCGTGGTGGCAACTCTTTATCCAGGACTGGAGACACATAATTAGGAATATAGTGAAAATTCTTGTTGCCATTACTAGACAGTAGATACAATATCTACTAGCCAAGCGATCAAAGCACAGAGCTCAAAGAGAACGTAGCAGCCATCAGCATCCCTAAAACTCAAATAAAATGATTATATACTAGAAAAACACATGAGGAAACGGAGAACTTCAATGTGTAACTTTAAAGTGCAATTCTGGAGCTATATGGTATGGTACCTTGCATACCGATCACCCAGGAAATATACATTAACCAGCTCCTGCAGTGCTGCCTTTCCAGTCTCCACACTGACATTCTCAGCACCAATCAATAGTCCCAGCAATCTGCTCAGCCGTGCATTACTTGAAGCCTGACCTCACACGTGCCTTATCGATTTTAACGCCATGTACAAAATCCCTGCAATTTGGGAAACAAAACAATGATTTTGTCTTCTTCTTTGCTATTAGTCAAAAGCTAATTGAAATCCACGGGGTATCGAGGTCCACAGATCAACTTCGGGTGCAAAGCACAACTCTGTCCTTACTGCCAACTGCTCAGTGCCACTTCCTTTATCGAAAGCAGATTGAGAGTCCGTTTTATATTGGGCTGCTTATGTACATTCACCATAAACTACTCAATAATTCACAAGAAGAGCCAAGGATACAAAATATTTTGCCACTGCAACAGCAAGCCCACTCTTAGTGGGGGGGGGGGGGGGGGGGGAGAAGTGTAGAAACAAATTTTATTCCGATATTGTATTGAATTTCAAGCAAGGAATATGAAGCGAGTCACATGCCATTGTTTACTATGATATGTAATATGAAATCACATTCTATTTGAAAATGTTAAACTTTGCAGGGGCAATTTTTAAAAAAAACATCAATTATTAAAAGAGATTAGAATATAATATACTGTAGTCAAAAATCAACAGGCAGCCAAGTACACAGCAAGGGTTTACCAACTATCAACCCAATACATTCATTATCATCTTATTACAACCAGACCTGCTATAGAGGTTTATTAACCAGTATTGCCCTCATGATCTTGTGGGAAGTCACTGTTGCATATTAGCAGCTTGTGGGAATAATTTTCAATTATCATCTGCTATTGAAAGTGTATTAGGCCCAATATATGTAAACATAAATCAAAGACGAGAAAAGGGCATTGAAACTTATCTCACCAGCACATTAACTCTCCCATTACTGGGCTGGATTTCAAACAACCCCAATATTTTGCCTCGACTAACTTTCTTTGTAGATTATGTAAAGGACCCTGTTGGCTCAGTGTCCTTGCTGCCTGCTCAGGAGAGCAAGTTAAAATTGCAGATATTGCGATTCCTGGCAGGTTTTGGACAGGCAAGAGCCAGGGCGAGTCAAAGGTTTCTACTGAGCGAGTAGGGTTAAAATCGCCCCCATACATATCGGATATCCCAGGTTCAATACCTGGTCTGTACTTGACCGATCTCAGCCAGGCAACAGTAGAGATGCTACTACCGGCCTTGGTGCTCCTGGACTAGGAAGGAGGAAAGAAAAAACGGCCAGGGTTCCTGTTCCCGATTGTTAGCCAGCGATTTGCGCTGGAAATACGCGTAACTAGGATTTAAGTGGGGGCAGAAGACGCTCAGATGCTACACCTAAAGGTCGAATACCTCGCCAACTCATTCCCTACCCACATGCATTAAGAATGGCCACTTCAGAGGTACGGTAGCATAGTGGTTATGTTACTGGATTAGTAATCCAGCAGCCTAGACTATTGATCCAGAAACACAAGTTCAAATCCCATGGCAGCTGGGGAGTTGAAATTCAGTTAATTAAATAAATCTGGAACAAAAAGCTAGTACAGGTGCACGATCCCTTATCCGAAACCCTTGGGGCCAGCTGTGTTTCGGAATTTTTCGGATTTCAGAACGGATAATAATGCTTATAAATGGACAAGAGGCAGCCGTCGGGTTTACCCCACAACTACACCACTAGTAACCTGGCTAGGTAACCAGATTACTATAAAGAAATAATTAACAGCAATATTTCCTCAAAGTTGCACACGGCCACGCAGTAATCTGCAAACTCCCGTGCAAGCTGCTCAAGCTTTTACACTGGAAATACCGAGAGACGCTCCACGAAAAAACTTTCGGTTTTCAGAGCTTTTCGAATTTCGGAAGTGCGGATAAGGGATAGTTGACTTGTATCAGTAATGGTGACCATGAAATTACCAGATTGTCGTAAAAAGCCGTCTGGTTCACTGATGTCCTTTAGGGAAGGGAATCTGCCGTCCTTACCCGGTCTGGGACTCCAGACCCACGGCAATGTGGTTGACTCTTAACTGCCCCGTGCCACTCCGTTGTATTCAAGAAGGTGGATCACCACCAAGTTCTCAAGGGCAATTAGGGATGGGCAACAAATGCCGGCCTTGCCCATATCCCGTGAATGAATTTTTAAAAATTAGATACTGTAAAGAGACTGGTGCCTGTTGAACCACACTTCTGCAAGTAGTCAGCCCCTTCAAGAAACAAAAGTAAATTAGCACAAGGATTTTCTTTATAAAACAAAAGCCACCTCTTATCACAAGAAAGCTGTTCTGCAGGCAGTACACTTGTGATAATTCTGATTCTACATTTTTAATCTTGGAGTGTTTGGTTGCGCACAAAACAATCAATATGTATTGATTTAACTAAAACACAACATCCCAATTTAATATGAAATGTCCAGATTTAACCATTTTATTATGTGAGAGAGTGAGAGAGAGAGACCCAAATGACCCCAAGTCAAATTAAACTGGTTTAATATAAATAGTTTTATGCAGCAGAGGAAATATGAGACAGTATAGATTACAATGTATTATTGTATTTTTCACGTCCAATCAATTATGAAAATGTTGAGTTGAGGGTCAAGTAACAAATAATAAGCAATGTTCTGTCTGTTTTGAGAGCAGAATTACACAGCGTCTAAATGTTTAATGCTGTTTATCTGTGAGCAATGCAATATAAGGAGTGGGTTAATGGTGCAATACTGTCAACACCAAACTTATCGCGTGCCAACGCTTGGAGAAAAAAGCCTCAACAGGACGCGAATAACATCAGAACGTCAAGGCATGGTCCAGTGGGTAAAGACACTGCCTGTGTAAACCAGTAGGTCCCAAGTTCAATCCCCAAATTGTCCGGAGTTAATCGACCTCAGCAGGGACAGCAGATGGGCGCTATAATTTGCCTCAGAGTCTCTCACTGTGATGCCTGAAGTGTGACAGATAGGTTTCAAAACATTTTATTATATGTAGGATTATAAAAGTGCAATATAAAACTCTGTTGTCTGGAGAAGGCCAGCAGATTGCAGGACTAATCATTTTTGACAAAGGGAAACCAGTATTTAAAAAAATGTCTTGCACAATGTTCTGCAGTTCCCCTGCTGTGTAATGCTATACATTAAGCTTCAATGTTACTGAGCAGGATACATCATCCTTGATGATGCCAGATAGCAAGGACCACTGTTATTTAAGATGGCGCAAGCAAACACAAGTGAAACAGCATCCTCAGCTTGCACCCGATCACTCAACGACAATCGTTCACAATACATCCTGTAACAAATAATTAAAGCAAGGAAAATCAACCACAAAATTCAGTTTGCGAGTCTGTAACTGACATTTACACTATCTTTGCTTAAGAAAACTCTCACCTTCCAACAACAGACTCAGTGTCAGCTGTGGCTCAGTGGGTAGCACCCTCGCCTCAGAGTCAGAAGGTTGCGGGTTCAAGTCCCGCTCCAGAGACTTGAGCAACATAAAGCTAGGCTGACACTCCCAGTGCAGTGCTGAGGGAGCGCTGCACTGTCGGAGGTGCCGTCTTTCGGATGAGACGTTAAACCGAGGCCCCGTCTGCTCTCAGGTGGGCATAAAAGATCCGGCAGCACTATTTCGAAGAAGAGCAGGGGAGTCATCCCCCTTCTCCTGGCCAATATTTATCTCTCAACCAACATCACAAAAAAACAGATTATCTGGTCATTAACTCATTGCTGTTCGTGGGAGCTTGCTGTGCGTAAATTGGCTGTCGCGTTTCCCACAGTGACTCCACTTCAAATAGTACTTCATTGGCTGTAAAGCACTTTGAGGCGTCCGGTGGTTGTGAAAGGCGCTATATAAATGCAAGTCTTTTTCTTTTATTGCTTCCAAAGCATGCGGGTAGAAAACAAGAGCGCCCTCCAGTGTCCATGTGCAACAACAATCAGCAGCAAGCGGGACTCATGGTCGCCACCTTTACTTCAAATGCTTAAAGTGGCCAACATCTATAAAACACTCCACTGTAAACTCAAAAAATAAAATGCCTCATAATAAAAAGCACACATCACTAAGCTGACTGGTACCAATATACTGCTGCCAAAATTAATAAGCTTCTTGGCGATACTCTTAATTATTCCCCTCAAATTGCTCCACTCTCCTTAGCCCAAGGGCTAAGCAAGGCCGAATGTAGCACTCATTAGGACCCCGGTTGCGACAAGCTATCTCAGCCCAAACATCCAGTTCTGAGGAAGGGTCCCAGACCTGAAACGTTAACTCTGTTTCTTTCTCCACAGATGCTGCCTGACCTGCTGAGTTTTTCCAGCATTTTCTGTTGCTATAATGGGACCCTCTGGTCCGCAAAGCTTAGTGCCATCCCAGGCAGTACATTTAACAAAAACACCTTTGAAATCGAAGATTGACCAGTAAAATTCAATTACAGTGTCATGTTTGTCTCTAAATGTTACAAGCATGCGTTCCAGCATATATGATGGCTAGCTCCTGGCAGCAGAGATCTAATACAGAGGTAGCATGTTCTGTTCCAACTTCCAGAACAAAATTTGCAACATTTTTCTAGACTGATCTCCAGCAAATCCAATCACAAGTACGAACGTGCAAAATTAAAGGTCATTATACTGCACATACTTCTATGGCGATAAGAAATGTAGGGTTAGGAGGGAGTCCTTTGGATATGAAAAGCATTGAATATGAAGTGACCACCTGGGAAGCTCAGTTTCGCAGCTGCAGCTGGTCTCACATCTTCTGTCTAACTAGACATAAATTGCACTACAGTTTTCAAAGAGATGGGGAAGCCACTTCATGTATAATCCGTCTCTCAATTCAACAATAATTCTATTACCCATTCCAAGTTAGACCACAAAAATTAGCTCACAATTCTGTTCCAACAGATAACGTTTAGTACTGAGGAAAGGAAAATCCAGCGGGAAGGATTTCAGCACCTTACAGAACCAGACGGTGGGCTCGTGTGTGAACCTCTCCATCGGATTTTCTGATCTGCGCTTCGGCCAGGTGATGCTCAACGCCCTGGCGGTAAAAACGAAAATCTACCCTTGCATGTCTCCACTTTGCCATCGTTCTCCCAGAGCACCAGCAACAAAGGCCTTAATTATGCCTTAAATTATTACTCATGGTGTAATCACAAATTACAATGATCTGCCACATCCATGTACAGTACATTAATAAATCGAGCTGTCAGTTCTGTATGCCCTGTTTCTCATTAGTCCATTGCAGCAATGTACTGGCTATGTGGTTATCAGGTACCAATTCCTGCGGTCTTGGCCCACATCGCACTGTACAGCCAGCCAGATTCCTCCCAGAATTTGCCACTATCACCTCACTTTTCTTTAAAGATCTTTAAAGGTGGGAGTGCAGATAGAAACATAGAAGATAGGAGCAGGAGTAGGCCATTCGGCCCCTCGAGCCTGCTCCGCCATTCAATGAGATCATGGCTGATCATCCAAATTCAGTACCCTGTCCCTGCCTTCTCCCCATATCCCTTGATCCCTTTAGCCTTAAGAAATATATCCAACTCTTTCTTGAATATATTTAATGAACTGGCCTCCACCGCCCTCTGTGGTAGAGAACTCCACAGGTTCACCACTCTCTGGGTGAAGAAATTCCTCCTCATTTCAGTCCTAAATGGCTTACCCCTTATCCTTAGACTGTGACCCCTGGTTCTGGACTCCCCAGCCATCAGAAACATCCTTCCTGCATCTAGTCTGTCCAGGCCTGACAGAATTTTATAGGTTTCGATGAGATCCCCTTCTCAATCTTCTAAACTCCAGCGAGTATAAGCCCAATCGACACAATCTCTCCTCATACATCATTCCTGCCATCCCAGGTATCAGCCTGGTGAATCTTCGCTGCACTCCCTCCATGGCAAGAACGTCCTTCCTCAGGTAAGGCGACCAAAACTGCACACAATACCAAAGGTGTGGTCTCACCAAGGCCCTGTACAACTGTAGCAATAAAAGGGCAAATGGGATGCTGCATTTTTTTTTTACATAGAGGAATACAATAGAAAAGCAAGGAAGTAATGTTGAATTTGTACGACACATTGATTAGGCCACAGTTGGTGTATTGCGTGGAATTCTAGACGCAGCTTATAGGAGGGACACTAGAACCATGGAAATGAAGATTCATTCGCATGATACAACGAATGAGAGATTATAATTATGGCAAAAGGGTAGAAAAACTGCAGCTTCTTTCATTCGAACATAAAAGGTTAGTGAGAAATCTAATAAAGCTTTTCAAGATTATCAGAGGCTAACAGTAACAAGGGAGCATTGACTCAGGATCATTACTGTTTCAGCCTGGGCTCAGTGGTAGCGCTCGTGCCTCTAGAGGTCGTGGGTTCAAGTCCTACTCCATAGACTCGAGACAATGCAGTACTGAGGGAGTGTTGCCTTTAGGATGAGATATTAAACCGAGGTGGATGTAAAAGATCCCATAGCACTATTTGAAGAAGAGCAGAGGAGTTCTCCCCGGTGTCCTGACCAATATTTATCCCTCAACCAACACCTAAAAATAAATTATCTGGTCATTATCTCATTGCTGTTTGTGGGAGCTTGCTGTGCGCAAATTGGCTGCTGCGTTTCCTACATTACAACAGTGACTACACTTCAAAAAGTACTTAATTGGCTGTAAAGCACCAACCTGGGGTCGTGAAATTCACTATTTCAATGCAAATTCTTTCCTTTTTTTTCCCCTTTAGAATAATGAAGGGTGAAGAGGGCTATTAGAACCTGGAATGCTTTACTACAATTGGCTTTTGAGGTAGATGGTACAACATCATTTAAAAGTAAATTAGCCAAGTACTTGAAAAGAAAGAATATAAATCATATGGGGAAAGGGCAGGAGTTGTAGGTAGCGCCAGTCGAAGAGCCAGCACTGGCACAGAAATGATGGGCCAAATGGCCTCCTTCAATGAAGCTTTATTATATTATTCTGTCCATAGAACCAATCATTCACTCCTCTACCACAGGAGAAGGAAAAACACAGACAAAAATCCCAATTGAAGAATTTTGTATTATGCCTACTGAAAATAATAGTGTGTCTGGGAGTTCTTGTGGTTGAAGTGTTCAATTAAGAGATCCCCAATTAAAATTTCCCACTGCCAAAAAGTTCCTATAACAGTTTTTTTTTTATATAAAAGGGACTCGCTAGGAAGGCTGCAGTTCACCAAGCTGCTAAATGGGTCAATGGTGGAGTGAACGAGATGGGGAATGAGGAGTAGACCAATGTTAGACCAGCAAAGCTTATGTACTGGGACATAAAGCTGAACAAGATCATTGAGACAAGGTGGAGCAAAACCGTGGAGGCACTTAAACATAAAGGAATATGGAGGCTAAGGACAAGACTCCTATGTTAATGATTAGCCCCATCCACAAGAATTGCACACTCCTTGTCTGCAGGAAAAGGTTGGGCACTGCTAGTCAGTTACAGGAAACTGTTTTTTTTTTTTTAAATATGCTAGTTGATTACTTGTGGCATTGTGCAAGGGGAGTCAAGACCAAGTGTAGCCATCAGGTGAAGCAGGGTTAGAGGGTGGGGATAGTGGTCCAGGGTTTGCAGACATCATTCAGTCCCAAATTTAAAGTTGCACAGTCAGTCCATATTTTAACATTTTTATTATAAATTTCAAGGTCCACAATTATCATGGAAATTGTACAGTAATTATTCCCTTCTGCCACATGCCCACTGACGGTAATAACCCCACTGAGGGTGTATTACTGCGAAACAGGTGGAGTGAACGAGGTGTACCTAGGCAGATTTCACCATCAATGTGGACATCGTCATTTATAATGGAAAAGTCAACAGAAAGTGTACAGACTTAATATTTTTAATATAATGTAGATTATTAAAAAAGCTCTTACTGTTAAATTCCTCAGTGTTCTAAAGAGGCAATGGAAACTAAGCAGTGGTTTCCTGTACCTGTTTTACGACCCTCTGTGCGCCCAGGGTAGATCGCTGTGACCTCACTACCTCCCGTGTTTTTCCAATGATGGGGGTCTTGGATTTTCCTGGAACGATTTTGTAAGAAAAAAAAAGTCATTGGAAAAAATGCACAATAATTTCATACTGAAATTCATCATTAATATTGGTCTGAAGCACAAAGAGGTTCCTTTCTGGAAGAACGACCAAGCCTCCCAAAAACACAAGATAAAATGTTTTAACAAACAGCCTCTGGTTTGAAGTAATTTGATGCGGCACAGTAAAAAAAAAAAAAAAAAAAAATTTCCAAGCAACAAATTAGTTTCCAATTGCCTGCATTGTTTTCCCTGAGCTATTGAATATTAGAACTTTGACTGTTTGCCATTTATATTTTGGCTGCGTGGTGTATGTATTATCTGTAAAGCAGGACTGCATAGTGGCACTTGAGTGCAGTGCAGCAGGCTAAAGGGAAGTTTATTTAATGCTTCCAAGTTGACAATTCAGTGCAGTACTGAGGGAGTGCGACATTGTCTATGGTGCCGTCTTTTTGATGGGACATCAAAGCAAGGTCCCATCTTCCTGTAACAGTGGTTCAGGACTCTCAGCATAAAAGCGGGAGAGCAGCCCCACGGATGTCTCTCTTCCAAAACAAGATCCCAGAACAAGAGCAAAAGCAGCTTCTGAGACACGATAAGGCACTGCATAAAAATGCAAGTCTTTTCTTTCTGAAGCCCTTAGTTGATGATGAAAATACATTTTAAAACAAGTCTGGTATTGAATGCAGTCAGCACTTTTTAAGCATCAGACTCTTGACAAAAAATGGATTAAAGACAGTTCTCCTGGTGTTTTGCGCACCATTCTTTTCTTCAACCAATACCGCCAATAACAGATTAACTGGTTATGCATCTCAGTGCAGTTTGTGGGATCTTGCTGTGTGCCGAATGGCTCATATATTTGCCGACACAACAAAACCAACTCCACTTCAAAAAAGGTATTCACTGCATGACCGCACTCCTTAGTGTGAATGAGGATTATAGACCCGCGAAGACACGGGTCTACAAACATCGCGTCGGATCAGCAAAGTAAACACGGGGAGCCAGGTGCTGCATTTACACTGCGGGTGTGTGCATTACGGAGCAGAGCCCAGCTGCATTACGGGGACTGGTGCTGACTCACAGCATAAAAGCGGGAGAGCAGCCCCGCGGATGTCTCTCTTCCAAAACAAGATCCCAGAACAAGAGCAAAAGCAGCTTGTGAGACACGACAAGACACTGCATAAAAATGCAAGTCTTTTCTTTCTGAAACCCTTCGTCGATGATGAAAATACATTTTAAAACAAGTCTGGCATTGAATGCAGTCAGCACTTTTTAAGCATCAGACTCTCGCGAAATCCAAGGAAAAAAATGGATTTTTGGATATGGATCCCTGCCTGTCGCATGTATTGCAAAAGTATTCGAAGGAATGTTGTGGAGTAATACAAAAAAAGGTTCAGAACTCAGCAGAGAAAGCCACTCGGCATGCACATATCCTCAGTATACGGTCAGCTCACAATTTTTATTTTTGGCATATTTAAGTCAAGTAAGAAAACAAGCAGGATAGCAAAATACTGCGGATGCTGGAAATCCGAAATAACAACAGAAAATGCTGGAAAAACTCAGCAGGCTAAGCAACATCCGTGGAAAGAGAAATAGAGTCAATGTTTCAGGTCGAAACCCTCGAAAACAAGCAGGTCTGATTAGCATGTTAAAAAAATATGCTGTAACTTTCTCCTCCCCACTATAAAATGAGAAAAAGCCCCGTCAGATCCATGT
This sequence comes from Somniosus microcephalus, assembly GCF_052327205.1. Classification (NCBI taxonomy): domain Eukaryota; kingdom Metazoa; phylum Chordata; class Chondrichthyes; order Squaliformes; family Somniosidae; genus Somniosus; species Somniosus microcephalus. The sequence continues at coordinate 32,824,506 of NC_141018.1, forward strand.
AAAAAAAGCTGCTCCAAATACATGACAACACTGAAGCAAATAAGCTAATTTTTTGCTGTCAATTCAGTTTATCTCCTGCAGTGCCTAATGCTTTATCTACTTCTACCATGGCTTGTTATCCCATACCCACTTTAGGATTGAGACTTGCCAAATAAACATAACAGATGTGACAAATAAAATTTGATGCGCAGCCATTATCTACAAAATGAGTTAGCGAGGCAGCCTGTCATTATGAGCCATTTTAAACCAGTAATTGTGCTGAATTTACAAACGACAAACCCCAGCTCCCTTTTATTGATGCTCTTGTGGTACTAAAGACATTGATCGCTTCAAGCACTATCCCATCTCGCCTATCGATTTTCTACTGTTTGACCATGTAACCTGACCGCTGACAGCCCATTCCGAGGATTCGCTTTCCCAATAATCAATACCGCGCCCTCGCGTCAACTGGGGAAAGTTTAGCAGTGCCTTAGCTGCTTTAGTCCTTGGATGCCGAGGCACAACATCCGAGGTAAGTTGGAGCTAATGGTGGAAAAATACCCTGCAAGACCAAACATTACAGTGCAATGTACTCATGGCCCGCAGGATGTACTTGCCTAAGTCGCAGGTTTTCGAACTGAGGTTTGCCAACCTTAGAGGGTCATGAGGAGATACTCGGGGTTGTCCCACAGTATCACTGACAATTCAGCATTCTATATTTTTCTGTATTTGTTGACGCCTTTGTGCTGCTGTGTATTAATCAAACACGTTTCCTGAATTGGTAAGACACCCAAGAAAAATGGTTTTTCAGGTTAGGGCAGGGGTTTCCAGGACTGGGACAGTATCTGCAGCAGGGTCCACACGTAGAAATTCCTGGGATGAGGGGACTGTCCTATGAGGAGAGATTTAGTAGATTGAGCCTATACTCTCTGGAGTTTAGAAGAATGAGAGGCGATCTCAGTGAAACATAAATGATTCTGAGGGGGCTTGACAGGATTGATACGGAGAGGTTGTTTCCCCTGGCTGGAGAGTCTAGAGCTAGAGGGGCATAGTCTCAGGATAAGGGGTCGACCATTGACTGAAATGAGGAGGAATTTCTTCACTCAGAGGGTTGTGAATCTCTGGAATTCTCTGCCTCAAAGGGCTATGGATGCTCAGTCACTGAGTATATTCAAGGCTTAGATCAATAGATTTTTGGACTCATGGGGAATCAAGGGATATGAGGATTGGATGGGAAAGTGGAGTTGAGGTCGAAGATCAGCCATGGTCTCAATGAATGGTGGAGCAGGCTCGAGGGGCCGTATGGCCGACTCCTGCTCCTAATTCATGTGTTCTTATGTAAATGTTTGGAAATCACTGGCCTAAGTACCACACTCTCCTAAAAACGACCCATTTCATGAAATGATTGAGGGTGGAGGGATATCCTGTGGTTTAGAATCCTGTGCTCACAGGATGATGCAACGGTTGAATTTCCTTTCCTCTCATCCTCAATTTCATTTTAAAAAAAGCTTTGTAGAACACTCCACAACCAAGGGATTCCCAAAATACACACAGCTATGTAAACACCTGAAAACCTTTTCAAAAAAATCAAAACTAAGTAAATATCGGAATTAAAAAGAAACATACAAGAAGAATACTTATTGGGAAAACTGCCCAAGTGCTTAGAATCCTTGAGTAGTGCGTCGTTCAATAGATTTTAAGCAGTACTATTATAGAATTTATTTTAAATCAAAGGTTGAGGCAGAGACATGTTGTGGCAGAGTACAGGGAGCTTTACTCTGCATCTAACCATGCTATACCTGGTATGGGAGTGCTTAATGACAACACTTGGTCTCTGAAATGCAATGTGTTTCATTCCCCAATAATAACATCGCTTATCTAGATATTCACACCTTAAAAAAAAAGCGAAAAACAATTTACAGTACTCACATCACGTACGAATATATGAAAACAGAAAGGGGAAAGACCGCCCGGTCCATCAAGCCTACCCCATCCAGATACGGTGCAGCCACATCCAATCAGCGAGGCAAACCAAGGAGAAAGAGGAAAGTCCAACTGAGGAAAGACTTTGGGACTTGCTCTCCGACTGCCTAAGGCAATCTTGCGAAGCTCCAGGAGATCGAAGCAACTCAAGTCTTTCGAATCCTAGCTACCCTGCAACTTATCCTCTATAACTGGAAATGTCCTCCTCCGAGAACTTGTCCAACTCCCTTTTGAACGACTGCGGGGAACCCATACACAGCACATGCTTCAGTAATCTGGGTGATGACTCTCTGTGAACATAAATACTTCCCAATCTCGAACTTAAATCCTTAGCTAAAGATTTTAAACATATGTCCCCTAGCCGTACTATCCCATACCATCTAAAAATAACCCGTCCAACTGGACAGAACCTTATCCCTTCATGAATTTAAAAACCTCAATCATATCTCCTCTCTCCTATATTTCACTAATGAAAATGGCCCCAACTTTTTGAGCCTCTCCTGATAATATTGTTCCCTGACTGAGCTGCTGAACAATGCCCTCATAAACCGTTGCTTGGAGATTTGAGACAACAATTAGACTAAAGCAACCAGATTCTGTTCAACGTACCCCTCCACACAAACCAAAGTCAGATGCTGAATTTACATTGAGGCTCTGCACCACCAGTGGCTGCAATATAAACCCGGTGGTGCTCCACAATGCGATGGCAAAGTGCCCTTCGGATGTGGTTTGTCCTCCACCAAATGCGGTTAAGCATAAAAAAGTGAGCTGCAGCAGAACTACACACCACAAGCCAACACTTTGCTGCGCTCAGCAGTGTACAGACCTCCCCAAAAACCAGGGCAGTCCGAGGGCAGAAACGTCAAATTTGCAAGTGTCGTTTCAGCAACTTGAGCACCTCAAAAAACTGTGCACGTGCACCATTTCAGTGCTGTTTCCAATGCTCTGCATTCCACTCCACAATGTGAGTTGCTAGTTTTCAAATCATTGACTAGTACAGCACAGGAGGCGGCCATTCTGCCCAGCGAGTCTGCGCCGGCTCTTTCGAAGAGCAATCCAGTCAGTCCCACTCCCCCGCTCTTTCCCCAATTCCCTGCAATTCTTCTCCTTCACTCATTTATCCAATTCCGTTTTGAAGAATTACTATCTGGTTGCACCAAGAAACACATTTGACGGTACTACTGTAGTACTCATGCACCAGTCAAGCTCTACCAGCACATTGAGCACTATTTCCATTTAGAGTCATTGCTTTCAATATGCAACAAAATTTGATTCTACACAAATTGACCTTAAATTTGAAATCTCAGTTACTCGTAACCTGCAAGCTTGAAATAATGATAGATCTTAAAAATCTGGGGTAAATGACCAAAAGCAGCAACAGTTCATCGAGCTATGCATTGCACAATGAATAAATAAACTAAAAATTTTGTACAACTACTTCTAATGAGTTTAATGCAGTGTGATGTCTTCTACAAATCCAAATGAGAAGCCTGCCTCCCCTCATTACATCAAGATAAAAGGGTAAATCTCACTGCATCTGTATTCCAGGTTAAGAAGACAGAATGAATCAAAAGTGTCGGTTGCAAATAAAAACGAAAAGCAAGAAAGTGCTCCAAATCAAGCACATTCTGCACCATAACCCCTTTAATTTAGGAAGTCAGGCTGGAGAGTGTGATGGAATACTCTCCACTTGCCTGGATGAGTGCAGCTTCAATGACACTCAAGGAGCTCGACACCATCCAGAACAAAGCAGCCCACTTGATTGGCACCTCATCCACCACCTTAAACATTCACTCCCTCCACCACCGGCGCACCGTGGCTGCAGTGTGTACCATCTACAAGATGCACTGCAGCAACTCGCCAAGGCTTCTTCGGCAGCACCTCCCAAACCCGCAACCTCTACCGCCTAAAAGGACAAAGGCAGCAGGCGAGTGGGAACACCACCACCTCCAAGTTCCCCTCCAAGTCATACACCAGCCTGACTTGGAAATATATCGCCGTTCCTTAAACGTCGCTGGGTCGAAATCCTGGGACTCCCTCCCAAACAGCACAGTGGGAGCACCTTCACCACACGGACTGCGGCTTAATTTTTTTCACACTTCTCAATTACATGGATTAACGCCTCACTGCGTTCTGATAGTGCAGCTCATTGTATTTTAATGGTACATTCTTAAACCATGTAGTAACAATTTAAATTCGTGCAAATCCAGTTGGCTAAGAAGCGGGGGGGCGGGGAAACTAGGCAGACTTCAGACTGCCTTTATTGTCCAATTGCTCGAACTCCATAAAGGCATTGCAGGACCAACAAACTCCGGCTTGAAAGTAATTTTAACATTTGGGAATGATAGTCCAAAGTCAAAACAGCAGAATAGGACTATAACTGAACTACAAAATCTGCACATCCTGATTAAAAACAGGTACAGTGAATGGGTTTGGAAATGAAAGATCACACTGATGCAGAAGGAAGTGCTCATCTGAGACTAGGGATAACGCACACCTTTTGGGGCCGAGTAGACGGAGCACGAATTTACCTCAGAGACCCCATTGTGCTGACTGGATCCCCAAGTAGAAAAATGCAAAAGCCAAATTAAAAAAAACACACACACAAATTACAGACCTTTTACTACTGAAAGTGTTGCAATATACCCTGTATTTTTCACTCAAAACAGTAAAATGAGAACGAAATTAATTGACTGTACGTGACTGGTCACAAGTGCTGTGCCAACACCAGCCACCTCAGCTTAGTTTTAGTAGCTCGTGTGCACCACCTATTGAAAAAGTTTGGTACTGCACTATTCTCACTCATTCTACTGAAGTGCTCTGAAACACAAACCAATGATTAAATCATTAATGTCTACAACCAGTTGCATTATTATAGGGCCTTTAACGTAGTAAAACATCCCAAGGCACTTAAGACTCTTAGACCTTCAAAGAACATTTTTCCATTGGACTCCCAATATCTCATCTTCCCCTCCCCGCCCCACCAAAAAAAAGTCTAGCAAATATACAAATACATATCTATATACACATTACAACAGTGAATACATCTCAAAAGGTACGCCATAGTCTGTGAAGCACTCTGGGACACCCGGAGTTTGTGAAAGACACTCTATAAATGCAAGTTCTTTCTTATATGACAAGTTTTGTATGCATCAATTTTATTTTTTCCCCTCTGGACAATCACACCACAATAGAAAATATTTGGCTCAATCACAGTGCGGTAAAACATCTGTCTAATCACATTGCAATGGGGCGAGGATAGTGGAATCCAAAGGGAAGGAACCTTGGAGTGGGTGGGGGAAAGACACAATCACAAAATGTTAAAATATGTTTCAAATCTGTAAGTTTGTTTGTTTTCTGTTTTAAGAGTGGAGATGTGTTTTTAAAATCAGCCGATATGACACAGTTGAAGCCCTATTTGTTGTAATAACTAAAAAAAGAGCTAATCGCACCTTTAAAGCCGCAATGTGAAGCCCCTTTGTTTATCGAACATTGCTCGTGGCAAGTGGCCATGTCTCTGAGCGCAGTTGGGATGCAGAAGATAAACAGAAAGTCAAAATCATTAAAAGCTTACCATCATCATCTTTATTTTCCAAGGGAACACTCCATGCAATCAGGTTTCGGGCTGTCCGGCCTTCTTGTGCAACTATTTTACGGACTTTGTCATGACTGTTGGATCTCTGGAACGAGGCCTAAAGGCAAAAAGAGTCCAAGGTGGATTAATACTGGAAATAAGTTACTTCCCCTAACTGCTCTCCTACTACCCACTCAGTGGCCAACATTCTCTGCCAAAAATGCCTGGGGCTCTTCTGTTATATTAAAGGCACTGTTTCAATACAAGTTGTTTTAATGTTTTAGTTCACAGTTCTACATAGAAACATAGAAGATAGGAGCAGGAGTAGGCCATTCGGCCCCTCGAGCCTGCTCCGCCATTTAATGAGATCATGGCTGATCATCCAAATTCAGTACCCTGTCCCTGCCTTCTCCCCATATTCTTTGATACCTTTAGCCTTAAGAAATATATCTAACTCCTTCTTGAATATATTTAATGAATTGGCCTCAACTGTCTTCTGTGGTAGAGAATTCCACAGGTTCACCACTCTGGGTGAAGAAATTCCTCCTCATCTCTGTCCTAAATGGCTTACCCCTTATCCGTAGACTGTGACCCCTGGTTCTGGACTCCCCCGCCATCGGGAACATCCTTCCTGCATCTAGTCTGTCTAGTCCTGTTCTCCACTACACCAGTGTCCCAATTTCTTGCTTGAGTATAATTCAGTGCACGAAAAGAAACATGCTTAGAGGAAAGTTTATAAAGTTAGAAAAAGATCAATTCTGAAGCGGAGTAATTATTATTCTTCACACTACACAGAAATGCTTTATTCATATTATCAACACACATGATCTAGACTGACACTTGAGTGCAGTAGCGAGGAATGCTGTATTGTTCTTCAGATGATACCTCTGCCTATTGTAGTGACCTTTAAATATCCACGGTATTACTCGGAGAGAGGAGAGTCGTCTTGGTGCCCTGACCAACAATCTTCACTCAACAAATACCAAATGAAAATAGGTGAATTGGTCATTTACCCTGCTGCTGCGTACTGCTGGGGCCTTGCTGTAATAAAATGGCTGTGTTTGCCAACATAACAAGAGTGACTGCACTTCAAAGTAATTCAAGTGCTTATGGGCATTGTTGGACATGATGAGCACTATCTAAATTCAAGGCTCTTTCTTTCTACTAAAGTCCTCAGAAATGTCAGCACTTTCTTTGTGTAACAAAATCTCACTCAATTTCTCCAGTTACAGCTTGTGTGGATGCTGGAGTTTGCGAAGACAAAGTGGTGCTCAGCACATCGCTCAACCACTACTGCGATCTATTCTCACCTCCCCTGACCTCGGGGCTGAGGAATGGTTCCGGGGGGGGGGCGGTGCCCAACATCCTCCAGTACCTCAACCAAAACTTTGTGCGAGAGCTTGAAAAGTTAGCAGCAGGCAAGCTGGCCACTACGAGGGATACCACAGCTGGGTCTGACCCGGTTCTAGGCCAGTGAACTGTAACGTGAGTGGAAACCCTGGCGGATATTTAGTCCTACCTAGCACATGGTAATTGTGGTGTTCTCAACGAGAGCGGAGATCAACTAACTCAACAGGAGTGGGGTGGGGAAATCAAACCTCAAACTTTCCTAGCATAAAGCTCAGTACTGTACCACACTTGGGCAGTGCATTTACCCATTAAGATATCAGGAGAGCTTGTATGTTCAAGGCAAATGATTTGTTGCAATTTAATATCCAGTGACAAATCCCACACATTTATTATTCGTGGCATAATTTGCCTTAGTTTCTGAGTAGATCTGAGGGATAACAAGTCAATTGTCCTCCAAATCATTTCCCCCCATTTATACCCTGCCTTAATTTAGCACACTGTAGCTGCACAATACAAAACGCAATGCACTCTCTGATAAAACAGAACAGAAAATATCTTTGCTTTTGGTCAGAGAAATGAAGCTTTTCCAAGCAAAACAAAACAAAACCCCCAAGTAGAAACCCTGAAGGCAAAGGATGTATTTCGATTCATGGACAGCCAGGTGGGGTTTGCTCTTATGTGATTCCTTGGGTTGAAAGAGGGGCACTAACCAGTTCTAACTTAAAGTCCTTTTATTACAACTCAGGTGTCCGAGTGTGCAACACCGTACTGTCAAACAACAAGAATCTTGAAAGATCATTTATAAAACATTAGAATACTAAGTCAATAGCAAAATACTGCGGATGCTGGAAATCTGAAATAACCACAGAAAATGCTGGAAATACTCAGCAGGCCAGGCAGCATCCGTGGAGAGAGAAACAGAGTTAACGTTTCAGGTCTGGGACCCTTTGTCAGAACAGGTAAAAGTTGGAGATGTAACAGGTTTTAAGCAGGGTGAGGGGAGGAATTAAAGGGACAGTCTGTGCTCGGATTGAAGGCAGGAGAGATTAAATGTTGCAAATGGGGATGGCAGAATCATCAACAGCTGCCGCCTGAAAAAAATGGGGGGCGGGGGGGTTTATAGTCTGAAATTGTTGAACTCAAGGTTGAGTCCAGAAGGCTGTAAAGTGCCTAATACTAAGTCGATTGCCCGAAGCAATGCACACAGGGAGTCGAGATCAAGTGCAGTCTTCAGGTGCCAAAGCTAAGCAGACTTCAGACTGCTTTTATTGTACAATTCCTTTAACTCCATAAAGGAATTGCAGAGCCAACAGTCTCAGGCTTGTAAGTAATTTTAACATTTGGGAATAAGTCCAAAGTCAGAACAGCAGGATAGGACTATAACTGAACTGCAAAATCTGCGCACCCTGATTAAAACAGGTCCAGTTGACTGGTTCACACTGATGCAGAAGGGAGTGCTCATCTGAGACGAGGGATAAAGCACATCTTTTAGGACAGCGTAGACGGACCATGAATCTACCTTAGTGACCCCATTGTCCAAGTCGAAAAATGCAAAAGCCAAATTAAAAAAACACATACACAAATGACTACTGAAAGTACCCTGTATTTTTCACTCAAAACAGAAAAATGAGAAGGAAATAAATTGACTGTACGTGACTGGTCACAAGTGTTGTGCCAACACCAGCCACATCAGCTTAGCTTTAGTAGCTTTTATGCCCATTGTTAAGTCACACATACTATCCTTTTGTAGTTTTTTTTTTTAATTCATTCACAGGATTTATTGCCCATCACCAAGTGCCATTTCAAAGGGCAGTTAAGAATCAACCACATTGCTATGGGTCTGGAGTCACATATAGGCCAGACTGGGTAAGGACAGCAGATTTCCTTCCCGAAAAGGACATTCCAATTTATTAATTGAATTTAAATTCTCAGCTGCCGTGGTGGGATTTGAACTCACTGGATCTTTAGTCCAGACCTCTGGGTTACCAGGCCAGTAACATAACCACTATGCTACCGTACCCTACAGGTCCATTAGAGACCAATATCCACATTAATGATGGAACCTGCACATGTAAACTTGTCACTCTAATATCCATCTGCCAGTACTGCTGCAGCACAACAAGTGTCACATAGGCAATTTCCATTTTAAATGTGGGCATAGTCATTTATAAAAGGAAAACTTTGACAGGAAGTGCACACAAGTGAAAATGTTAATATATTAATAGGTATATGGGGTATGTGAAATGTTCCTGTAATCTACTCTGCATTAATTTAATAAGAAAACTTGCAGTAATGAGGTTGCCAAAGGAGCCCTTCTACAAAGAACGCTGCACCGAGGTCAGGTACAGTGGTGTCGTGGTTATGGTCCTAGACTGGCATCCCAGAAGTCGTGAGCAGAGTTCAATAAATTTGGGGATTTGTAGGCTAGCATCAGGGGAAAAAATGACCATGAAAGCTACCGGATAAACCCATCTGGATTATTACTGTCCTGTAGAGAAAGGAACCTGCCAGCCCACCCAGTCTAGCCTGCACATGACGCCAGTCCCACGCTGCACGTTTAACTCAAAATACATAGAAACATAGAAGATAGGAGCAGGAGTAGGCCATTTGGCCCTTCGAGCCTGCTCCGCCATTCAATGAGATCATGGCTGATCATCCAAATTCAGTACCCTGTCCCTGCCTTCTCCCCATATCCCTTGATCCCTTTAGCCTTAAGAAATATATCCAACTCTTTCTTGAATATATTTAATGAACTGGCCTCCACCGCCCTCTGTGGCAGAGAATTCCACAGGTTCACCACTCTCTGGGTGAAGAAATTCCTCCTCATCTCAGTCCTAAATGTCCTACCCCTTATCCTTAGACTATGACCCCTGGTTCTGGACTCCCCGACCATCGGGAACATCCTTCCAGCATCTAGTCTGTCCAGGCCTGACAGAATTTTATAGGTTTCGATGAGATCCCCTCTCAATCTTCTAAACTCCAGTGAGTATAAGCCCAATCGACACAATCTCTCCTCATACGTCATTCCTGCCATCCCAGGTATCAGCCTGGTGAATCTTCGCTGCACTCCTTCCATGGCAAGAACGTCCTTCCTCAAATAAGACGACCAAAACTGCACACAATACTCAAGGTGCGGTCTCACCAAGGCCCTGTACAACTGTAGCAAGACATCCTTGTTCCTGTACTCGAACCCTCTTGCTACGAAGGCCAACATACCATTTGCCTTCTTAACCGCCTGCTGCACCTGCATGCTTACCTTCAGCGGCTGGTGCACAAGAACACCCAGGTCTCTTTGCACTTCCCCTTCTCCCAATCTATTGCCATTCAAATAATAATCTGCCTTCCTGTTTTTGCCACCAAAGTGGATAACCTCACATTTATCCACATTATAGTGCATTTGCCATGTTTCTGCCCAATCACCTAACCTGTCCAAATCTTACTGAGTTTCACGACATCCTCCTCACAACATTACAATCCCGTAGTGCTCAGTACTTCAAAATACTCACTTCAGTTATCTTGCAACACTTGCGTGTGGAAGCACAGAAGTCTCAATATTCACATGGGGGCCCAACACAGAAAAGTTTGAGTGTAACTATACAAGGACAGTTCCTAATAAGAGCCAGAAGGGGAAAATCGCAGAATCTTACAGCACAGAAGGAGGCCGTTCGGCCCACCATGCCTGGCAGCTCATCCTGGGTGGCGCATAGTTTTACATCTCAGTGGCCAAGTTAAAAGTGACTTGGCAGAAAGCTCTCGTGCTCTGGTCTGGTGCAAGGCCCAAGACAAAGACATAATTCAAAGTTTCCCCAACACTTAACTCGTGGTTCCAGCAGAGAGGCAGATCAAGTCTTCCATGAATCAAACCCTGCACCCTTTTCCATAAAAGTGAGATAGCTGACCACAAAACTAATAATTACCCGTTAACATACAGTTGATATATTGCACAGTTTGTGGAGGGGAGAGAGGAGCGAGGAGGAGGAGCGGGGGGAGCGATGAGGAGCGGGGGGAGCGATGAGGAGCGGGGGGTAGCGAGAACAAGACACAGCAAGACCAAAGGAAGGTGTGAGAACAATGGGGCATGAGAAAGAAAATAGGAGAGAAATGAGAGGGAATGAGACTGCGAGAGAATATGGAACAGCACAAGAGAGAGGAGAGTGAGCAAAGTGTGAAATAGATTGACAGCGAGCCAGCAGAGAAAGACAGACAGATGCCCAATCTGAGCTGTTCGTTTGTGCCTCCTAGATAAATAACAGCAGATGCCAGGAAGCAGCCTCCCTCTCTGCAGGATAATGTTGCATCCCAAGGGAAACCAAAAAAATGCACTTAAATATATATAATTTTTTTTTAAACTCAGAAAATGGAGAGAACCTGACTTGCTTAGTGTTTTTGAAGAATATTGGGTTTCCACAACTTATTGTATCTGTGCAGTTGTGGGCCTTTTTAACCCCTCAGTTGTCTACAGCTCCGTTCTCAGTCTTCAATAGGGATTTAAATGAAGGAAATACCTGCCATATGTCATTTCAAACTGATCTAATTTACTCTTGCATTTCAGTTGTGGCTCAGTGGGTAGCGCGCTCGCCTCCGAGTCAGAAGCTTGTGGGTTCAAGTCCCACTCCAAGGGAATTGAGCACAAAATTCTAGACTGACACTCCAGTGCAGTGCTGCACTGTCGGAGGTGCCGTATTTCGAATGAGACGTTAAACCGAGGCCCCGTCTGCCCTCTCAGGTGGACATTAAAGGTCCCATGGCTCTATTTGAAGAAGAGCAGGGGTGTTCTCACTGGTGTCCTGGCCAATATTTATCCCTCAATCAACGTAACTAAAAAACAGATTATCGGATCATTATCACATTGCTGTTTGGTGGGAGCTTGCTGTGCGTAAATTGGCTGCTGCGTTTGCTACATTACAACAGTGACTACACTTCATAAAGTACTTCATTGGCTGTAAAGCGCTTTGGGACGTCCGGTGGTTGTGAAAGGCGCTGTATAAATACAAGTCTTTCTTTTCTTTGAACTATGTAATTGCATTGCAAGGTTTAACTACAAGTCTCAACATTGCTGGTAATCTTGGCCATGACATGAACAGATTACAACATCTTAAGTTCCAAATCAACTGACTTTAATTATGCAATTAAACAGCCTTTTGTGCTCTTGTCAAATTTATTGAGTTGCTCTTATTTTACACTTCACATTGATAATCCTGTATGCAATGAATACAATCTTAAAGCCTATTCATCTCTCCAGGATAAGGGGTCGGCCATTTAGGACTGAAATGAGGAGGAATTTCTTCACTCAGCGGGTGGTGAATCTCTGGAATTCTCTACCCCAGAGGGCTGTGGGTGCTCAGTCGTTGAGTATATTCAAGACAGAGATTGATAGATGTTTGGGCACGAAGGGAATCAAGGGATATGGGGATAGGGCAGGAAAGTGGAGTTGAGGTAGATGATGATCAGCCAATATCTTATTGATGCAGGTTTGAAGGGCCACATGGTCTACTCTTGCTCCTATTTATGTTCTCCACACTTTAATTCCACTGGCCTACTTGAAGTTTCGCTGCCGACAGAAACGGATAAACAAAAACAAGGAAGCAAGAAACAAGCATATATTTACAGGGCTTAAATATGCACACAACAAAACTTATACTGCAGAAGAGATACGGTCCAGTGAGGTCTCACTTCAAATTAATGGAGTTTGTCTATGTAAACATCACTGTGACTGGACAGGCTGGGGCTCTTTTCTCTAGCAAAGAGAATGCTGAGGGTGACCTGATAGAGGTCTTTAAGATTATGAAAGGGTTTGATGTAGAGAAGGATAGACATAGAGAAAATGTTTCCACTTGTTGGGGGAGTCCAAAACTAGAGGTCATAAATGTAAAATAGTCACTAACAAATCAAATAGGGAATTCAGGAGAAACTTCTTTCCCCAGCGAATGAATAGAAACATATGTTGATGGTGTGAGATAAAGACAACTGTGAGGAGGCTCGTGTAGAGCATAAACACTGGCATGGACCCGTTGGGCCAAATGGCCTGTTTCTGTGCTGTAAATTCTATGTAATTCTGTGTCTATTGCTTAATGAAAGCCATAACGTAGCTTGGGACTCAGATTGGTAATCTAGGAGGCAATCTCACACCCCATGGGCCTTGCACCCGATGTAGTGATATCCCAGGCTGGTGCAAAACAGGAGGATCATTGGAATGCCTGGGAATTTCAAAGCATAAATACAAGGGAAAGCACCAAAACTTCTGCCAATCTCTCCCAACAGCAAGCGGAGCGCTCTGCGTGCACACTTGGCGCACATTCACGCACACAGTACTCCTTTGTCACTGGGCAGAGTGCAATAGACAGACAGCAATGTATCCTACAGGGATATCCCAATTATGGCCAACTCAGTTTCTATTTCTTATTCATCAGTTTGTCCTCTTTGAATTTCATGGGGCTTGTGGTTCGGAAATGACTGTACTTCGTGCTGTGGCTTCAATGGTGGGTAAACCCAAATCAGAACTTCAAAATCGGTTTCTCTCCGCTGCTACAGATATATCTAAATTAATGCCAACTTTGATTTAAACTTTAATCTGAGCACTGTTCTATATTTCATGTGACGGATTCCAAGTGTTTGCCTTGTGCTAACATCAATAAACTGAAGTCTCATGCAGAAATAATAGGAATGGGGGGAAAATCTGCTTTGAGTCTGCATGTAATTGCAAGCCCCGGCCACAGGGCAGTGCTGTAGAGCTATTTTTTTTTGGAAACTTAATTTTTTTTTACAAGTGACCCATGAGGGTCTACTTTAATGGCCCACAAATACACAAAGCTGAAACACTCTTGGTTTACTGACCGTACATCAAGAGCAGTGTAATGACAACCTCAAAAAAGTCAACTGGAGTTTATTTAAATACAGTTATTGCTGGTGTGACGGAGTAGGTGGGGAGGGATGGGGGAAAGAGAGCAAGAGCGCGCATGCGAGTGTGTGAGAACGTGCAAGAGAGAACAAGTGGACATCTTAGTGAAGTTACAGGGGATAAGACGTAGTCATTCATGGGACTTCATTTCCATTTTTAACCTGTATAAACAGCATAGCTCATTGGATATGTTGTGGTGTCTGGAACAATACATTCTCTCTCCTGCCCAACACAACTGACGGCCTCAACCAGAAGCAACACGCTCACAACTTGGATTTTTTTTTTTTTTTTTTTAAATTATAAAGCAACTGCTGAATATCTGAAATAAAAATCAGAAAATGATGGAAATAAACAAATGTGTCAACATCTGCAAACCCTTCATCAGAAGAGGGTCTACCGTCAAAACATCAATCTTCCTATTTTCACAATGCTGACAAGACCTGCTGCATATTTCTAACATTTTACTTTTGTAATGTATATACCTTTATTAAGGGGGGGGAACTACTTTTTACAGCTCATGTATACTGTAGTACCGGCAGTGACCACACCTGTATATAGCACTGAGTAGTAATCTGTAGAGTTCAGTTCCAGAGTGAGCCACGTTGAGTAAACACCTGTTGTAACGTTCTCCTGCAGTCTGTGTCTTACTACTGACGGACACAACATTGGCGACGAGGCAAATTCGATCCTACCTGCAACTCTGCATCACCTCCCAGGGATTCGTTCCTGGAGACCAGTAGATTGGAGGTCAAGGCCAGAGACACGGACGTCGACCACGGGCAACCGCCCAGTCATCCAGCAGAGACTCGAGAATTGCGGGGGAGGCTGTTGAGAGCCAGGCTTGGCTTTCCAGTCGCGGTGGTCCAGCGAAACGGGCTGGCAACAGGTAGTGCGCAGACCCTTCCCGGACAGCGGCGGGCTAGAGCCCGACCGAACGGCACAGCAAAGGGCCGAACAGCGTCGACGGGAGAGAGAGGGAAGAGCGCACAGGGCGCAGCCGGTGTTCAGGGGCCAAGCAGCGTCGCGGAGAGGGAGACGCATGCGCAGAAACCCGTGAGGCGCCGCCATTGCCCAGAGGACCGCTGAGAGCGGCGTTGGCAGCAGCGCAGGAGAAGCGCGCAAAACCTACAGGGCGCCGCCATTGCCACGAGGACCGCCGAGAGCGGCGTTGGCAGCAGCGGGGGAGGAAGGAAAGCGCGGGAGACGCCATTTTAAACCACACCCAAAATGCCGAAGAGAGGCAGTATCACCGCATTTGACAATGAAGTCGAAGATTGGACTACATATGTCGAACGAATAGAGGTATACTGCAAGGCAAATGAGGTGTCAGATGACAAGAAAGCGCCGGTATTGTTAAATTTAATGGGTGCAAAGACGTATGGCTTATTACGAAATCTAGTAACCCCAGCGAAGCCAGTGGAAGAGAGTTTTGGAGACATAGTGACGATACTACAGGAACATTTAAACCCCACACCGTTGCTGATAGCAGAAAGATTCAAGTTTCACAAACGGAACCAGCATAAGGATGAAAGCAATGCTGAATATTTAACAGAACTGCGCAAACTATCGAAACACTGCCAGTTTGGAACGGGACTGTCAGATACCTTAAGGGACAAGTTTGTGTGAGGGCTTCAAAGTGAAGGAACCCAGAAACGGCTTTTATCTGAAAAGGACCTTACGCTGGACAAGGCTTTCAGCATTGCGGTATCATATGAAGCAGCAGCACGGGGCGCTGCAGAAATACAACAGAGACCGCAAGAATATGGCACAAACGAAATGTCATACAGAACAGAGAAGTGCTATCGCTGTGGCAGAACAACACACGACCACAATGATTGCTGGTGTGCAGACAGTGTGGAAAAGTAGGACACATAGCACGAGTCTGCAGGTCAGGAAAGAAAACCAGCAATAAGAAATCTCCAAAAGAAAAGTACAAGAAGGTACATAAGGTGACGGAGAATAGTTCAGACGAACAAAAGAGTGATACCGACTCTGAAAGCAGGGAGCTGAGTTGTCTGAAACTGCATAATGTGATCAAAACGGAGGATCACCGAACCATTTGGGTCACTCTCAAGATAGCAGGAGTCCAGGTAAAAATGGAATTGGACACAGGATCAGCCCTAACAGTCATAAACCGACGGGACTACGAGCGGCTATTCTCACACATACCCTTGAGAGACACAAAAATTATTTTGAAGACGTACACGGGGCAAAAAGTCTACCCCAAAGGAAAAATAAGGGTGACCGTTATATATAACGGTAAGGAAACATCAAAACTAGACCTGTATGTATTGCAAGATGGAGGACCACCATTACTGGGACGTGAATGGATCCGGAAAATACAGCTGGATTGGCATTCCATACAAGCACTGACTGTGGCTGCCAAAAAGGATGACGATGCACACCTGGGCGACTGTCAAAGATCCTAACCGACGCACAAGTGTTCCAGCAAGGACTCGGAACACTAAAAGGCATGACAGCAACAATTAAAATCGAAGAAAACGCAAGCCCAAAATGTTTTACGGCCAGACCGGTACCTTATGCGATCCGCCCAGCTGTCGAAGCAGAGCTGGAGAGTTTGGAACGTTCAGGAGTACTGTCCAAGGTAGACTGGAGCGAGTGAGCTACACCCATCGTCCCTGTGATGAAAAAGTCGTTGAGCAGCACGCCTGGGGAACCAAGGAAGGTTCGCATCTGTGGGGACTTTAAGGTAACAGCGAACCCAGTCCTTCACACCGTGCAATATCGACTTCCGCGGATTGAAGATATTTTCGCCTCGCTATCTGGAGGGAAACGCTTCACTAAGATTGATCTGGCCCAGGCGTACCTGCAAATGGAGGTAGAAGAAGCCTCGAAACAGTACCTCACGATCAACGCTCATAAAGGTCTCTACCAATACAGCCGGCTGGTGTTCGGGGTAGCACCAGCTCCGGCTATTTGGCAGAGGGCAATGGAACAAGTCCTGCAAGGGATCCCAGGGACCCAATGTTATTTGGATGACATCCTGGTCACGGGCGAAAATGACAGTGATCACCTCGCCAACCTGGAGCAGGTGCTCACTAGATTGAAGGAATATGGGCTCCGAGCTAACCGCCCCAAATGCGAGTTTTTTAAAAAACAGATCTCGTATTGTGGCCACGTTATCGATAAAGAGGGGTTACATAAGTCCCCAGAAAAGATTGAGGCAGTAGTCAAGGCTCCAGCACCGGAAAACATGTCACAACTGAGGTCGTTCCTCGGGCTGGTAAACTACTACCATAAGTTCTTGCCAAATTTGTCTACAATACTACACCCACTGAACACCCTACTGCAAACTGGAGTGCCATGGAAGTGGAGTGACGAATGTAAACGAGCTTTCCAGAAGAGCAAAACACTAATCACATCGAAAGAGGTATTGGCCCATTTCAACCCAGCACTACCAATTCGGTTGGCGTGTGATGCGTCACCCTACGGCATTGGAGCGGTGCTGTCGCACAAATTCTCGGACGGCTCAGAGAGGCCAATAGCCTTTGCGTCACGATCACTAACCTCAGCCGAGCGTAACTACGCCCAGATTGACAAGGAGGCCCTCAGCCTAGTGTGGGGAGTGAAAAAGTTCAATCACTATCTGCACGGGCAGAAATTCACCTTGCTGACTGACCACCAGCCTCTTGTCTCCATTTTTAATCCGAAGAAGGGCGTTCCGGTGATGACTGCGCAACGACTACAAAGATGGTCACTCTTTCTAGGGGCGCACCACTATGAGATTGAATATAAGGGCACGAAACAGCATGGAAATGCTGATGGGCTATCACGCCTGCCACTGCCTACTGCGGAGGAAGCACCAGCAGTGGATCCTGTCGAAATATTTCATTCGACTATAGTTGAATACCTACCGGTAACTAACGCTCGTATAGAAAAGGAGACCCGAAATGACCCGACACTGTCTCGGGTATATGATTTGACGGTGAAGGGATGGCCAACACATGGCGACTCACTGTTGCCAGCATTCTCGACAAGAAGAGAACAGCTGTCAGTGTGCCGGGGGACCCTGATGTGTGGATCCCGCGTGGTAATTCCACCCAAGTTAAGGGATAGATTGCTCAATGAGCTTCATGAGGGTCATCTGGGAGGGGTAAAAATGAAAAGCCTTGCCAGGGCTTATGTGTGGTGGCCGGGAATCGATAAACAAATCGAGGACCTGACCAAGAGCTGCTCAGGATGCCAGAAAGTCCAAAATGCACCACCACATGCCCCTCTACACCCATGGGAGTGGCCCTCATCTCCATGGCAACGAGTGCATATTGATTTTGCTGGTCCATTCATGGACTCAATGTTTTTAATAGCCGTGGATGCGCACTCGAAATGGCCTGAGGTGATCAAAATGTCCTCCACCACCACGGAGAAAACTATTGCAGTCCTACGGACCATTTTTGCCAGGAACGGCTTGCCAGAACAGATTTGCTCCGATAACGGACCACAGTTTGTGTCCAGAGAGTTCCGGAGGTTTATGAAGAAGAATGGGGTAAGGCATTACACATCCGCCCCGTATCATCCAGCCACAAATGGATTGGCTGAGAGGTTCGTACAAACCTTTAAGAAGGCAATAAAGGCTATGTACAATGACAACATTCCGCTGCAGCATAAGGTGGACAATTTCCTGTTCGCCTACCGGAATGCGACATATGCAGTCACCAACCAGGCCCCGGCCATGATGTTCTTTAACCAAAGGTTAAGATCTCGCCTGGATTTGCTCAGACCAAACGTACGAAGAGATGTTGAGAGTAAGCAATTCCAGCACATCCATGAGAAGCCAACAAGGAGCTTCAATGTAGGGCAACCAGTCTTGGCCCGCGACTACCGAACAGAAAAATGGCAGCCAGGAACGATATGCACACGGCAGGGCCCACTAACGTACACAGTGGACGTTGGGGAGAACATGGTGAGACGCTATGCTGTCCAGATCCTAGAGTCACAGGAACAAGTCAACCCCATGCCTCGCCCATACGTACCTGGGGAGGAACCCGATGTACAGGTCGCATCTATCCCAGAAACAGTAGCATCGGAAGCTGATGACCCAACCGACGACAGGGTGCCAGAATCGCCTCCGCACCAAGAGCGAGACACTCGGGAAAGGCGCTATCCAGAAAGGATCAGAAAGCCTCCCCAAAGACTGAATATATAGACTATTTTCAGCTAACGTTGTATGTTAAAAGTGTTAATTGTAATTAGTTTGATATTTAATTGTTAAATGAGTGTTATGGTACTGTTAATCTAAAAGGGGAGGAATTGTAATGTATACACCTTTAAGGGGGGGAACTACTTTTTACAGCTCATGTATACTGTAGTACCGGCAGTGACCACACCTGTATATAGCACTGAGTAGTAATCTGTACAGTCCAGTTCCAGAGTGAGCCACATTGAGTAAACACTTGTTGTACCGTTCTCCTGCAGTCTGTGTCTTACTACTGACGGACACAACAACTTTACGCTCGCAACTTTGCTTCGTTTTCATTTTAATTCTGCCAAGTCATCAGTATTAATAAGTAAAACATATTACACTATTGTCAGTCTGTTATTCTGTGTATAAACATCATTAGTACAGATGCCGAATTAATTTTATGGGACATTTTTTTCCAGGTTGCACTTTGAATATTCCAGGCTACCATGAGCAATTAGGACTGCTGAGGTGGCGTGTTATTTTTCATTCTAATGGAAAGTCACTGGCAATGAAATGGAAGTCCGCCGTCAAATAAAACAGGACAATCAAAGTTGATTTAAATATGTGGATCACACACCTCAGGCGAAGGGAATATTCTCACAGGTAACTTATTCTGAACAACTCGAACACATACAGAAACAAAAAGGATGACTGAAGAGAGCACCTACACTAAAGGCACACGGGAACACAGTTGGGAACAATGTTCCTCGGCTTATTTAGCGTCCCAGCAGAAATCTCAAGGCACTGCAAGGTCAGAGGATACACTAATTATTAGCTGGATCATTAAGTCGGGAACACACAATGTATTAATCTGTTGCTGAAGTGTAGCTGTGCGTGTTCTTTCAAAGCCACAAGCTATAATTGCTGTGCATTTTTGAGATCAATTAGAGGATGATTCCTCTTAGCAGGTCCTTAGGTCCATAAGATATCAACTGACTTTTGACACCATATTATATATAAAATGTTTCTACACTGTCAGACTTTTAAAAAATTACAATTGCCAACACATTTGGAGACTGCTCAACACAAATTTTATACTAGTACAGTATTGAAAATATGAAATGCAGTATGAATAATAATGGTTCTTCTTTATTCTCGATTCTAATATTAACACCTTTTAAAATGACTGTCCAGTGGCCCCTGCTGGAAGGTACGGGTGTAGGAACATTGGGTGAGAACAGGATAGGATGCTGCTGTGATGTCCCACAGCAGGAATGTCCCCGTTTTTTTGCCTCTGTGGGCCATAGGATAGTACCTTGCAGGGCACAAATAATATTTAAATCAACGCTACTGTCAATTTGCATACATCTCAAGCTGTGGATGCTAATGGATCTTGGATGTTCTGATCTGGGACTTAATCACCAATAAGAACATAAGAATTAGGAGCAGGAGTTGGCCATTCGGCCCTTCGAGCCTGCTCCACCATTCAATAAGATCATGGCTGATCTTAAATCTCAATTCCACTTGCCCGCCCGATCCCCGTATCCCAATGAAGCAACAGCACTGAGCATATCCCTTTTAAAAACCTCCGTGCTCAAGAAATTCAAACACCACAAACCAGCGTGCAAGAAATACGAGCACTAATAGAACGGAGTTAACTGAACATTGTGGGCTCGGCTGCCAGGGTTTGCCGACTGAATATGGCCCACAGCCTGCAGCATGGACACCAAGACCTACATGGTTGAACAGCCTGAAGCACTCGGTCCAAGGTCACATTTAAAGAATAGCTTGTTGGTGAAGGTGCTAGAGTGCTAGCTGCAGCCAGAGGACAGTAGGATCAGCAACTTCCAGAGCCTGCAGGAGAGGGGAAGGAAATTCGAGGGGTGGGGGGAATAAGTAAAACGTGTGCTAAAGGAACCAAGACACAAAGGAAAAACTGCCAGAACATTTTTAAAAAGACGTCGATCCTGCAAATCCTAACCTAATTCAAGCCTCCAGACTACCTTCACACTGTCAGCAGCAGAATAGTTTCTTTAACTTTAAGCTATTTTAACATTTAAGCTGCAGGCCTGGTCACCTGTTCTGCATCGAGCAGACAGATAACCTGCAGGCAGTAAGAGGCACGACATACCCATCCTCCAAAACACTTGGTTACTGGAACTCTTATTCTGGGACAATATAAAACTGCAAACAGTTGTTGACTGTGGGAAGAGGTCAAGGGGAATCTGCAGCAAAGTAGCGATGGTGTCAGCTGATGATTGTCTTAACAAGTTCTTACAAGAGAGAGTTTGATCTTCCCGGTATGGACAAAAAGGTACGTACGGAAAAAAAGTAGAGCCTGCAAGTGGGTTCTTCAGCATTCTCTTCCACTGACATACTTCAGTACCGTCGCTAGCCACAGTAATGGACACAGTCTGCACCATTACTAAAATATACTGTGGCTTAATGACACGATCATCTGACTGAGGACAAAAATAGACCCCTTTCCATCCCACTTAGTTGTCCAACTACGTCTGCTCCCTCCTAATGGTACAAACAGAAGCTCTTCTGGAAAGACGCACAGACAATGTGACCTTCAGCCCTGCGTGCTGCTTGAATTATAATTGCTCTGCAGATTTAGTGACCATCAGGTCTGTGTGTGTAGGGAGGAATTATTCCAGCACGGTTATGGGAATCATCCACTCGTGGTAATATTCTCGAATGAACTACCCCCTAACATTACAAAGGGTTATCTTTTAACAAACTACATTTACAATCTCCTGTTTGCACGGGCAAATGGTTAATTAGCGTGCCGAACCAAGTTGAGTCAGCTGCATTGTTGGAAATCAGCACAAATTAAGTACATCGAAAAGCAATAGCAGAACTACTGCCAAGGGCTTCTGGTGGTCTATAAGAACAAGGGTATCATTTGAAACCCTGGCTCAAAATTTAAAGATCCCTAAGCGTTTTTGGGGGAAACGGAACTGTCTGAAGTGAACGTACAATTCTGCAGTAAAGTGAACACAAAAAGCAAATTACAGTACTATGGAATCTGGAAATCTGAAATAAAAACAGAAAATGCTGGAAATGCTCAGCAGGTCAGGCAGCATCTGACTGAAAGGTCATCGATCTGAAACGTTAACTCTGTTTCTCACTCCAACAGATGCTGCCTGACTTGCTCAGCATTTCCAGCAGTTTCTGTTTTTAATCTGCGGTAACCGTGATTCAGTTCTTGGTACTCTGATACCATCCTCCCGCTAAAATATCAAAGAGAATGAGCTTCACCACCGACTCGCAACACCGCCAAGTTGCTCGATTCAGAGCTCAATGGGAATCTGCAGCACAGGAGAGATTCTGCCAGTCCACTGACATCTGACAAAAGATTTTAAGTTTGATTTTTCCAGTGTACAAAATAGTGTTGGGGCAGGACCACTTTACACAACGCGGAACACACCAGCGTCTGGTGATCACCAGCTCACCAGAGCCCTGGCTAAGGAACATGTGCAAGGCCACCTGGTTTAGCAGAGGTTCCAATGACTATTCGGTTCATGCACAGCACACTTAGCATGAGGGATGGGGGGGCATCCAAAGTGTCAACATTATCACATAAAAGTGTACAAAGCTTTACCTCCCCATCGTCCACAAAGTACAATTTAAAAATACTTTCCTTTCCCTCTAATTTTCTGCTTCTTCCTTATTGGTTTTCTCCTACTAGTTTGCCCTCCTCTTCAACTGAACCTGTCGGACACTGACTGATAAATTTAACCCCTGCTTCTTCGTGGTCCTTCGTTTTTCGATCATTCACCCACCTCGACTCCTGCCTTCCATTATCACATAGAATCAGAGAAAGTTACAGCACGGAAGGAGGCCATTTCGGCCCATCGTGTCCGCGCCGGCCAACAAAGAGCTATGCAGCCTAATCCCACTTCCCAGCTCTTGGTCCGTAGCCCTGCAGGTTAGAGCATCCCAAGTGCACATCCAAGTACTTTTTAAATGTGGTTCGGGTTCCTGCCTCTACCACCCTTTCAGGCAGTGAATTCCAGACCCCCCACAACCCTCTGGGTGAAGAAATTTCCCCTCAAATCCCCTCTAAACCTTCCACCAATTACTTTAAATCTGTGCCCCCTGGTTTTTGACCCCTCTGCTAAAGGAAATAGGTCCTTCCTATCCACTCTATCTAAGCCCCTCATAATTTTATACACCTCAATAAGGTCTCCCCTCAGCCTCCTCTGTTCCAAGGAAAACAAACCTAGCCTATCCAGTCTTTCCTCATAGCTAAGATTCTCTACTCCCGGCAACATCCTTGTAAATCTCCTCTGTACCCTCTCTAGTGCAATCACACCTTTCCTGTAATGTGGTGACCAGAACTGCAAGCAGTACTCTAGCTGAGGCCTAACTAGTGTTTTATACAGTTGAAGCATAACCCCCTGCTCTTGTATTCTATGCCACGGCTAATAAAGGCAAGCATTCCGTATGCCTTCTTAACCACCTTATCTACCTGGCCTGCTACCTTCAGGGATCTGTGAACATGCACTCCAAGGTCCTTTTGTTCCTCTACACTACTCAGTGTCCTACCATTTAATGTGTATTCCCTTTCCTTGTTAGCCCTCCCCAAATGCATTACCTCACACTTCTCTGGATTGAATTCCATTTGCCACTGTTCTGCCCACCTGACCAATTTATTGATATCTTCCTGCAGTTTACAGCTTCTTTCTTCAGTATCAACCACACAGCCGATTTTAGTATCATCTGCAAACTTCTTAATCATACCCACTATATTCAAATCTAGATTATTGATATATACCACAAAAAGCAAGGGACCTAGTACTGAGCCCTGCGGAACCCCACTGGAAACAGCCTTCCAGTCACAAAAACACCCATCAACCATTACCCTCTGCTTTCTGCCTCCGAGCCAGTTTTGAATCCAACTTGACACTTTGCCCTGGATCCCATGGGCTTTTAACTTCGCGGCCAGTCTGCCATGTGGAACCTTATCAAAAGCCTTGCTAAAGTCCATATACACTACATCAAATGCACTACCCTCATCTACCCTCTTTGTCACCTCCTCGAAAAATTCAATCAAGTTTGTCAGACATGACCTTCCCTTAACAAATCCGTGCTGACTATCCTTGATTAATCCATGTCATTCTAAATGAAAATTTATCCGGTCCTTCAGAATTCTTTCCAATAATTTTCCCACCACCGAGGTTAGGCTGACTGGCCTGTAATTACTCGGTCTATCCTTTTCAAACAAGGGTACCACATTAGCAGTCCTCCAGTACCACACCTGAAGCCAGAGAGGATTGGAAAATGATGGTCAGGGCCTCTGCTATTTCCTCTTTTGCTTCACTTAAGATTGTTGATTAATTTCTGTCACTGTGGCTCTGGTGGCCATTCTTCTGTATCTCCTCCCCCCCTCCGTGTCACGTTCTTGATTTCACACTTATTTCATTACCTACCTCCTGTGTTTTTCTCTACTTTTAGTGCCACCTTTTATAAAACACAACCCGAATCAAATTAAACACTATTTCAGATACCTCAGTGGAAAGAAAGATAAAAAGACTTGCATTTATGTAGCGCCTTTCACAACCACCGGACATCTCAGAGCGCTTTACAGCCAACGACGTACTTTTGAAGTGCAGTCACTGCTGTAATGTGGGAAACGCAGCAGCCAAGCTGCACACAGCAAGCTCCCACAAACAGCAATGTGATAATGACCAGATCATCTGTTTTAGTGATGTCGATTGAGGGATAAATATTGGCCAGAACACCGGGGAGAACTCCCCTGCTCTTCGTCAAAGCAGAGCCATGGGATCTTTTATAGCCACCTGAGAGCGCAGACGGAGCCTCGGTTTCGTCTCATCCGAAAGACGGCACCTCCGACAGTGCAGCACTCCCTCAGTACCGCACTGGGAGTGTCAGCCTAGATTTTTGTGCTGAAGTCTCTGGAGTGGGGACATGAACCCACAACCTTCTGACTCCGAGGCAAGGATGCTACCCACTGAGCCACGGCTGACACGATGTGAAACCAATGATACAAATGAACATATCCTGACATTAATAGGCTCAGGAAGCTTCTTGAGCTGATACCTACTTGCAGAAGACACACCTTTCTTCTGTGTTCTATATTACTTGTGGAGCTGAAGTTTTCACTGCAGCCTTTTGCCAGCTATTTCTCCATCAACCGCTTGAACAATAAACCCTGCTAAGCAATGTAATTTTTTTGTATATTCGTGATCAAAGTGAGGAATGTCAGTGTTGCATCTGAGGCACCCAGTGCTCACACTAAACACTCCACGGTCAGGTAATGCACAGCAAAGATCCTGGGACTCTGCCCCAAGTGCATTCCTTACTGCATCATTATAAGATGTTTTTTCCATTTTCCACACCAACCATCCTTAATAGAAAAAAAGACTTGTATTTATAGAATCCCTTTCACGACCTTGGGATGTCCCAAAGCGCTTTACAGCCAATTAAGTACTTTTGAAGTGTAATCGCTGTTGCAATGTAGGAAACACAGCAGCCAATTTGCACACAACAAGCTCCCACAATCAGCAATGTGATAATGACCAGGTAGTCTGTTTTTAGTGATGTTGATTGAGGGATAAATATTAGCCCAGGACACCTGGGAGAACTCCCCTGCTCTTCTTTGAACAGTACCATGAGATCTTTAAGTCTAACCGAGAGGTTTAACGTCTCATCCGAAAGACAGAACCCCCAACAGTGCAGCACTCCCTCAGTACTGCACTAATGTGTAGGCCTAGATTTTGCACTCACGTCTCTGGAGTGGGACTTGAACCCACAATCTTCAGCGGCAAGAGTGCTACCACTGGGCCAAGGCTGCCACTGGGTATGTACAGGAAACTTTGTGCTATCCGGCACCGATGGGACCGAGCTGTTGCCGTCCCATCAAAACTGCTGGACAAACCAGCGCTAATGTTGAAACATACGGAGATTTTGAGCTCTATCTGGCAACAAACCCTGTTGCTCAGCTTCTAAACAGTCTGCCGTACCTTGCAAGCGTCTCTGTAGCTTAGCAACAGCTTCAGCGAGACCTTGCAGAGCATAACTGGTGAAAAAAAAGCAACGAAAAGAAAAAAAACCTAACGAAACGGCTCCTGATTTTTGCCGGTGGCTCGAGCATTCCGGACAGTTAACCTCCGGATAAACCAAAGTTTCCTGTATCACATCTAAGTAGCCATTATTAACTTGTGCGCCTTGACAGTAAGCACGACCAGGCTATTCAGCTCGTACACAATGAAGGGCACACCAAAGAAACAATATTGGAGTCACTGAACTACAGAAGCGCCATGTTTCAGAGAAGTCATTAAAGCAAGGTCACATCTATCATAACGAATGATGAAAATCACGACTCACCAAGAGGATCCCCAGTTGTCCTCTCCAAATAAAAACGTTCCCAGTTTTCTACCAATTTCTCAGTAATTCACAAGTGCAGTACTGTGGGTCTGCTGCACTGTCAGAGGTGTCGTCTTGCAGACGAGACGTTAACCTAAGGCCCCATCTGCCCACTCAGGTGGATGTAAAAAAATCCCATGGTCTTATTCAAAGAAGAGTAAGGAAGTTTTCCTGGTGTCCTGACCAACAATTATCTCTCAACAAACACCACAAACTCAGATTGTCTGGTCATTTATATCATTGCTACATTACAACAACTCATTTATATAGCACCTTTAATGTAATAAAACACAATAATGTAATCAAAAATACTTCATTGGCTGAGGTTATAAAAGGTGCTACATATACCCAAGTGAACAAGAGTGAAGTGAATGTAAACGGATGTGAAATGGATTGATATTCAAACCAAATTCCAATTCCTGAATAGCCAAGTGTAGATCGTTTGGGGTTTGTACTGACCTGAGAAATGGTAGCGTATGTGTACAAAGGTACAAAATACCTCACATTCAGAGTCTCTATCCTACCATAAGGTTCCAGTTGGAGATTTTTTTTTTGAAATTTATTCATGGGATGTGGGCGACACTGGCAAGACTGTCACATATAGGCCAGACTGAGTAAGTACGGCAGATTTCCATCCCGAAAGGACATTAGTGAACCAGTTAGGCTTTTATGACAATCTGACTGGTAGGATTTGAACTCACATTCTCTGGATTATTGGTCCAGGCCTACTCATCCAGTAACATAACCACTATACTACCTTACCTCTAGCCAATGACTCTTATTGGCAAGTCCAATTATGTGGACAATAGCTGACATTTATATATAGCGGCTTGGCAAAATGGCAAAAAGCACTTCACTAGGGAATGGGGGCAAATCCAAATACCACGCAGCAAGAGAGAAAAGAATTAGGGGACATCATAGAGATAAGATTTTACAAGTGGGGAAAGATAAAGCAAAAAGGATGGGTCTGTGCAAAAATCCAGAGAGCTGGAGAATGATGGCACAAGGCTTTGGCACCAATATGGTGCAAAAGGATGGGAGAATGGAAGTGTCAGCAGAGAAGAGCATGTGCGAGATTAGATGTAGGGTGGGGGAGGCTGCAGAGGCCATGTGGAGCAAAGCTACAGAAGGATTGGAGGTAAAAATATAATGAAGTCTACGCAGATGTGGGATGAGCGAGTACAGATCAGGCTGGGCTGTAATGCTGTGGGCACTGTCAAGGCTTGCACATGAAGAATGGTCACTTGACCAAAGTGCCCAGCAAGAGGAACAGGTGACTTAGGACCTGGGATACCCAAAGCTCTCCACCACTGGGGTTTTCCTCGTGTCATGCCTGGGTCTACTGTAGACTAATTGAAAGTGATTGATTGCTATGATTAGTGGACAACTCCATTATCATTGGATCATAAGAATTAGGAGCAGGAGTCGGCCATACGGCTCCCCGAGCCTGTTCCGCCATTCAATAAGATTATGGCTGATCTTCTGCCTCAACTCCATTTTCCCGCCCTGTCCCCATATCCCTCGATTCCTTTAGTGCCCAAAAGTCTATCTCAGCCTTGAATATAATCAACGATTCAGCATCCACAGCCCTATGGGGAATAGATGTCCAAAGACTCACAACCCTTTGAGTGAAGAAATTCCTCATCTCAGTCCTAAATGGCTGAACCCTTATCCTGAGACTATGCCCCCGAGTTCTAGACTCTCCAGCCAGGGTAAACAACCGCTCAGCATCTACCCTGTCAATCACTCTCAGAATCTTCTATGTTTCAATGAGATCACTTCTCATTCTTCTGAACTCCAGAGAGTATACACCCAATCTACTCAAAAGGATGGGAGAATGCAAGTGTCAGCAGAGAGGAGCATGTGCGAGATTAGATGAAGCTCTGGGGAAGGCTGCAGAGGCCATATGGCGCAAAGCGACAGAAGGATTGGAGGTAAAAATAATAACGTCTATGCAGATGTGGGATGAGCGAGTACAGATCAGGCTGGGCTGTAATGCTCCAGGCAGAATCGCTTGCTAATTGTCACCGTCAAGGCTTGCACATGAAGAATGGTCACTTGACCAAAGTGCTCAGCAAGAGGAACAGGTGACTTTGGACCTATGATACCCAAAGCTCCAGTGCAGTACTGAGAGAGTGCTTCACTGTCAGAGGTGCCATCTTTCAGATGAGACATTAAACCGAGGCCCCTTCTGCTCTCTCAGGTGGACATAAAAGATCCCACAGCACTATTTCGAAGAAGAGCAGGGGAGTTCTCCCCGGTGTCCTGGGCCAATATTTATCCCTCAACCAGTATCACTAAAACAAGTGATCTGGTCATGATCACATTGCTGTTTGTGGGAGCTTGTTGTGCACAAATTGGCTGCAGCGTTTCCTACATTACAACAGTGACAGCACTTCAAAAAAAATACTTAATTGGTTGTAAAGCGCTTTGGGACGTCATGAGGCTGTGAAAGACGCTATATAAATGCAAGTCTTTCTGCTAAAGCTCTCCATCACTTGGGATTTACCTAATGTCTGGGTCTGTTGCAGATTAATTGATGGGGATTGATTGCTGTGATTAGTGAACAACTGTGTCAGCCATGGCTCAGTGGGTAGCACTCTCGCCTCTGAGCTAGAAGTTCAGAGTCCCACTCCAGAGACTTGAGCACAAAAATCTAGGCTGACACTCACAGTGCAGTACTGAAGGAGTGCTGCACTGTTGGAGATGCCGTCTTTCGGATGTTATCCCTCAATCAACATAACAAAAAAAAAAACAGATGATCTGGTCATCATCACATTGCTGCTTGTGGGAGCTTGCTGTGCGCAAATTGGCTGCCGCGTATCCGACATTACAACAGTGACTACACTTCAAAAAAAATACTTCATTGGCTGTAAAGCGCTTTGGGACGTCTAGTGGGCGTGAAAGGCGCTGTATAAATGTAAGTCTTTCTAATACAAAAAGCTGAAAATCTGAAATAAAAACAGAAAATGCTGGAAATACTCAGCAAGTCAGTCAGCATCTGTGGAGAGAGAAACAGAGAAAACGTTTCAGGTCGATGACCCTTCCTCAGACCATCCTATGTTGGCCTTCGTAGCGAGAGGGTTCGAGTACAGGAACAAGTCTTGCTGCAGTTGTACAGGGCCTTGGCGAGACCACATCTTGAGTATTGTGTGCAGTTTTGGTCGCCTTATCTGAGGATGGATGTTCTTGCCATGGAGGGAGTGCAGCGAAGATTTACCAGGCTGATACCTGGGATGGCAGGAATGACGTATGAGGAGTGATTGGGTCGATTAGGCTTATATTCGCCGGAGTTTAGAAGAATGAGAGGGGATCTCATTGAAACTTATAAAATTCTGACAGGACTGGACAGACTAGATGCAGGAAGGATGTTCCTGATGGTCGGGGAGTCCAGAACCAGGGGTCACAGTCTAAGGATAAGGGGTAAGCCATTTGGGATTGAGATGAGGAGGAACTTCTTCACCTAGAGAGTGGTGAACCTGTGGAATTCTCTGCCACAGAAGGCAGTAGAGGCCAATTCATTAAATATATTCAAGAAGGAGTTGGATATATTTCTTAAGGCTAAGGGGATCAAAGGATATGGGGAGAAGGCAGGGACAGGGTTCTGAATTTGGATGATCAGCCATGATCTCATTAAATGGCAGAACAGGCTCGAGGGGCTGAATGGCCTACTCCTGCTCCTATGTTTCTATGTCATAGAGCTGAAACGTTAACTTTTGTTTCGCTCTCAATAGATGCTGACTGACCTGAACATTTCCAGCATTTTCTGTTTTTATTTCTTTCTAACTCCATTATAGTTGTACCAGGTCCAAGGGTGGTAGAAGGCGGACTAGATGGACCTTGGGTGTTTTTTTTTGCCGGCTAGTAATTCCTTTTGTTCCTGAAAAAAAAGAGAATGGGGTGGCTGGAGGAGAGGAGCGAATGAGTGAATATATCAGCAGATTGGTGCACTGATGTCTGGCCGCACCTTGGAACCGCCGCCACTCGCCTGGTTCTTGCCTCGGCCGCCGTGCGAGGAGCTCGAGCTGCCGCTGCCCGATCGTTCGCGCTCGTCCCCCGCCAGCCCCGTTTTCTGGCCCGGCCTGTCGCGGGGGCCGGGGCCGGCGCCGACTCCCAGATTGTGTTGCCCGCTCCTCCCGCGCCCGTCGCCGCCGAGCAACGCCGTTTTGTGGCTGTTGGCCGCCGCGTACTCCCGCCGCCTGCGGCCCTCGCTCCTCGGCTCCTTGATGGACATTTCCCGTCGATTAGTTTTTCCTCTCACTTTTAACCTCACATCGATTTTTTTCCCCCGTGTGTGGAAATTATGTCTGTCTATTTTTTTTTCGCTTTTAAATCGCCTCAAGTCACAACAACAAAGCGTTCGGCCATTGACAGCCGTACAACCAAACTCGCCGCCGGATGCACTCGGGCGCCGGTTTACTGACTGACAGGCGCCTCGGCCAATCACAGCCCGGCGCGGCCGGCCACCCCGTCCAATCAGCCCGCCCACTGTAGGCGGGGCTTAGTGCGGGCGTCAGGTTTGGTTGCGCGGGGCAGCATCGCCTGCTGTCAAGCAACGGAGCTCGCCCCCATTGGTCGTTTCGGGGTGACCGCCCCACCCCGGACAGCCGGAGATTGCTCTCCCATTGGTGGGTTCTGGGATTCCCGCCCCCCCCCCTCCTTAGCAGGAGGCGGCAGCTCCGAGTGGTCGGGTTGAGGCGGCTCTCCGATTGGCCGGATCGAGGCGGCTCTCCGATTGGTCGGATCGAGGTGGCCCTCCGATTGGTCACGTTGAGGCGGTTCTCCGATTGGTCGGGTTGAGGCCACTCTCCGATTGGTCGGGTTGAGGCCACACTCCGATTGGTCGGATTGAGGCGGCTCTCCGATTGGTCGGGTCGGGACTCCTGCCCGTGGGCCACTGTGGGCCGACAAACTCAAACTGGAGGCGGGAACAAAAAAAAAAGGGGAGTGAGGGTTGCAACATGTGTCGGTGCACATTCCGGGATCTCACTGTCCACGGCCTCTTGCATTGTTCCATGGAAGCTCAGCGTAAGCTCGAGGAACAGCACCTCATCTTCCGATTAGAAACATAGAAGATAGGAGCAGGAGTAGGCCATTCGGCCCCTCGAGCCTGCTCCGCCATTCAATGAGATCATGGCTGATCATCCAAACTCAGTACCCTGTTCCTGCTTTCTCCCCATATCCCTTGATCCCTTTAGCCTTAAGAAATATATCTAACTCCTTCTTGAATATATTTAATGAATTGGCCTCAACTGCCTTCTGTGGTAGAGAATTCCACAGGTTCACCACTCTCTGGGTGAAGAAATTCCTCCTCATCTCTGTCCTAAATGGCTTATCCTTAGACTATGACCCCTGGTTCTGGACTCCCCCGCCATCAGGAACATCCTTCCTGCATCTAGTCTGTCTAATCCTGTTAGAATTTTAAGTTTCAATGAGATCCCCTCTCATTCTTCTAAACTCCAGTGAGTATAAGCCCAATCGACCCAATCTCTCCTCATACATCATTCCTGCCATCCCAGGTATCAGCCTGGTGAATCTTCGCTGCACTCCCTCCATGGCAAGAACATCCTTCCTCAGATAAGGCGACCAAAACTGCACACAATACTCAAGGTGTGGTCTCACCAAGGCCCTGTACAACTGCAGCAAGACATCCTTGTTCTTGTACTCGAACCCTCTCGCTATGAAGGGCAACATACCATTTGCCTTCTTAACCGCCTGCTAAACCTTAGGCACTTTACAGCCTTCCGGACTCAATATCGAGTTCAACAATTTCAGATCATAACCTCGGCCCCTATTATATTTTAATATATTTTTTATCCACACTTTTGGTTTGTGCCTTTTCCTTTTTTTTTTCTCTCCCACATGGCAGCTGTCTCTCATTCTGCCAGCGCATTTCACACTTCATCTAGAGCCATCTTTTGTCTCTTTACCTGTCCTATTACCATCTCGTCTCGCCTTGAATATCTCTTAATGTCTCTTCACCTCCCACAGACCTTCCCTTTTGTTCTTTCATCCCCTCCCCCATTTCCCAGCCCCCAAACTTGCTTTTTAATCTGTTTCATTTCCTGCTTTTTTTCTCAGTTCTGACGAAGGGTCTTCGACCTGAAACGTCGACTCTGTTTCTCTCTCCACGGATGTTGCCTGGCCTGCTGAGTTTTTCCAGCGTTTTCTGTTGTTATCCAGGATCTCGTTGCATTTGAGCGTTTAAATCAGAAACAAGAATGCAACATTCCGAAAATGCACAGCAGGATAGTTAGCATCTGTGATGAAAAATAAATAAATGGATGTCAGTCTGTCTATTTTTCGATGCTGATTTAAGCAAGAAAAGACCACCGGACATCCCATCGCGCTTTACAGCCAATGAAGTACTTTCTGAAGTGTAGTCACTGTTGTAATGTAGGAAGCGCAGCAGCCAATTTGCACACAGCAAGCTCCCACGAACAGCAATGTGATAATGACCAGGTAATTTTTTTTTTTTAGTGATGCAGATTGAGGGATAAATATTGGCTAGAACACCAGGGATAACTCCCCTGCTCTTCTTTGAAATAGTGCCATAGGATCTTTTACGTCCACCTGAGAGAGCAGACGGGGCCTCGGTTTAACGTCTCATCCGAAAGACGGCACCTCCGACAGTGCAGCACACCCTCAGTACTTCACTGGAGTGTCAGCCTAGATTTTTGTGTTCAAGTCTCTGGAAATTTCCAGGTTGCAGTTTTTTTTCTTTCTATTGATAAAGTCTATTACGTTGGCTGAAATAAAAATGTTAATATCTGCAGGCTTGGCATTACTTAAATTTGATTTAAACTTAGTTCTTACTTTATTCAATCATGATGGTATAGATTTCTCGATGAAAAAAATATTCCTTTAAAGCACCAGTAGCCCACAAAAATTATGAATAAACAAGCAAAATCAGCCACACGGAAAAGGACCTCAAAATATTGTAAATCCTTAACTCTGTTTTCCTGCTCCTATTACAGCTGTGTAGGGAAAATGCTTGAATTGTGTTCTCAGAATGGAATTTCAGTTAAAAAAAAAATGGCCACAATATGGATTCAGTAGTTAAACAAAATGCTGGAAAATGGCTGGGAAAACAAAACTAATTAAGACTAAAATTCTTATTTAAATGTGACATTCCTCACCAATGATAAGACAGCTAACATTGAGACTGAGCGCAGGAATAACTCGTTAGTAGGACATAAATAATGCAATGCCCTATCTGACCCTGTCCTGTCTAAGACCCCTTTGTTAAAGAAATATTGGAAGTTCGGGGAGTAAATATTGAACATGGCATGCCGAGGTATCCGTGCCTCATTAACTTTGACATCTTCCAGATCCTTTATGTGTCTGTTAGAAATGAGTGACACCAAAAGAGGTGACTCCCCTTCAGATACATGTGTCAGCCAGCGTGTGTGAAAGGGTTTTTTCTTTGAATATAGGATATATTGATGAGTGCTTGGCATACCTCTCTTTAGTTTCTATTTGTCTTCCTTAAATGTAGTTTCTCCTTGTAGTTAGGAGAAGATTCTGTGTCTTTTTCTGTAGTAATCTTTACCAAACAGATGCGAAAGGTTACTTTTACAAGTACAAAATATAGCCAGGAGAGAGAGTAAGAGGTTATAAAACTCAGAATGTACGGCTACACTAGCCAGTTACAGGCAGTGATAAGTGTGTCACTTAACTGTAAAAGTGTCTGAGATCAAGAAAGCTGAGAGTTAAGCCAGCTAGCAGATACCATCACATGCATAAAATTGATTAATTTGGAATAGAGAATCAGAGTGGAACAGATAACCCTGCCAAAAAGGACACAATCAACCAGACGTTCCAGCAGCTGATGCCGTCATCCATGGGGAGGAAGCCCTGTTCCTGGGACTAAGGACAGGGTCACTGGCAAGGCTTGGAAGCTAAGCAGAGCCAGGCCTGGTTAGTACCTGGAGGGGTGACCATCAGGAAAGACCAGGTGCAGAAGGTCACAGAAGGAGCCCCGAGGAGGGGTGGTTGGTGAGAAGGTCACGGAAGGAGGAGCGGCTGGTGAGCAGGCCCGGGCGTTGGGCTGAAGATTGTCGGACAGGAGGAATGGTGGAAATGGAATGGCGGCGCGCACCGACGCAGCGGCTTTGCTTCTCCCAGTCATGGGAGCTTGCAAGATCACATTTCGTTGTTCATGTACTTGTGCAATGACAATAAAGTTGAATTATTATTATAACTCAACCACACATAAGGACTCACATGTCCTATAAGCTCTGGAACTATTGCTAACTACCAGCATATGGACTTTAACCTATCCAATAGAATGGTTATCCAATGCTGTCAACTTGTAAGCTATCTAAGGAGTTTTATCCTAGATTAGTCTCAACACAACTATAATTTGACAATTAATGCTGAAATACAGCACTGCACTGAATTGCCTTTACAACCTTTGTTTGCATTCCATTATGTAACTGTCTATTAACTATTAGTTATTCAATGTGCTAGGTAACCCTAACTATAACTATTTATATCTATTAATTGTTTATATGCTCCTTGGTTAATTTTAAGAACTGATAATTGTGATTTTGGAGTTAATAAATAGTTGTTAATGTATGACTTGCTGTCTGACTTCTTATTTGATGGTTTGGTAAGAAAGGGTAAATTCATTTCATTTACTCCAGTATTTGTAAAGAAAGTACCATCTCCTTCCATCGGAATTAAAAGAAATCAAAAATCAAAATATTGCAGATGCTGGAAACTTAAAATAAAAATCAAAAATGCTGAAAACACTTACCAGATCAGGCCACATCTATGGAGAGAAGAGGGTAGGATTAACATTTCAGGTCAATGACCTTTCATCAGGACCAGAGCTGTTTTAGATGAACAGTTTATAAGGAGGAACAGACATGGGGAAAAGGGGCGGGGAGAGAAAGAAAAAGTGTTCTGTGATTCGGTGGAGGACAGAAGATGATTAAATGACAGAAGTGGTTTTCTGTCATTTAATCATCCAATTTACAAATAATAGGATTTGTTCCACGAACATCTTCAAATAATTTTTTTTGACAACAGTGATTTTTTCCAGTCCTCAAAGGAGTTGCACCCTTTAATTTAGCATTAATGGTAATTAAATCGATTTGGTAATATGAATTACAAGAACAACGCAAGCACAAATTAAATATCTTCCCCCCCAGTCGCTCTCTCTCTTTCCCCCCAGTCGCTCTCTCTCTCTCTTCCAACAACAACATGCCCTCGAAAAAGCCTCGGCACCGCCGGGCACTTCAGCTAGTATTTATATATTTAAGTCATCTTGTTAAAATTCTAAATGAAGCAATTTGGCCAATCCATCAGTATCTGGAAAGAGAAATACAGCTCTTTAAATATATTACAACATTAATGTAATGTAGGAAACGCAGCAGCCAATTTGCACACAGCAAGCTTCCACAAACAATGTGATAATGACCAGATAATCTGTTTTTGTGATGTTAATTGAGGGATAAATATTGTCCCCAGGACACCGGGGAGAACTCCCCTGCTCTTCTTCGAAATAATGCTCGTCGCATGTTTTACATCCAC
Source organism: Somniosus microcephalus (assembly GCF_052327205.1). Lineage (NCBI taxonomy): Eukaryota > Metazoa > Chordata > Chondrichthyes > Squaliformes > Somniosidae > Somniosus > Somniosus microcephalus. Next base: position 32,860,365 of record NC_141018.1, read on the forward strand.
CTGAGAGAGCAGACAGGGCTCCTTGTCCCTTGTCAAGTCTCTTCCCACCTACATCCGCGACTCTTCCGACGCCCTCCACCACTTTAACAGTTTCCAGTTTCCCGGCCCCAACCGCCTCCTTTTCACAATGGCCGTACAATCCCTCTACGCCTCCATCCCCCACCAGGATGGCCTGAGGGCGCTCCGCTTCTTCCTTGAACAGAGGCCCAACCAGTCCCCATTCACCACCACCCTCCTCTGCCTGGCTGAACTTGTTCTCACATTGAACAACTTCTCAAAATAACAACAGAAAATGCTGGAAAAACTCAGCAGGTCAGGCAACATCAGTGGAGAGAAATTTGAGTTGACGTTTCGGGTCGAACCCTTCTTCAAAACTGGAAAGAAAAGAAAATAGATCGAAGGCAGGGCTGCGATCGGACAAAAGAAGTGAAAGAAACAAAAGAAGTAAAAGAGCTAGACGAGATGGTAATAGGCTGAGATTGGGTGTAAAGTGTACTGGCAGGGCAAGAGATAGCTGCCAGGTGTGAGAGAGAAACAAAAGGAAAGGCGGGGGGGGGGGAAGGAGTAGAAAAATTACAAGAAAAAATGTGTAATAGGGGCCGAGGTTATGATCTGAAATTGTTGAACTCGATATTGAGTCCGGAAGACTGCAGAGTGCCTAATCGGAAGATGAGGTGCTGTTCCTCGAGTTTACGTTGAGCTTCCGTGGAACAATACAAGAGGCCAAGGGCGGTGAGGTCTGAGTGGGAATGGAGCAGAGAATTAAAATGACAGGCGACCGGAAGCTCGGGGTCACCCTTACGGACTGAACGGAGGTGTTCTGCAAAGCGGTCACCCAATCTGCGTTTGGTCTCCCCAATGTAGAGGAGACTGCATCGTGAGCAGCGAATACAGTATACTAGATTGCGAGAAGTACAAGTAAATCGCTGTTTCACCTGGAAGGGGTATTTGGGGCCCTGGACAGTGGGAAGTGGGGAGGTATAAGGGCATGTGTTGCATCTCCTGTGCTTGCACGGGAAGGGGTGTTGGGGGCGATAGAGGAGTGGACTAGGGTGTCGCGGAGGGAGCAGTCCCTATGGAATGCTGAAAGGGGAGGTGAGGGGAAGATGCGTTTGGTGGTGGGATCATGCTGGAGGTGGCGGAGGATGATCCGTTGAATGTGGAGTCTGGTGGGGTGAAAGGTGAGGACAAGGGGAACTCTATCGTGGTTCCGGGAGGGAGGGGCAGGGGTGAGGGCAGAAGTGCAGGAGATAGAACTGACACGGTCGAGGGCAGTGTTAACCACGGTAGAGGGGAATCCTCGGTTGCGGAAAAAGGAAGACATGTCGGAAGCACTGGTGTGGAAGGTGGCATCGTCGGAGCAGATACGGCGGAGACGGAGAAACTGGGAGAATGGAATAGAGTCCTTACAGGAAGCGGGGTGGGAGGAAGTGTAGTCCAGGTAGCTGTGGGAGTCAGTGGGCTTGTAGTGAATATTGGTCAATGACCTATCCCCAGAGATGGAGACGAAGAAGTCGAGGAAGGGAAGGGAAGAGTCAGAGATGGACCATGTGAAGGTGAGAGAAGGGTGGAAATTGGAGGCAAAGTGAAAGAAATTGTCAAGTTCGGGGCGAGAGCAGGAAACGGCACCGATACAGTCATCAATGTATCGGAAAAAGAGGTGAGGGAGGGGACCCGAGTAGGGCTGGAACAAAGATTGTTCCACATAGCCCACGAAAAGGCAGGCATAGCTAGGACCCATGCGGGTACCCATGGCAACACCTTTGATTTGGAGGAAATGAGTGGAGTTAAAGGAGAAGTTGTTCAATGTGAGAACAAGTTCAGCCAGGCGGAGGAGGGTGGTGGTGGATGGGGACTGGTCGGGCCTCTGTTCAAGGAAGAAGTGGAGCGCCCTCAGGCCATCCGGGTGGGGGGTGGAGGTGTAGAGTGATTGTACGTCCATGGTGAAAAGGAAGCGGTTGGGGCCAGGAAACTGGAAACTGTTAAAGTGCCGGAGGGAGTCCGAAGAGTCGCGGATGTAGGTGGGAAGAGACTGGACAAGGGGAGAAAAGATAGAGTCAAGATAGGAAGAGATAAGTTCCGTGGGGCAAGAACAGGCTGAAACGATGGGTCTACCAGGGCAGTCCTGTTTGTGGATCTTGGGAAGGAGGTAGAAGCGGGCTGTGCGGGGTTGAGGAACTATGAGGTTGGTGGCAGCGGGGGGAAGATCTCCAGAGGAGATGAGGTCAGTGACAGTCTTGGAAACGGTGGTTTGATGTTCGGTAGTGGGGTCATGGTCCAGATGGAGGTAGGAGGAGGTGTCGGAGAGTTGGCATTCAGCTTCCACTAGGTAGAGGTCAGTACGCCAAACAACAACAGCACCACCCTTGTCAGCGGGTTTAATGACAATGTCAGGGTTGGATCTAAGAGAATTCTCCTTTGACTCCACTCACTTCCTCCAAGTCAAAGGTGTTGCTATGGGAACCCGCATGGGTCCTAGCTGTGCCTGCCTTTTCGTGGGATATGTGGAACACTCTTTGTTCCAGTCCTACTCAGGTCCCCTTACTCATCTCTTTTTCCGGTACATTGATGACTGTATCGGTGCCGTTTCCTGCTCTCGCCCTGAACTAGAAAATTTAACTCACTTTGCTTCCAATTTCCACCCTTCCCACACTTTCACATGGTCCATCTCCGACTCTTCCCTTCCTTTCCTCGACTTCTCCGTCTCCATCTCTGGGGATAGGCTATTGACAAACATTCACTACAAGCCCACTGACTCCCACAGCTACCTGGACAACACTTCCTCCCACCCCGCTTCCTGTAAGGACTCTATTCCATTCTCCCAGTTTCTCCGTCTCCGCCGCATCTACTCTGACGATGCCACCTTCCATACTAGTGCTTCCGACATGTCTTCCTTTTTCCTCAACCAAGGATTCCCCTCTACTGTGGTTGACACGGCCCTTGACCGTGTCCGTTCTATCTCCCGCACTTCTGCCCTCACCTCTTCCCCTCCCTCCCGGAACCACGATAGAGTTCCCCTTGTCCTCACCTTTCACCCCACCAGACTCCACATTCAACGGATCATCCTCCGCCACCTCCAGCATGATCCCACCACCAAACACATCTTCCCCTCACCTCCCCTTTCAGCATTCCATAGGGACTGCTCCCTCCGCGACACCCTAGTCCACTCCTCTATCGCCCCCAACACCCCTTCCCGTGCAAGCACAGGAGATGCAACACATGCCCTTATACCTCCCCACTTCCCACTGTCCAGGGCCCCAAACACCCCTTCCAGGTGAAACAGCGATTTACTTGTACTTCTTGCAATTTAGTATACTGTATTCGCTGCTCACGATGTGGTCTCCTCTACATTGGGGAGACCAAACGCAGATTGGGTGACCGCTTTGTGGAACAACTCCGTTCAGTCCGTAAGGGGGACCCCAAGTTCCCGGTGGCCTGTCACTTTAATTCACCGCCCCATTCCCACTCAGACCTCTCCATCCGTGGCCTCTTGCACTGTTCCACGGAAGCTCAGCGTAAGCTCGAGGAACAGCACCTCATCTTTCGATTAGGCACTTTACAGCCTTCTGGACTCAACATAGAGTTCAACAATTTCAGATCATAACCTCGGCCCCAATCATATATATATATTTTATCCACACCTTTGTTCTGTTCTTCTCTCCCACAGGGCAGCTGTCTTCCATTCTGCCAGTACAATTCACACTTCATCTAAAGCCATCCTTTGTTTCTTAACCTGTCCCATTACCATCTCCTCTCGCCTTGAATATCTCTTAATGTCTTTTAATCTCTCCTGTCTTCTATCCTATCACAGGCCTTTCCTTTTGTTCTTTCATCCCCTCCCCCATTTCCCAGCCCCTACACTTGCTTAAAAATCTGTTCCATTTCCTGCTTTTTCCAGTTCTGACGAAAGGTCATCGACCTGAAACGTTAACTCTGTTTCTCTCTTCACAGATGCTGCCTGACCTGCTGAGTATCTCCAGCATTTTCGGTTTTTATTTTAGAGCAGACAGGGCCTTGGTTGTAATGTCTCATTCAAAAGACGGCACCTCCGACAGTGCCGCACTCCCTCAGTACTGGCACTGGGAGTGTCAGCCTAGATTTTTGTGCTCAAGTCTCTGGAGTGGGACTTGAACCAACCTAGTCTTCGAGGACTGGGGGCATAGTCTAAAAATTAGAGCCAGACCTTTCAGGAGTGAAATTAGGAAACACTTCTACACACAAGGGGTTGTAGAAGTTTGGAACTCTCTACTGCAAACGGCAATTGATGCTAGAGTAATTGTTAATTTAAAATCTGAGATTGATAGCTTTTTGTTAACAAAAGGTATTAAGGGATGTGGTCAAAGGCGGGTATATGCAGTTAGGTCGCAGATCAGCCATGATCTCACTGAGTGGCAGAACAGGCTCAAGGGGCTGAATGGCCTACTTCTGTTCCTATCTTCCTATCAACCTTCTTAGAGGAAATAGTCAGCCTAGATTTTTGTGCTCAAGTCTCTACATAGGAGATACGGCACAGAAACAGGCCATTCGGCCCAACTAGTCCATGCTGGTGTTTATGCTCCACTCGAGCCTCCTCCCGTCTTTCCTCATCTAAATCTATCAGCATGACCCTTTATTCCCTTCAATGAGATATGCTTATCCAGCCTCCCCTTAAATGCATTCATAATCTTCGCCTCAACCATTCCCTGTGGTAGCGAGATCCACATTCTCACCACCCTCTGGGAAAAGAAGTTTCTTCTGAATTCCCTATTGGATTTCTTGAGCAGTTTCTTCTGAATTCCCCATTTGAGTTCTTGATAAGTTGGGTGATTGGGCAGATGCAGTATAATGTGGATAAATGCGAGGCTATCCACTTTGGTGGCAAAAACAGGAAGGCAGATTATTATCTGAACGGCAATAGATTGGGAGAAGGGAAAGTGCAACGAGACCTGGGTGTCCTTGGGCACCAGTCACTGAAGGTAAGCATGCAGGTGCAGCAGGCGGTTAAGAAGGCAAATGGTATGTTGGCCTTCGTAGCGAGAGGGTTCGAGTACAGGAACAAGGATGTCTTGCTGCAGTTGTACAGGGCCTTGGTGAGACCACACCTTGAGTATTGTGTGCAGTTTTGGTCGCCTTATCTGAGGAAGGGTGTTCTTGCCATGGAGGGAGTGCAGCGAAGATTCACCAGACTGATACCTGGGATGGCAGGAATGACATATGAGGAGTGATTGGGTCGATTGGGCTTATACTCGCTGGAGTTTAGAAGAATGAGAGGGGATCTCATTGAAACTTATAAAATTCTAACAGGACTAGACAGACTAGATGCAGGAAGGATGTTCCCGATGGTCGGGGAGTCCAGAACCAGGGGTCACAGTCTAAGGATAAGGGGTAAGCCATTTAGGACAGAGATGAGGAGGAATTTCTTCACCCAGAGAGTGGTGAACCTGTGGAATTCTCTACCACAGAAGGCAGTTGAGGCCAAGTCTTAAATATATTCAAGAAGGAGTTAGATATATTTCTTAAGGCTAAAGGGATCAAGGGATATGGGGAGAAGGCAGGGACAGGGTACTGAGTTTGGATGATCAGCCATGATCACATTGAATGGCGGAGCAGGCTCGAGGGGCTGAATGGCCTACTCCTGCTCCTATCTTCTATGTTTCTTTTGAATTCCCAATCTGATTTCTCTGGAGTGGGACTTGAACCCACAACCTTCAGTGCTACCCACTAAAAAGTACAAAATAGAGGAAAAAAAACACAACTGTCAGTGCAATCATTCAATGAACTTGCACTGAGGTGCCAGTGGCCCCAAAGAGTTTGTCTACATTGGCTACTGCAGCTGCAGCGCCCCCTACCAGTCTCCGGGCAGGAGTGGGGCCCGGGCTGGCCGCCGGAAGTGACGGCGGGAGCCTGACAACCGGGCGGTTGGAGGCTGAGGTAAGATGGAGAGGGAGAAAGGGGGTTTTGGGGAGAGTCCCCCAGTTCCTCACGGTAACCCGGGGCTTTGGGGAGAGCTTCCCCAGCTCTTCAGTGTAACCCGCTTCTCGGGGCAGCCTGTGGAGCCGCCTCTGTCGGTTATTCCCCGGGAGAGGAGGAGGATGATGTGTGTGTGAGAAAAGTGCAGGATCACAATTTGTCGTCGAAAGCCAGCTGAAACCTTCCGCAGTTATTTTTTTGCAGTCATTTTTTAGAAAAAAGTTATTTTGCCTTTAAAATAATGTATATTTTTTCCCTGTTAAATTTTTGTCCTGGTTAAAAAAAATTTTTTTTATCATTGTAATTTTTCTCCAATTAAGTTGCTTTTTATTTTCTGTAAATATTTTTAAATTTTTGTCCTGGTTAAAATTAATTTTTTTTACCATTGTAATTTTTCTCCAATTAAGTTGCTTTTTATTGTCTGTAAATATTTTTAAAAATTGCTATTTCTGTGCAAATTCCTAGAATATTTAATATAAAGCTGAAATGCATAATCACATACCTGTTATTGAACCTTTTGATTTTTGTAACCACTGGCAGATGTCCCTCCTCTGCATGTACAGCACAAAACGTGTGTATAAAATATTATAATCTACAGAACTAACTAATGTAAAGATTATTGTACCATACTTCTAACTAACTATACTTGTACGGGACACTAATATCTATTTATACTGACAACTGCAAATGGGAAAATTCTGACTTTCCACAGTGGTCTGTTCTGCAGTCGTCAGTAAATGTGCCTCAGGGTTGGATGGTCAGAAATTGGAACAGATTTCCACAAAACATTACCTAAAAATAAACTATAAAGTAGATGTTTTAAAGAAAGCAAATGTCTGGCTGTGAGTTTAAGACTATTTTAGTCTGTGTTCTATTGACATTCATAAGCTACAGTTTATGATGATTTCAGTGCATACATTTATATGAAGCCTTGCTACATTGAATTGTCTCAATGCTTCACACAATGAATTGCTCTTTAAATGTAGAGACTGGCATGTAAATTTACATAGACGATAGGTAAGTTTTGGAGATGTGTCTGGCATACTTCAGGTGTCATGCATGCCTGTGTCACAGTTTAAAAATAAGTAAAAGTTTAAAAAATTCAATCCTCAAGCTTAGGAGAAACTAGTTGGTTTCTTCTAACATCGGGGTGGAATTCAAAATTTACAAGCGGCTACCAATTTAGAGAAACTTCTCCAACCACTAGCCCCAAATTGGCCTCAGGATATGCTTATTTACAACAATTAAGACTGTGGCCCGAAAGGGACACAGGAGGTTGGATGCAGCTCTGCCTTAAAAAAAAACAGCTTGTGCTCCACTTACTGTGAGTAGTGCCGTGGGAGATCTGCCGAGTATCTCTTGAGGAAAAACTCAGTCTGCTGACACACACTGAAGCATGACCAATTGCCGCTGCCAGTGTGGAGTTGTGTGCCAGCAGGAGTCGGAGCCTGTGGATGAGGGAAAGGGGAACATAAATCTAAGGTGACTTCAGTTTGGGTCAGGTGATGTATACTAATGATACTTGTCAGTCACTGCTGTCTCAGGTGGACGTAAAAGATCCCACGGCACTATTTCGAAGAAGAGCAAGGCAGTTATCCCCAGTGTCCTGGCCAATACTTATCCCTCAACCGACGTACCAAAAAAAGCAGATTATCTGGTAATTTTCATATTGCTGTTTGTGGGAGCTTGCTGTGTGCAAATTGGCTACCTCGTTTCCCACATTACAACAGTGACTCCACTTCAAAAATACCTCATTGGCTGTAAAGCACTTTGAGATGACCGGTGGTCGTGAACGGCGCTACATAAATGCAAGTCTTTCTTTTGCTCAGCTACTGTGCATGCAAATTTCTTCCTCCAATAAATATTTTTAGCTTGTGCATGTTTTCAAGAATAAAAATTACTCCAAAGTCTGTCTCAAGGCAATAATCTATCTCTGTTAAGGCGCATTGATAAATGGAAGCTATGCCACGGGAAGCAATAAATTAAGTAATATATTAACTCAAGTGAACAGGGAATGATAAATTTCTAACACTGTACCCTTCTGCCTCTCATTATGTGTTCTATTTATAATCATTTTTCTGTTTTTCTTCTGGCAGTAAGCATTGGCTTGTGTAGTTTTTAAACCATACATGTCTAGTGGAACTGTGTGCAGCTGTTGAACTGACTGTTGAAATTTAGGCTTCTCTCCAACATGTTTTGCTCATGCCCCACAACAAAAAGTGAGCTTCCACAGGCAAGCCTGCGCTTTTTTTTTTTGACTCAAAATTTAACCTTGTGCTTGAAGTTTATGATCTAGCAATGCCTCAGGGCAGACAACCAGTCCTTATACCATTGGAGCATACACCAGAAATGGTACAGCTTATGCACCGTGCCCTCCAGTTCGCTCCAAACCTGTGGAAAACACCATGTTGAATCCTGGAATCATACAGCACAGAAGGAGGCCATTCGGCCCAGTCAGCCTACAGGGAGGAGGTCCAGCATCTCGTGAAGTGGTGCGCCGATAACAACCTGGCCATTAACATCAAGAAAACCAAAGAAATCATTGTGGACTTCAGGAAGTCTAAAGGCGGAAGTCACACCCCCATCCACATCAATGGGGCTGTGGTGGAAAGGGTGGACAGCTTTAAGTTCCTCGGAGTCCACATCATGGAAGACCTCTCCTGGTCGCTCAATACCTCCTCTCTGGTGAAGAAGGCCCAGCAGCGCCTATATTTCCTAAGGAGGCTGAAGGGATGTAACCTGTCACCCCTGATCCTCTCTAACTTTTACCGCTGCACAATAGAGAGCATCCTGACAAACTGTATCACAGTATGGTATGGCAGCTGTAGCTACTATGACTGGAAAGCCCTGCAGCGGGTAGTCAAAACTGCCCAACGCATTACCGGCACCCGGCTACCGACCATAGAGCACATATACCAGAAACGCTGTTTACGGAGGTCACGGTCCATCATCAAAGACCCTACCCACCCCAGCCACAGTCTGTTCGCCCTCCTGCCATCTGGGAGACGCTACAGATGCATTCGCACCCGAACGACCAGATTTAGGAACAGCTTCTTTCCCAGGGCTGTCATCCTACTGAACTCCACAAATAAACTCTAAAGCCTGCACATCTGCCAATGCACTTTATTATGGTTATGTTGATGTTAATGTATTACAAGCCAAATGTATGTTGAATGTTTAAATGTCTTAATCTAAATGTACACTCTTGGGAGCCGCAAGCCTACATTTCGTTGTACTGCACTTGTGCACTAACAATGACAATAAAAGTTGATTTGATTTTGATTTTGATTTGATTTGATAAGAACTACTAATTGAGTTTATTATTGTAAGAAGTGAAACGGTACAAAAGCAAGAATAAAATCAGCCAATAACATAAAAAATGCACTGCACCATCTGTTCCCCAAAACACAAGTTTCAAATCCTTACCCATTCTCTTCAGTAATTTGTGAAGACTGTGAGACGATAGCAGCACAGCAAAATATGAAACTGAGGATCATAAGGGATTAAATTTAATTCTATCACTTTGCTTTGATGTATAATCTAGTATAAAGGTTGAAATGTGTATCCTTTCCAAGTAATCTGAAACTGTCCCTTTTTAAAATACTTCCTGCAGATGTAACTAAACTGACAATTACAGTCTGTTCAACAGGACCTCGCTGAATTAGATCCGGGTTCCAAAGAAATGTCTGTGTAAATCCCTCAGAAGTCAATCACTTTTTAACAATGCAAATTAAATTTGGTTTTCAACATGCAATGCCAGGTGTAGATTTCACTGCCTGTCTGTTCCTGATCTAAAATCAGAGGCGTTCTTAATTGTAGCAGCTATGGCTTTTCTCTTTAAACACTTCCTAAATCAAGCTACAAATTCATGTCAAAAACTGTAGGAATTCTTGCAATTTGAAACTGGCTAGCTCCTATAATCCATCGTGACCTATTGGAGTTGTGCAGGGTCTTGCCATCCTCTTGTATTTTTTCATCTTTTCCTTTGGAAAAGGATCGAATATTTGCCCCCTTGCCCTGATGACTGGTGAATATTGTACTCCCATTGGTCAATTGCCTGGGCTGGCAACAGCACAATTTGTTTTCAAGCCCTGTTGTGATAATGGCCAACACTTTTCACATCCTTTGTAATTGTTGATAGTGTTGAGGTTTTTGTAACCTATAACTTGGTATTATTCATTTTGTTACTGCTCTTACGTATTTCATGAGTAAAGCAGTTACTGATTTGGTTTTATTCGTAACAATGTCGACTTACTGAACATTAGTTTTGAATGAGCTGTAGATGTTCTTCATTCCTGCAGGCTGCGCTTTGTACTAGTATCAGGCTAGCTGATAAGGGAATTGAGGGTTACGGGGAGCGGGCAGGGAAGTGGACGTGAGTCTAGATTCGGATCAGCCATGATCCTATTGAATGGCGGAGCAGGCCCGAGGGGCCGTATGGCCTACTCCTGCTCCTACTTCTTATGTTAGGCTGGGTTATGGCTATTCATTGTTGACATTAGAATAGCCCTGAAAGCAGGTTGTCCTCCTGTCCTCTTGACCAAAATGCTGAACTTTCTAATCGCTCTTCTGCAATAATAATTCTTCTAATTCATTCTAACGTGCTTCTTCCCCCTTCCACAGAGAGTTCAATGTTGGCCCGCATTGGCTCAGAAAGACGCAACTTGGAAAACAGGCGAGGTGAACACAAAAAGGAGTGTTGCCTTCATAAAAAGTAATTGTACAGAGATGATTAAAAAAAAATAAGCTCCAAGTTTGAAATGACACAAGCCTTTAATTTTTCTGCAGCCACTTCTGATATTGAAGCCTACTTGACAGAAGATGCAGTTCCAGGTGTTTGTGAGCTGGACTTTTATTGTGTTGTGCTCTGCACACATTCATCATAAACATGAGCCGGTTGTTGCTGAGGACCACTATGTGGATGGTGAACACAGCCCAGAGTTCGATAGGGAAGTCCTATTCGGCGGAGAGGTAGGAAATTCCATTCTGTCCTATTGTCATTAAAATGGAAGGGGGAATATCATAAAATTAATCGTTTAAAAATGTTAAATTTTTGCAGTTTGAAATTTTTTTTATTTTTAAGAATCTAATCTATTCGTTCTCTCCAACTTTTCCAATTTTTCCCCCATTTCATTTCTCTTCTAAATGACATCTTGATAATTACATATGCAAAATAATTAATTTAAAAAAATATATAGTACAAGGTTTGTTTGAAAATATAGAAGCTAAAATAATTGACGGGCAAAATCTGAAAATTTGACCACCATTTATTAATTTAATGATTAGAGAGGAACAAGCTCTAGGAAAGACTAACCACAGAGAGTTATTTAACTTTCAGATGCCTTAAATAGATTGTGGCATCAAATGCATTTGTTTTGTCTGTTTGGCTTGCATAGGCCAATCAATGGGGAATTAAAGTAAGTATTTTTGCTTACGGTGCAGTCATTTCGAGAGATCTCCTGATCTCACCTGTAAGTCTTTAGTAAACATCTGATTGGTTTACACCAAAATAGAGATAGATATGTCATTTTTAAGTGCGACATTATAAATAACTGCACAATTAGACAGCGTACAGTAGTGTGGCGGTTATGGTACATATCTCAACATGGCTGACTTCAGCGCTGCTCTGATGGCACCCAATCCCTTTTAATCTCGGAAGCATAGCAGAGTTAGGCTGGGTTAGAACTTGCCTGGAGTGCTCTTGGGAATACCTGGTACAATAGGCTACTTCAGCAACCAGCGGGCACCACAGGGTATAGAATGTCTCCTAGATGCTGATAAAATAATTTAATTGTTGAGGTAATATCTATTTTGTTCTGTTGCTTCATTGAGCAAGTTAGTTTAATTGGATATTTTTGTTTTTTTATTATATTAGTAGGGCACATGTTGCAATAATTTTATGTTTTTGTTTGGTGACACTGGGGCAACTCCATGTCACTCCTATTGGTTCAGTGGAAAAAAAGGCTCAGAGAAAAGTAATAATGAAAGCTGCTGGATTGTTATATAAACCGAACTGGTTTACTAATGCCCTTCAAGAAAGTGAACCTGCTACTTCTGTCAAGTTTGGTCCACACGCAGTCTCCAGTCGCGCACAATGTGGTTGGTTTTTAATACCCTCTGAAGTGGCGTAGCAAGCCAAGGCAACTAGGGATGGGCACTAAATGTGGTCTTGACAGCATTACCCACATTTCTAAGAACAAATAAAGCAGAAAGTAGTCAACTTTAATGGGACAATGCTGTTGTTTTTGTGGTATACCATACCACTATGCTACTGGGCTGCACAAAATAACCAGTTTTTCCACCATAAGAAAAACAATCCAGAATTGCTACCAATGAACCAGTTTGGGCTGCTTTCCAATTTCCAGTCTGTGCCTAAACCGTTCCATTCCATTTTGATTTTTTTTTCTGTACCATATACACAGGAGGGAGATTCTGGTACTGATAACCAACCTAATGTCAACCCCAACCTGACAAAAGACATGTCCTGTATAAAGTACAGGTATAAAGTCCAAGTTATTTGTGTACCTCAAGGGCTTCTATGGGGAATTCGTTCTTACTTCCATTCATAGATAGATGGTGAGTGAGAGTTTTGCCTACCATGAGCTATTCGTGTGTTTGTTTTTTCATTTTATTTCCCAGAAAGAAGCTGGGGAGTTTGCCAAGCTGAACCCTGAGGAGCAACAAGCCCGGCTCAAATCCCTCATCAAGAAGATGGATGCAAATGCAGATGGCTTTATAACTAAAGGTGAGAAACTGTTTAGTTACCAATCCTATAATGAGCGCTGAAATGACTTGCCATTGACTTAAAGTTCACGTTTGACGTAAGTATCTTACTGCATATAGTATTTAATTTCCATTTATATCACAGAACCCCTTGAAATGATTCTGTAGTAGCCTGGAACTGCTGCTGGGGAATCTTTTCACGCGATATTCCATAGCAACAGACAGATGATTGTGCATGCACATTCTTGCACATACAGTGATGTTTGAAAGCTGCGATTCACAACCGTACTTTTCCAGCTGGTGAACGTTCTGAGTTATAATTAAATCAATAGTGTACGAGCATTGTGTTATTATACATATGTGACCTTTTCACATCTTGCCAGTCCTTCATCCCTATAGAACGAGAGTCTAACATGTTGTAATTGTAAATAAATGATAATTATGCTACCAGGTGGTGAATACAACATGTAAACCCAACTGCATAACACAAAAGCGTTATTGTGAAATATTGAACAAATGAAAGGTATGATAAATGGCTTCCGATCCTGCAGTGAGAGGACAAGTCCATTCGGACTGCTGGGATATAGGGAGAAGTGCATGCAAAAAAAAAAATGCTGTTTTCAGATGAAATTCATCTCGGACTTTTACAACTCGCTGGAAATCGGACAGCTGCACCTTCTTTACAAGTCACTCTTGTTTGCTACAGATGAGCTTAGTGGATGGATCCAGCAGTCATTCAGATATTATGCCACAGAGGAGAGCAAAGAGCAGTTTCCAGACCATGACCTGGATGGCAATGGAGTTGTTACATGGGAAGAGTACAACATTCACAGTTATGACCGAGTCCTGGATTATGATGAGAATACTCCACTGGATGATGAAGAGGAGGAATCCCTCAGACAGGTGAGAGAAGGAAGTTTATCCAATTCAGGTTTCATGTTCACTACAATTTTTTTTTTAAAGTGGAATCAAACATGAAGTTAATTTTTAATTATCAATGAAACATAAAATAAATTGCTCTGTCTTGCCATAGATTTTCAATGGTGTACTTAATGTTTGGATTTCAGTATTGCAGGCAATGTTCCCTCTAATTTATTTTGGGTGCGCGACCCCTTTAACGGGCTGCGTGGCCCACTCAAATTTCTGCGCATGCACGGCTTATCCATTGTAAAGCCGGTAAGCGGCCTGCGCGGTCGCGTATCTTAACAGAACATTGGTTCCAGGATGTTGAGACTTCGAGTATGTATTTTTCCTTTATTGCTGTAGTGCAGGGTTATTCTCAAACTTTCTGTCAAGTCATCACAATCCCATGTACAGGAAACTTTGTGATATCCGGCACCGACGGGACCGAGCTGTTGCCGTCCCATCAAAACTGCCGGACAAACCAGCGCTAATATTGAAACATACGGCTCCGTATCTGGCAACAAACCCTGTTGCGCTTCTAAACAGTCGACCGTACCTTGCAAGCGTCTCTGTAGCTTAGCAACAGCTTCAGCGAGACCTTGCAGAGCCTGACTGGTGGAAAAAAAAGCAACGAGAAGAAAAAAAACCTAATGAAATGGCTCCTGATTTTTGCCGGTGGGTCGAGCATTCCGGACAGTTAACCTCCGGATAAACCAAAGTTTCCTGTAGTGTCTTTCTTTAGGTCCATTCACAGCACTGCTCCAACAAGTGCCTCACTGTAGTTTAGTTGGTAGAACTCTTACCCCTGGACAGAAGGTTGTGGGGTTAAGCCCCACATCACGAGTTTGATCTCATAATCTAAGCTGACACTCCAGTGCAGTACTGAAGGAGGGCTGCCTTGCCAGATGTGTTAAATTATTCAGGTAAGACATAGAACAGGTTAGGTGATTGGCAAATGCACTATAATGTGGATAAATGTGAGGTTATCCACTTTGGTGCCAAAAACAGGAAGGCACATTATTATTTGAATGGCAATAGATTGGGAGAAGGGAAGTGCAAAGAGACCTGGGTGTTCTTGTGCACCAGTCGCTGAAGGTAAGCATGCAGGTGCAGCAGGCGGTTAAGAAGGCAAATGGTATGTTGGCCTTCGTAGCAAGAGGGTTCGAGTACAGGAATAAGGATGTCTTGCTACAGTTGTACAGGGCCTTGGTGAGACCGCACCTTGAGTATTGTGTGCAGTTTTGGTCACCTTATCTGAGGAAGGACGTTCTTGCCATGGAAGGAGTGCAGCGAAGATTCACCAGGCTGATACCTGGGATGGCAGGAATGACGTATGAGGAGAGATTGGGTCGATTGGGCTTCTACTCACTGGAGTTTAGAAGATTGAGAGGGGATCTCATCGAAACCTATAAAATTCTAACAGGACTAGACAGACTAGATGCTGGAAGGATGTTCCCGATGGTCGGGGAGTCCAGAACCAGGGGTCACAGTCTAAGGATAAGGGGTAGGACATTTAGGACTGAGATGAGGAGGAATTTCTTCACCCAGAGAGTGGTGAACCTGTGGAATTCTCTGCCACAGAGGGCGGTGGAGGCCAGTTCATTAAATATATTCAAGAAAGAGTTGGATATATTTCTTAAGGCTAAAGGGATCAAGGGATATGGGGAGAAGGCAGGGACAGGGTACTGAATTTGAATGATCAGCCATGATCTCATTGAATGGCGGAGCAGGCTCGAAGGGCCGAATGGCCTACTCCTGCTCCTATCTTCTATGTTTCTATGTAACTGCCTGTTCAGGTAAGATCTTATTTGAAGAACAGAAAGTACTTTTGGGATGTTGGCCAACATGCCTCCCTCAACCAAAAACAAATTAACTTATTTATCTCATTACTGTTTGTGGCACCGTGCTGTGTTGAAAATGGCTGCTGAGGTTGCCTACACAATTGTCACTGAACTTCAAAGTAATAAATTGCATGTGAAGCATTTTGAGATGTTTCTGAGAGATAAGGTGCTCTAAAAATACAGAGAGTTGAATGCATGGCTGTGCCGTGATTTCTCACAGGGAGTATGTCACTCCAGGCAGTTGAATGTTGGAAGGGCAGGCTGTTTTCCATAGGAAGCCAGGGAAAAAATCTTTTAGGATTAATGGTTCTACTAAAACTATGGGTCTGAGGAGAGGGAATGTTACTGAATTCCAGCTATGACAACATCCTACACTACATGGCCTGTGGATGGAGAGCCAGAAACAAAGAGCATCAGCCCATTGCCGCTGCTTTAGTGGCTATCATAAATCGTCATATATTGATCACATATCTGCGGCATAACTAAGACCGCCTATTTCCGTCTCCGCCATTGCCTCTGCTCATCCGCTGCTGAAACCCTCATCCATACCTTTGTTACCTCTAGACTTGACTATTCCAACGCACTCCTGGCTGGCCTCCCACATTCCACCCTACGTAAACTTGAGGTCATCCAAAACTCGGCTGCCCGTGTCCTAACTCGCACCAAGTCCCGTTCACCCATCACCCCTGTGCTTGCTGACCTACATTGGCTCCCGGTTAAGCAACGCCTCAATTTCAAAATTCTCATCCTTGTTTTCAAATCCCTCCATGGTCCTCGTCCCTCCCTATCTCTGTAATCTCCTCCAGCCCCACAACCCCCCCTGAGATATCTGCGCTCCTCTAATTCTGCCCTCTTGAGTATCCCTGATTATAATCGCTCCACCTTTGGTGGCCGTGCCTTCTGTTGCCTGGGCCCTAAGCTCTGGAATTCCCTGCCTAAACCTCTCCGCCTCTCTACCCCTGTAAGACGCTCCTTAAAACCTACCTCTTTGACCAAGCTTTTGATCACCTGCCCTACTTTCTCCTTGTGTGGCTCGGTGTCAAATTTTTTGTCATATAATACTCCAGTGAAGCGCCTTGGGACATTTTACTACATTAAAGGTGCTATAAAAATACAAGTTGTTGTTGTCATGACTGAGAAGCTAAGAACAGTATATAAAGATATAGGGGTAGCGTATCCGTTAGGTTGCGCTGGTTTTTCCAGTGCAATTTTCCTAAAATTTGCCAAACCAGCGTAAATAATCGAGGAATTTCAAGCACAAGTTACGTCCAGCACAATTCGGGTTTCCCCGATTTTTTGCGCTGGTTTGAAAACGTCGCATTAGAAGAAGGTCCCGTCCACAAAACTGGCCATGCCCCCAGATCGAATTAATCAGCATGGCGAGTTTCAGCTAATTGTGCCCGTTTGCGGCCTTTGAGGAGGCTCTTTAAAATTAAGCTCTTTTTTAGGCACTAATAGGCACCCTTTAAAAGTTTTTAAATATTAAATATTTAATTTATTAAAACTGACTAGTGTACACTAATGAAACTAGTAAATGGGTTCAGTTATTTAAAATCAGGTTACTCTCGAGTGGTGGATGCGACACTGATTAAACCTGCTTATTTTTTGTGATAACTCTATTTTCAGCTGTATTAATAAAACTGCACCAGGTTACCAGTCTTGAATTTTTCACGGAATTTTTTTAATGCAAGGTGGTGGGGGGGGGAAATAATTACGTTACTAAACGCTGCCCAATTGCGCTGGTTCATGGAAAATTTTACGTTTGCTTATGCAAATGAGTTTGAGTGGAAATTTGAACCATACCTTCACTTCGGAAAGCTAGCCCAGATTGCCGACTGCGCCCAAAGTGGAAACTCTACCCCTCAAACTTAGTTCCCTGAGGGGTGGAATTTTCTATTTTGCTTGCTGCACCTGTGGGGCGCGCGTATGGCCTCATAGGTAGGAAGTGTCATTTCTTGTATATCACAGACAGCCCACCTGTGGTTTATTAGTTCTTTTGGAATCCGTGCAATCAAGCAGGAACAGAGAGGTTGGATTAAGAAGGGAAGAAGAAAGAAATAATTGCATTTTTTGTACTCTGTCTAGTACTTTCCCCAACCCAGCATAGATCTGGAATTCAGCCATCAGATTTATTTGGTCTGTGTGAATCTCGCGCACACTGTTTTTTGCAACTGAGCCATTGAAGTGCTGGAATATGCTCTCTTTAGAGAGCGTGACTGTCATTAAGATCGGCGTAAAAGAAGGGTTTACATTCCACGTGCAATAGTGTATTGGAGCATCAATATGCTTGACAAAGAGTGCCATGAGTCCCAACCCATGGAACACTCGCATCAACCTGCCCACTAAGATCTGTTGCAGGAGGCACCTCATTTCTCCACTCGGCATATCAGGAGGCCATCGAATGGAGAGCCAAACTAGACGTCCCATTAGATGCTTTTCCCGTCATACGAAACGACAACAAGAAGGAGTGGTAGGATGCAAGTTTATGTCTGTGACTGATTCATAAAGATAGTTCCTGATCTTCAGTGTGCACACTGGAGAGAATTACCAAGTGGGGGGAATAGGTGTTATGCACATGCACCATGGGATCTTTTACATCCACCTAAGAGGACCGACAGGCGCCTAGGTTTAAAGCCCCATCCGAAAGACGGCACCTCCATCAGTGCAGCACTCCCTCAGTACTGCACTGGAGTGTCAGTCTGGATTCTGTGCTGGAGTGGGCCTTGAACTCGCAATCTTCAGAGGCGAGAGTAGTAACACTGAGCCAAGCCTGACACAATGATAATCCTAGGTCTATATGCCTTTGCTACTGATTAATCACAGTACAAACAAACTTGCACTGTTTGCCTCTGACAATCTTGAAAAGCTTTATTAGATTTCTCACTAACCTTTTATATTCCAATGCAAAAAGCTGCAGTTTTTCACCCTTTTCTCATAATTATAATCTCTCATTCTTTATTATTCTAGTGAATCCTCCGTGGTTATAATCCTTCCTATAAGGGGCACCTAGAATTCCTCGCAATACACCCACTGTGGCCTAACCAATGTCGCGTACAAATTCAACATTAATTCATTGCTTTTATATTCAATTCCTCTGTGTAAAAAAAAAACCGCAGCATTCCATTTGTTTTTTTATTTCCTGTTTTATCTGCACTCCCACCTTTCAAGATCTTTGTATGTGCACCTTTACATCTCCCTGTTCCTCCACTCTTAAAAATCTCATCACTTATGGTGCTATTCCCTTTGGCTTTGAAACTTCAGATTTTGCTCTGTTGAAGTGTGCACACAGTCTCTGGAGTGGGACTTGAACCCACAATCTTCTCACTCGGAGGCAAGAACGCTACCATTGATCCAAGGCTGACATCTAATTAAGGATAAAAATAACTTTGAACAAACATTCCCCATTCTGATGTGGGGCAGGGTATATTAAAACCAGAAACTGGTTTACCCAATTTATCTGGTATCCGAGCAACGTATGCTGCACAAGCCTATTGAACCAAAAGCTGAATTGGAAAAAGAAAAGCACCTTTACTTTCTTGATCTCTGTCTCCAGATTTTTTTGAAGGATAAAAAGCGCTTTGAGAAAGCAAACATTGATGGTTTACCGGGACTGACTCTGACAGAATTTATAGCATTTGAACACCCAGAAGAAGCTGATTATATGACGGTGAGTTACAGTATACCATTTCTTATGTCAGTTACATTAAATAATATTTACTCTCTGTCATGAATCTTACCATTCATGTAGAAATGACTCATGAGATAACACTGGGCGGCCAGCTGGTGGCGCCGTCCAGGGAAAATATAAATACTCGGGCGTGGGCCCAGCTTGCTCGGGACGTTTCTGTAACCAGGAGCTAGTGATGTAACTAGAATCTCATGGTTGTGAAACAGTTGATTAAAGCCTTGTTTTATACTCAACCAAGTGCTTAGTAGTTTTCTTACGTCACTCTCTATATGTGAATGAAAACATTTTTTGTTCTGATGTATAAGACTAGTCTGTGGAACCTCGCACTACATTTATGAATACTGCTGCTGCAGCATTTCAGCTGTACCCTACATACTCCTCAAAGGCAGAAGCCTAGCTAACCGAGGGGGCAAATCACCCAGTTAAGAATCTTCCCCTTTACCTTCCAGCTTATGCTGGATTACAGTTTCACAGGGGTTGGCAGCCCCCCCCCCCCCCCCAGGACCTTGGCTCAAGTGAGTGACAACAGGCTATTCAACTGTGGGCGACGTCACAACTCAGGTGGTTCATATGTTCACCTGCTGTCCATACAGATGCTTTAACTTTCAAATTGCAGGACTATGTCGTACAGGATGCTTTAGATGAGCATGACCACAACAAAGATGGGTTTGTCAGCTTAGAGGAATTCCTTGGTGACTACAGGAAAGACCCAGGTTAGTTAGCTGAATTGGTATTGTAACTTTTCACTGAAATTTTTGTTCAATATCTCAAGCAATCATCTGTAGACTATTTCCTTATAAACATTATTTTCTCAGTAAATTAATGTAATACTAACTATAGAAATGATTCGAGTTGTGGCCAATCTTTCTGGTCTATATTATTGATATTACTATGATCATTGCTTCTCTGAACTTTCCTCTAGTTCCTCCCACCCCCCCCCCCCAAAAAAAAATGTAAATACCCCATTCTACACACACTTCCTCCTCTCTCTATCACTGAATTGCAATCAAGACTCCTTGCACAACCTTCTTCTCTGGTCATTCTTTCCAAAAGCCTCAAAATTATGGAACTCCTTATCTCTCCCTCAGTGTTTTCCTTCCTCTAATGATCTTTAAAGCCCAATCTGGATTTCACCTAATCACTACTTTTTTAAAATTTATTGCTTTGCCATTCCTTTTCAAAATTGGTTCTGTCCTGCACTCTGAACCTTGGGTCCTTTCACCTTAGTTGAAAAACAAAGTAGGGCTAAGTGTTGAAGCTATGTAGAACCTAGGTTGGAACCTGTAATTCATTGATATTGTTAGTTCCCATGGCGTTGTGGAAAAGCATCGCGCAAAGGCTGGTCTTTACCCCATAGGGAGGAAGGAGGGAAAATCAGAGAATCCCTGTGCAACTGTTGCCCACCACCCAGTTATACTGAGGCATTAGCAGAAATTGGGAAGGTGGCACTCGAGGACCACACACCATTCCCCAGTTGAGTGGGTGCATGGGCATCCAGTTGGCTTTCCAAATCAGTATCATCAGAAGTGTATAATCAACTCCCCAGATGTCTTAACATGCCTGATGTACCAAGCCATGTATACCAGGAAAACTCTGAGCTTGAAACTTAACCTTCTCATGTCCCCTTTCCCCCAAAAAACTAGATGTGAACCGTGCACAATGTGCAATCCTTTAACTCTGCAAACACATGGCTGGTTAGGATTTATCTCATTTGAGCATTTTGTAGCTAAAGATTTTTCCACCTCTTGAAAATAGGTGCAGAGGACGATCCAGAATGGGTAACTGTGGAGCGCGATCGCTTTGAAAATGATTACGACAAGGACAAGGACGGCAAACTTAATCGACAGGAGCTCTTGTTGTGGATTATTCCCAACAATCAGGACATTGCGCATGATGAGGTAAAGCTGCTGTGTTTAAATAGTAGGTTTTTTTGGTCATTGAAAAATCGTTACATTTTTACACACTAGAAAAGGTTTTAAGTTTGTGCAGTTTCAATCCAGCACCTTGTGTGTGTGCTCACTGACATGAATCAGTCATTCATGAAAGAAAGACTTATGAAATAATACTGAGCGGCCTACGGGTGGCGCTGTCCAGGGAGAGTATAAATACTCGGGCACGGGCCCAGCTTGCGCAGGACATTCTTAACAGGAACTAGTGAAGGATACAACTAGACCTCCATGTTGTAAAACAGTTGATTAAAGCTTTGTTTAACGCTCAGGCCAAGTGCCTAGTAGTTTTCTTATGTCACTCACAGTATGGAAACTACCGCTGTTTGTCACTATTTCACAGAGCGGTGTCTGTTATTAAAATAATATATGTAGCCCTACAGAGGAGTTGCTCTTCTACAGTTGAGCTGAAGCACATTGTTGGAAGAAGGCTAGAGGGAGCCTTACTCTGCATCTAATGCTGCTGTAATTTACCTGGGAGTATTTGATCTGACACTGGGTGCCTGAGATGGAATTGTGTTCAGTTCCCCAGACCAAGATTCCTCACCCTGACAGCATAAAAACATAGAGGGTGAGAGAAGTCTTTTTTCCAAAAGAAATAGTTTCATTTAGAAAAGAGGTATAACAATATCTAGAAAAAGGTTTCTTTTGCAATTGATCCTCACAAGTTAAGAGCCTTGTATGAATATAAAAGAATCCCATTCAGAATTAAAGGCATAATGGCCCAGAAATTTGGGTTGGGGGCTTCCCGTGGGTGCAAGCCTCCGACCTGCACTTACCTAGCGCGCCGGCCGTTGAGCTGTGGGCCCGTGTGGGATTCCGATCCTGGGCCTCCTCCAACTGCTGGCGCGCAGTGCTTGCGTACCCCAGGGGCGCAGTTAGTTCGAAGCGTCCCCTGGGATCACGTGGGCCATGGAGAGCCAATGGTAGCAGGGAATCTCCATTCATAGATTTGACAGGAAGACCTGTCAAATTTATGAATAGAGTTCAGCCCCAAAACATAACTAAAACTTCAAATAATTTTTTTTTTAAATCACCTTTTTCAAATAACTATAAATTACATTAAATAACTATTTTAAACAATAATTTAAATTTTTGAAAAAATTAATTACTTTTCCTAACGGGGCTAAAAATAAACTTACCTTTCTTTAAAGTATTTAAAAATAATAAACCTGTGGAAAAAATGTTTTAATTTTACTTAATTCACCACTTACCTTGTTAAAAGCAGGCCTTGCGACTGCTTTTTAAAAGCGTAGCTCCTGGAGACTTACCCTCCCGGAGAAACCTACAAAAATAACGGAAGTTCCAGGCGTACGCGCTGCCTCTCCGGCGCACGCGTTCGACCTGTGAACCCCTTCCTTTAAGGGAACGGAAGTTCCGGTTTCCCGCGCATGCGCAGTGCATGCACGAAACCGGCACTTTCGTTGGGCCTACGCGTGAGTACCCAGCGCGTACTCACCCATGGGGACCCGAAGTTCTGGCCCAATGTCAAGAATTACGCTCATGTAAAATCCTGCTTCAGAAGCATCCCTTCTCAGGAGGGCACTCCTCCTACATAGCTCGTGTGTTTTGTGAGGTTTCGCCACCAACCTCTAACAAACGGTGTCTGTGACACGTGATCTTGGAGAGAAAAATTGCAACACTTGGATTTGGAGGAGGGGAGAAATGAGGACATAAACGCCCTCTCTTTCAAACTATTTTCTCTAACTTTTCCCTGCTGTAGTAGGCCACACACTGACGGGAAGAACAGGCAGGTGGTCTGTTACTAGCTTTCTGGCCATGCTCAAGTCTGGAGCATAAATTACTTATAATAAGGCATCGAATGGTTAGTCTCACTCGGGGATGACGATAAGGATAGATGTAGGAATTGAAAATTAGAATGGTAGCAGTTTCTCTCCTGCGGTTGGAATTAAGGTTCATTGTTGGGCAGCGCCAGAGAGAGCATTGCCCTACATCTGAGCCACGCTTGAGGCTCTGGACTTCTGAGCTAACCACTAGGGGGTACGCAAGAGCCAAGTGAGGGGTCTTCTGCTAAAATTCACCTTGGGGCTAATTCAGTTTTTGCTTATAGCAGTCAGAGATTAACATATTGAGAGTTTCTGTTGTGTGACAGGCTGAACATCTCGTCAAAGAAATGGACACAAATGGAGATAGCAAACTTACAGAAGCAGAGATACTTGTGAGTCAGGACCTCTTCCTCAACAGTGAAGCGACCGACTATGGTAGCCAACTACACGATGAGAAATTCTACCACGATGAACTTTAGTGCCAGCAGTTCTCCAGTGTTGGGTTTTGTTTCAATAAACAACTAAACTTCTTAGACCACTTTCGAGCGAATTCACTGGCCGGACAAGTGCCCGACCAATAACCACTATTAGTAGAATAAAGAAACTGACCAGTCCAGTAGATTTTAACAACAGTATTACTGTTAAAAAAAATTAAAAAAAACCTCCGTTCCTAATATCCGACTTACCTTTACTGGTAATATTGTCCATTGCTATTTGTCTTATTCTGTCATAAAGAGACTTAGAATTCCCTGTTACAGGAAACTTTGTGCTATCCGGCACCGACGGGACCGAGCTGCTGCCGTTCCCTCAAAACTGCCGGACACTCCAGAGTTAATGTTGAAACATACGGATGAATCAACAAACCCTGTTGCTTAGCAACAGCCTCTAAACAGTCGGCAAGCGTCTCTGTAGCATCTCTAGCTGAAGCTGTTGCTTAGCTACAGACCTTGCAGAGCTTGACTGTTCAAAAAAAGCAAAGAAAAGAAACGAAAAGAATTAAAATCGGCTCCTTGATTTTTGCCGGTGGCTCGAGCTTGCCGGACGGCTCGCCTCCGGATAACTCAAAGTTTCCTGTATTACTTTCACTATTGCATCTGAGAATTTTTGTGACTAATACAAAATTGTGTAGAATACACAACATATTTGTACCACTTTTTAAAACCAACATAATGTTTTGTTATTTTTATAAAATGTGGACCTATTGATCAGTCAACTTTCAGTGCCATAAGACAATATAGTAAATTTTAGATACAAATTCTAAGTAATGGACCTTCCATCTGCTGGTTAGTTTTCAATGTGAATGTGCAGTACTTGTAAAGTAGGAGAAATCACTATTTAGAACAATGAGGGATGACTTCCTTTGCTTGTTACCTATAATTTAATCCTAAATGCATTTTAATACATGTATTTATGATTTAACTTGGCACAGTGCAGTAGAAGGTGCTCCTCTGGGGCTTAAGCTGAGACACATTGTTGGGGCAACTCTGTGCTATACCTGACGGGAGAGTGCTCGAGGCTGACACTGGACGCGGGGGAGAACTGTCCCAGTCCCCAGCAGTGATATACCTCACCTGGATGAACACGTAATTCGCAAAAACGACACTTTAAAAAAAAAAATTCCCCAAAACATTTATTGCCTTTTGGAATTAAAGTTGTACTTGAAGCTTGTCTCGAGCTATATAACCAACCTCTCTGCAGGTGGATTCTTTTAGTAGTAACTTTCCACTCGGATTGTTTAAATGACTTAACACTACATTTACATAAATGGCCAAATAGTTGCTCATTTCTGTGTTTTAATTGTTTGAAGTTAAGCAACAACAAAAAAAATCGCTCTCTCGGGTTCCTAAAATGTGTTGCTGTTCATTTTACTCTGCTTTGTAATTTAACATTTGAGGTAATTTGTATAACAATGGAATCACTAGTGACAATCCACTGAAGTCTGTCTTTGGAATATGTTCTCTTTTAGTTTAACGTTTCGGGTGGGCAATAACTTCATTTTCACTCTGGGTTTCTGCAAATTCAGTTAGTACTTTGCTGTTACAGAAGGAACCCTTTTTGTCACGAAGTATTGAGTCCAGAATTTATTTATACTGTTGCATTTTCCAGCCTCCCCTCTACCTGTAGTTTATAAAATACAGTCTGTTCAGTGCTACTGGTGTAATTATTCTAAAAGCTAAATTATTTTAATGTGGTTTCACTATATAATCCCTTTACGGTGCAAAGTCATGTGAATAAACCGCTAAATTGTGTTCACTATTTGGATTCGTACAGTTAACTGGTTTCTTACCCATGCGGTACCCACATATGAAAATATCAACTCACCACCCCTACTGTCTTTACTGCTCATGAAAACGATGGGTGTGCAAATCATCAGGGCTCGTCATTCTTGAAAACTAGAGTTGCCATTCTCTTTCTGTACAGAACGTATTCAGTAGCATTGCGTTTTAAAACGTGCACAACTGTGTCTTTCATATCTCAATGTTTATAGAGTAAATAGTGCCACACCATCTCTTATTGAAGTTATGTCACTTTTAAAACCTCAGAATTCATTTGCACCAGCTGGTGGGGCTTTTATATGTGAAACATCCCACTATCGGCATTCTACCCTCCACACCAGGCAGACTTTTAATTTCTGATGATGTACCTGCCTAATCAACTTTTGGGCACAGTTGAATCTGCAGTTGCAGAAATTGCTATAAATACAGATATTAGCATGGTTCTGTGATTTTTAAAAAATGGAAAATGTTGGCAATACACTGCAAGTCCATTAATATTGGACAGAAAAAAGACAGAATGTTTCAGGCAGAGGTCCTTTGTGTTTTAATAGTGGCTGGGCCTGCTTGTGTATTCCCTGCATTTGCCTATTTTTAGATTTCTGGTATTAGCAGTTTCTCCTCTTGTGTCTTTTTCAATCTTCCACTTTGATTTCTTCGGTTATTTGTTTAAATAACACACCTTTTATAGTGACCGGCACTGCAGTTAAAATGGACTTGTACAGAAAGCTCAGCCAGCAGAAGGGTTCAGTTAGACTTACAGTTACACTAATTCAGGTATTGAACCTGTGTGAGACATTGATGTATATACAGTGATACAGAATAGGTCAATGCTGCTTCATTGTCAAACTGCATTTGGGGGGAAAAGGCTGAAGAATGTTGAGAAAGACGAGTCACATTTCAGAGTAAATATTTTTAATCTACTGAGAGAATGTCAATACTTCATAACAGTAGCATCTGTTTGTTTAAGCTATAATTTAATGTGTGATCTTTGATGTAATTAATACCTCAGAGTTTTCTCTTTTTCGATTAATACCTTTAGTTTTTTTCATTCTAAAGTTAAGGAAATGTATATCCTTTGCAATGTTGTAGATGCATTTGGTTAACGTTCCTATTGAGCCTTGTTTCTTATGATGGGTGGTACACTGTTCCAGTTTGTGACTAAGATGACAGCCTGATTTTCACTTAAACCAATACCACTACACCCGCGATTTTAAAATTAGACTTTTGATGAAAGTTCAATTAAAAACTTGATGTTTAAATTAGTTGTCTTTATTGTTTTTCTTTCTTCACACACCATGCATTAGAATTTTAAAAAAATATACAATTTTCTTCATATGATGAAGAATCACACCCAAAAGGTTACCGTCTGTCTCTGAACTACTGTTCATTTCAAGCATTTTGTGTTTTTATTTCCCCATCTCCAGCATTTACATCTTGGTCTATATGTCTCTTTCCCTTTTGTTTTTCTCCAATCGTAGAGCAGCTGTTGACTGTAAGAGACTGATGGCATTCAAAGCAATAGGGAAAGAAATGCGTGGGCTCAAGAATAAAAGATGGGTTTCAATGTATGAATATGTGCGACGGAGGCAGAGATATGTATATAGTGGTGGGGTCTCCCATTGGCTAAAGTGGAAAAGTATGATTATTGTCCATTGAAAGTACCCAACCTGAAATTATCAGCTCGACTGATAAGGCAACAGGATGTTTTTCAAGGCCATTTACATCGTTGGTGAAGACACATTGTAATATTTTGGGTACTGTACCTTCACAAAGACTTTGATGTCGGAGAGTTCAGAGCCAAGCAGTCTTAGTTCTCCAAATTAGAGAAGATCTCAAGTGAACTTGCTTTCACTGTGCACACAAATCTTGAGTACAAAAGTCATGAGCGTCAAGCAAGACCAGTTTGGCACAATCCTCTGCCCCGCACTAAGTTGTACAGATATGGAATAGAAGCCCAGCTAAAACAGTTAACAACATGCCAATTAATGTCTTTGAAAATAACTGGATGCATTTCTAGTTAGGAACGATGATTACAAGTATAGCTAGAGATGAATGAAATGTGATGGTTCTTGAGTTGCTGGGATGATTGGTAAGGTCATACGAAAGAAGCTAACCAGATGTATGATACTGGAAGACGGGCACAGTGGAAAATCTGGCTTATAAAATGCATGATCAGTATAGGTGATGGTGATGTGTCCTGTTCATGGCACTTCAAATAGATACCTAATTAGCTTCTTGGACTCCCCACCTGATGTGCTCAGAATGTTGCTACACTTAATACTCTCAGTGGCCCACCTGTTTAGGGTAAGTGCTACGACATGCTGAGTAGTGTTCTGCTCACAGTGCCAGTTTGGGACTGAAGGAAGGAGAGGGGGGGAAAAAGCACTGATTCGGTATTGAGTGCTACAATTCTGAGCAGCACGTTGGAAGAAGAAGCCGACTAGCAGATGAGTCAGGTACTTAAAATGCTAATGAGTAGTGCTGCTCACTGCTGTGAAACATCTAAAAATGGCAATGGTGATTATAGCCCCAAACTGCTCAGTATCATAGAATAGTTACAGCACGGAAGAAGGCCATTCGAGCCCGTGCCGGCTCTCTGCAAGAGCACTTCAACTAGTCCCACTCTCCCGCCCTTTCCTCTGGAAAATGCAGTTAATAAAAATGTGCTTTGGCAAGTTTGATTTGAGCAGTGATCTCACTAAAAGTGGATTCCACAGGATTCTTGAACTCCCCTGATTTACATTTTTGTGAGCAGAGAGGAACGTAAAGCTGGAGCTTTCCACTATGGTGCTCACAAGCCCTGAATTTTTCTGCCTTTTAAAGTCTACGGGTGGAAAATCACAGGCTGGCGGGCGCCACAAAGCTGGGTGGGAGGGTATGCTGTGAGGAGGATGTCGGGAAACGCCAGTATGATTTGGACAGGTTGGGTGATTGGGCAGAAACATGGCAAATGCACTATAATGTGGATAAATGTGAGGTTATCCACTTTGGTGGCAAAAACAGGAAGGCAGATTATTATTTGAATGGCAATAGATTAGGAGAAGGGGAGGTGCAACGAGACCTGGGTGTCCTTGTGCACCAGTCGCTGAAGGTAAGCATGCAGGTGCAGCAGGCGGTTAAGAAGGCAAATGGTATGTTGGCCTTCGTAGCAAGAGGGTTCGAGTACAGGAACAAGGATGTCTTGCTACAGTTGTACAGGGCCTTGGTGAGACCGCACCTTGAGTATTGTGTGCAGTTTTGGTCACCTTACCTGAGGAAGGACGTTCTTGCCATGGAGGGAGTGCAGCGAAGGTTCACCAGGCTGATACCTGGGGTGGCAGGAATGACGTATGAGGAGAGATTGTTTCGATTGGGCTTATACTCACTGGAGTTTAGAAGAGTGAGAGGGGATCTCATCGAAACCTATAAAATTCTGTCAGGTCTGGACAGACTAGATGCAGGAAGGATGTTTCTGATGGCCGGGGAGTCCAGAACCAGGGGTCATAGTCTAAGGATAAGGTGTAAGCCATTTAGGACTGAAATGAGGAGGAATTTCTTCACCCAGAGAGTGGTGAACCTGTGGAATTCTCTGCCACAGAGGGTGGTGGAGGCTAGTTCATTAAATATATTCAAGAAAGAGTTGGATATGTTTCTTGAGGCTAAAGGGATCAAGGGATATGGGGAGAAGGCAGGGACAGGGTACTGAATTTGGATGATCAGCCATGATCACATTGAATGGCGGAGCAGGCTCGAAGGGCCGAATGGCCTACTCCTGCTCCTATCTTCTATGTTTCTATGAAGCGGAAAATCCAGGTTTAAATGTCTCAGGTGTAATAGGTAAGGTTGCATGTGGCGTCCAGGCAAGATGGGCTGAATGTTTTTTTTTACTCTAACTGGGTAATCTGCAGTAGTGTTGCTTATGGGTAGTCTGGGCTTTGGAACACAGTTGTAATATTCAACTTCTAACATTGGCCTTACTCTCAAGTAATCCCAGTGGGAGACAGATCTAATTAGGCCATGAGGTTAATTGGCTAATTTTTGTTACTGCAGGTTACTCTACATTGGCAGCTGCTTGTTACCGTAACTCTCCAGGCTATCAAAGACAAGGGGGAAAAATGGAAAATAATAGTGGGTTTTTTTGTTATCTCTCATTTTATACAAAGTGCGTAATCTGGAGTTTGATGTACACTTTCGAAACTTTATATAAAAATGAGAAGTAGGTAAGATATATAGGAGTAAAAAATGGCTGTAATTTTTGAAAACATCATAAAATACCACAAATGCTGGACTTTGAAGGAACAGAAATGAATGGGGTCATCCTTGTTCAAGACACAGAAAGTTCCATGAAATGGAGTTTCTAATCTAAATTGGAATCCGCATGAACTCAGTGGAGATGTTATTAATTGTACTTAACACACAGATGAGGCAGTTAGTCATATATATGGGACTCATCCTTCTGTTAAAAAAGCCCCCATTACATCACCAAACTGCCGACTGTGTGATTGCAGTGTTTTGCTTCCAGAGCTCACCCCAGCTGTTGATGTTTCCTTTTCGGTGAACTGCTTCCTGACATCTGTTCTTCACCCCCTGTACTTGTTCCTAATTTCCTTTTTACTAGTTTGTACATGTATCCCATTGCCCTGCAGCTACATTGGATTTGCCCTCCCAATCTTGTATCCCCAGTCGGCGTGCTTTGACACTATGATGGTAAAAGAAAGAAATAAAAACTTTAATTTCTATAGCGCCTTTCATGACTACCGGACATCCCAAAGCGCTTTACAGCCAATGAAGTACTTTTTGAAGTGTAGTCACTGTTGTAATGTAGGAAACGCAGCAGTCAATTTGCGCACAGCAAGCTCCCACAAATAGCAATGTGATAATGACTAGATAATCTGTTTTTAGTGATGTTGGTTGAGGGACAAATATTGGCCCCAGGACACTGGGGATAACTTCCCCTGCTCTTCTTTGAAATATTGCCATGGGATCTTTTACGTCCACCTGTGAGGTCAGACGGGGCCTCAGTTTAACATCTCATCCAAAAGACGGCACTTCTGACAGTGCAGCACTCCCACTTGAGTGTCAGCCTAGATATTTGTGCTCAAGTCTCCTGGAGTGGGACTTGAACCAATAACCATTCTTGATTCAGAGGCGAGGGTGCTACCAACTGAGCCACAGGTGACACTGTAGTAGTGTCACTGTCAAGTGAGTTGGCTTAATTGGCTCTTTAACGGTAGCATAAAGGCAGCCTGAATGTAGTCTGCATTTTTTTTTTATTCGTTCATGGGGTGTGGGCATCGCTGGCAAGGCCAGCATTTAGTGCCCATCCCAACTTTAGACTGGTTGATTCACGGCCACGTGAGCTGAACAGCTGCCTGATGAAAAGAAATATTCACTCCTATCCTTACCTCCCTTTTACATTCTTTACAAGTGGCAGAATTGTGGCAAACTTAGTGTAATATTTTCAAATATTCAGCTCAACCATCCTGTTGTTACCTCTGTCTGCCCCATTCACGGAACCACCAGTACATCTGTCGCTGAGCCAAGGTAACACCTTGAATGGGCTGAAATGGAGTAAATGTAAATGCAATAAATAGGAAATCATTATTCTATAGTGCTAGATTTAACAAGGAGCAGGACCATTGACTGAACAATTAGAGCCCGTAGTTTAGTATTTGCTAGGTCCGCAAGATCCTGCAAATCCATTGGCAGGATAGGCGCACCAACATCAGGGTTCTTGCTCAGGCCAACATCCCCAGCATCGAAGCTCTGACCACACTCGATCAGCTCCGATGGACGGGTCACATCGTCCGCATGCCCGATACGAGACTCCCAAAACAAGCGCTCTACTCGGAGCTCTGACACGGCAGGAGAGCCCCAGGTGGGCAGAGGAAATGCTTCAAGGACACCCTCAAAGCCTCCTTGGAAAAAGTGCAACATCCTCACCGACACCTGGGAATCCCTGGCCCAAGACCGCACAAAGTGGAGGAGAAGCATCCGGGACGGCGCCGAACACCTCGAGTCTCTTCGCCGGGAGCAAGCGGAAGCCAAGTGCAAACAACGGAAGGAGCGCATGTCAACCCAAGCACCCCACCCACCCGCCCCTTCAACCACCATCTGCCTCCACCTGTGACAGAGACTGTAGGTCCCGCATTGGACTCATCAGTCACCTGAGAACTCATTTTTAATGTGGAAGCAAGTCATCCTCGGTTCCGAGGGACTGCCTAAGAAGAAGAAGATATGCTAGGTACCTGAACTTTTTTTGTAATAACACAAACACTGGTTTAGGAAAAAAATGTATCAGCATTTACAAGTGAAAGTGGCTTCTTTTGGTTAACAAAAGGTTATGGTTGAACAGCAAGTTCCATTGTGTTTGGATAGTAAGGTAGGTTTAGAACACTGGCATTATCTAATAAAGACAGAGTACTGAAAGATAAATCCGTGGCAGTGGTAGTGCTGAGCAAAATAATACTTCCCTGGGATGCAAAGTCTGAATGGCAGAAAGGGACCATAAGTATTTGTCACAAGATGGCAAAGGGTAAAGAGCATTAAATATGAAATAAGCACTTTGTAATCGTGGATTTTCTGATGTTCAAAACCATTGGGAAGGGGTGTGTATAGAACAGGCCTTGATTATTTTTGTGAATGTTCAAGCACACCTTAGACTGCTGGTGTAAAAAGCTAAAATAACAACAGAAAACGCTGGAAAAACTCAGCAGGCCAGGCAACATCCACGGAGAGAGAAACAGAGTTAACGTTTCAGGTCAATGACCCTTCATCAGGACCCGAGTCCTGACGAAGGGTTTCGACCTGAAACGTTGACTCTGTTTCTCTCTCCACGGATGTTGCCTGGCCTGCTGAGTTTTTCCAGCATTTTCTGTTGTTATTTTGGATTTCCAGCATCGGCAGTGTAAAAAGCTAATTGGATTGGCTTTTAAAAGGAAAATTTGATAACCTCAGTTCACATAAATTGAGAACCGAGATTCATGTATACCAAACGGTAATATATTCATTGTCCACACGAGGGCAGCTGTTAGCACAGACCACATTGCAGCTGATGCCAATGTTATGAGGAAGGGTGATGAGACCTGAAACGTTACCTTCCTCTCTGCACAGATGCTGCCAGACCTGCTGAATGATTCCAGCATTTTCTGTTTTACTTCTGTGTCAGCCAGTGGCTCAGTGGGCAGCACTCTCGCCTCTGAGTCGGAAGGTTGTAGGTTCAAGTCCCACTCCAGACACTCGAACACAGAAATCTAGGCTGACACCCCCAGTGCAGCACTGAGGGAGCGCCACACTGTTAGAAGTGCCGTCTTTCGGATGAGACGTTAAACCGAGGCCCTGTCTGCCCTCTCAGGTGGGTGTGAAAGATCCCATGGTACTATTTCGAAGAAGAGCATGGGGAGTTCTTCCTGGGCCAATATTCATCACTGAAACAGGTTAGCTGGTCATTATCACATTGCTGTTTGTGGGAGCTTGCTGTGCGCAAATTGGCTGCCATGTTTCCTACATTACAGCAGTGACTACACTTTAAAGAGTATTTCACTTGGGACATCCGATGGTTGTGAATAGGTGCTTTATAAAAGCGAGTCTTTTTTTTGGAAACAGCCAGCAGGTAGTATCTGAAGTGCAAATTAACCAGAAAGGGACACAATCTATTTGTATCATGAAACCAGTCTGGAGCTCTTTTCGACTGTGAAAGTACACTTTAACAAGTTAGACAAATCAATTATTGAACCTGCTGTCTCTTCCTCCTTTCAGCCTTTCTCTTTCTGTGCAGCATTCTTAAATACCAGAGAGAATAGTGAGGATGGTGGTCGGGGGGGGCGGGGGTGGGGGGGAAGGAATTTGGGGTCTTAAATTATAAAGCAAATCTCACAGAACTGAGTTTGTTTTTATCGCAGATAGGTTGAGAAGGGACATGATCAAGCTCTTCTAAAATGATGCAAGGCAATGTGGTTCGCAACAAATTAAACATGTGCCGTAATTGGAGGACACGCACACAAAATGAGTTATCC
Organism: Somniosus microcephalus; assembly: GCF_052327205.1. NCBI lineage: Eukaryota > Metazoa > Chordata > Chondrichthyes > Squaliformes > Somniosidae > Somniosus > Somniosus microcephalus. Next base: position 32,893,472 of record NC_141018.1, read on the forward strand.
TTCAATGAGATTAAAGAACTTGCATTTATATACAACAACAACAACTTGCATTTATATAGCACCTTTAATGTAATAAAATGTCCCATGGCGCTTCACAGGAGTGATTGTAAAAACAAAATTTGACACCGAGCCACGTAAGGAGATATTAGGGCAGATGACCAAAAGCTTGGTCAAAGAGGTAGGTTTTCAGGAGCGTCTTAAAGGAGGAAAAAGAGGTAGAGAGGATGGAGAGGTTCAGGAAGGGAATTCTAGAGCTTAGGGCTTTGGCAGCTAAAGGCACGGCCGCCAATGGTGGAGCGATTAAAATTGAAATTAAAATATAGCACCTTATCACATCTCCAGGACCCCCCAAAGTACCGTATAACCAATTACTTTAAGTGCAGTCACTGTTTTTTGTCTGTTTTTTTGTTTTTCATACAGACCCCAGCATCTGCAATATTTGACCCCTTGCGACCCCACCTCATTGTTCTTTGATGTAATGTTTCCCTGACTGACCTGTTTGGACACCATTCACACCTTTGACTGCTGTGATTATCTCTCTGCCGAGGTGTGATAAATGGCAGTTGGAAAGGTTACCTGTAAACATCTGACATGATTCTCTGACTATATAAGCTGTGTCTTTATGCATTTCTCCACTTCACCTGAAGAAGGAGCAGCGCGCCGAAAGCTTGTGATTTCAAATAAAGCTGTTGGACTATAACCTGGTGTTGTGTGACTTCTTACTGTTAATGTAGGCAAACATAAAGGCCACTTTGCACACAGCAAGGTCCCACCATCAAGTGAACGAGTGACCAGTTAAACTGGTGTTGGTTAAGGAGAGAATGTTTGCATAGACACCTGGAAAAACTCCCTGCTCTTTCAATAGTGCCGTTGGATCCTTGCAGATAGGATGTTAAACCAAGATCCCACTCTGTGACTGTCCAGAGAGATGTAAAAGATCAAGATGGCACAATCTGAGAGGGAAACAGTAGGTAGATCTCCTGGTATTCTGGCCAACATTCTGCCTCAATCAACACCACCACCAACAAAAACAAGTTGCATTTGTATAGCGCTTTTAACATAGTAAAACGTCCCAAGGTGCTTCACAGGAATGTTAGCAAACAAAATTTGACACCGAGCCACATAAAGAGATATTTAGAGCAGGTGACCAAAAGCTTGGTCAAAGAGGTGAAAAGAAAGAAAGACTTGCATTTATATAAGCAATAAGGAAGGCAAATGGCAGGTTGGCCTTTATTGCAAGGGAGTTGGAGTATAAGAGTAAGGAAGTCTTGCTCCAATTGTACAGGGCCTTGGTGAGACCACACCTGGAGTACTGTGCACAGTTTTGGTCTCCTTATCTGAGGAAGGATATACTTGCCTAGGAGGCGGTGCAACGAAGGTTCACTAGATTGATCCCTGGGATGAGAGGGTTGTCCTATGATGAGAGATTGTGTAGAATGGGCCGATACTCTCTGGAGGTGATCTCATTGAAACATACAAGATTTTGAAGGGTTTGACAGGGTAGATGCTGAGAGGTTGTTTCCCCTGTCTAGAACTAGGGGGCATAGTCTCAGGATAAGGGGTCGGCCATTTAAGACTGAGATGAGGAGGAATTTCTTCACTCAGAGTGTTGTGAATATTTGGAATTCTCTGCCCCAGAGGGCTGTGGATGCTGAATCGTTGATTATATTCAAGGCTGAGATCGATCGAGTTTTGGACTCTAGGGGAATCAAGGGATATGGGGATCGGGCGGGAAACTGGAGTCGAGGAGCAGATCGGCCTTGATCTTATTGAATGGCGGAGCAGGCTCGAGGGGCCGTATGGTCGACTCCTGCTCCTAGTTCTTATGTTCTTATAACGCCTTTCACGATCTCAGGACATCCCAAAGCGCTTTACAGCCAATTAAGTACTTTGTTTGAAGTGTAGTCACTGTTGTAATGTAGGAAAGTTTTAAGGAGCGTCTTAAAGGAGGAGAGAGAGATAGAGAGGCGGAAAGGTTTAGGGATGAATTCCAAAACTTAGGGAAATAACTGTCATTCATCTCATCTGCAGTTGTGGGTCTTCACTGTGTAAGAATTAGTTGTCACATTTGCCGACTGAACAACAGACTACACTCAAAAACATAATTCCCTGGTTTATAAAGTGTTGAAGACCTAAAAGGTGTTAGAAATGCCGGTTCTTTCTTGCTCTCTGTACCGACTCTTTTTTTAACCAACTTGTCAATAATTAAACTGTGATTCCGTGAACCACGGATCATTTTGTAGAAGCGATGTTACTTGTGCAGGGCTGCAGGCCAGGCTTCCTGTTTAAAAACAGAAAATCAAGATGTACCAAATGTTTGAGCTCAGTTCATTACAAGTGACTTTCAGTTCTAAAATGAGCAGCTCTGCATTTTTCGTTTTCCTGCAGCAGTTAACCAGAGCAGCTCGTGCCTGTGCTCCGAGAGTGGGTGTGAAATGGAGCGAAGACGCGCGACACGATGACGGGCTCTCGGAAATGTTTATTCTCAGCATGTGGGTGACATTGGCAAGGTTGCATTTATTGGCAACCCCTGGTTGTCCTGAAAAGGTGGTGGTGGTGGTGGGCCTCGTCCTTGAACCACTGCAGCCTTTACGGCAATGCTGCTCCCGCAATGGTGTTAGGGAAGGAATTTCAGGATGTTGGCCCAGCCACGTTGAAGGAACTGTGCTATATGTCCAAGTCAGGGGGCAGGGAGCGTAAAGAAGGATTTCAACAACAACAACAACAACTTGTGACATGAATCTTGTCATTCGTGGGAAATGACTTATGTAATAACTAGCTGGGGGAGCCCAGCTTTGCCAGGGCTGTTTTGGGCCGGGCGGTTTAAATCGAGTGCGAGGCTTTGGGGCCTCTCTGTGTCCCTCTGTGAATCTGCTGCCGGGCAACATTTTAAATCGAGTCCCAGGCTTTTGGGCCCTGTCTGTGTCCCTCTCTCAATCTGCTGCCGGGCAACATTTCTACCTTTTAATACCTTGAAAGATGAAAGTGAAAGTACTTATAAAACGTTTTTGGTAAATCTTATGTTATTTTTAAAAGAGATACTAACTTTTTCAAAGCTGGATGAGCAGAGTAGTTTGAGCTGGAAGCAGTGAAACAATGGCTGCCACATCCCCAAGATGAAAACGATTAGTCCCGCCCACACACACACACACCGATTGGCCAACCATCAGGGGACTGTACTGTAGGATTGGTCAATTGTGACGGCACAGGATTGGTCGAACCTTGACGTCAGTCAATCAATGCTAAGTAGCAGATAATGAGTTTAATTTTGAAGGTTTTTTGCATAAGGCGCGAACAATTTTCGTCCGACCGAAAAGTAAATATGCTTACGACCGTCCCGGAAGCGTAAGCTTTCTTCGGAGGTAACGCGCGCGTAGGTACGCTCTATAACTTTCGAGCGCATAGCCAGACAGACGCACACCCGAGGACAGACAGACAGATAGACAGACAGATCGACTCGTTTATATATATAGAACTAGCTGAAGTGCCCGGCGGTGCCGAGGCTTTTTCGAGGGCATGTTGTTGTTGGAAGAGAGAGTGAGAGTGACTGGGGGGAAGAGAGAGAGCGACTGGGGGGAAGAGAGAGAGCGACTGGGGGGAAGAGAGAGAGCGACTGGGGGGAAGAGAGAGAGCGACTGGGGGGAAGAGAGAGAGCGACTGGGGGGAAGAGAGAGAGCGACTGGGGGGAAGAGAGAGAGTGACTGGGGGGAAGAGAGAGAGCGACTGGGGGGAAGAGAGGGAGAGGAGGGGAGGGGAGGGGGAGGGGAGGGGAGGGAGGAGGGGAGGGTGGGGGGGAGGGAGGAGGGGAGGGCGGGGGGCGGGGGAGGGCGGGGGAGGGGAGGGGAGGGCGGGGGAGGGGATGGAGGAGGGGGGAGGAGGAGAGAGGAGGGGGGGAGAGGAGGGAGCGGGGGGGAGAGGAGGGGGGGAGAGGAGGGAGGGGGGAGGGGAGGGGAGGGGAAGGGGGAGAGTCCCCGAGCCCCCTGATCCCCGTCCCCCCAAACTCCCGAGCCCCCGATCCCCACCCCCCGAACTCCCGAGGTTGGCCCCCCTGAGACTCGCCACCCCCACCCCCGAGGCTCGCCCCCCCCCCCCACCAACCAAGCACCGAACTCCGGAGGCGCGATCTTCCGAGCACCGGCCTCCCGAGCTGGCTTCAAGATTGCGGCTGTGCGAGACGGCCGGCGGGCCCGGTTGCCAGGGTAACCCTTGACGCTCACCAAGCCCCGCCCCCAGCCGAGCCAGAGAGAGAGATGCCACGTCTCAGCTGCTCCTGCTGCGCGCGCACCCTTTAGTAAGGCAGCGGCGCTGGGCTGAGGCCCGCCCCTCCAGCCTTCGAGTGGGGCCGGGAGGTGCCTAGCTCGGGCGTGGGTGCAGAGGAGAGGCCGAGGCTTCGAGGCCTACCTGGAAAAACGGGGAAAGGTAGGAAAATTAATGAGATTAGATAAGTTAATGACTTTCTAAATCATATTTTTTTTAAACAATATGTGTTTTAAAAGCAACGTTTTTTTTAAAGACGCAGAAAGCGGGAAAAAGAAAGGAAAAGTTTGGAATCAAGATGGCGGCGACTCACCTCGGTTCAGAACGATAAGGCCCGCCCACACACGCACCAATTGGCCCGGCGGCACACGCCAGCAACCCGGCGTACGATTGGTCGAGCTCGAGGTCACTCTGTCGCTAATGAGCGGATAACGAGGTGCTAATGAGCGGAATGTTAAGGTTTTTCGGATACCGCGGGCGCGATTTTAGCCCGGCTGAAACGTAAATACGCTTAAAACCGTTTTGGAAAGGTAAGCTTTCTTTCGACGTAACGCACGCGTAGGTACGCCCTGTAACTTTCGAGCGCATAGCCGCCCAGACGCACACCTGCAGACAGACAGAAGGACAGACAGACAGAAGGACAGACAGAAGGACAGACAGAAGGACCGATTTATATATATAGATACTGGGTGGCCTGCTGGTGGCGCTGTCCGGGGAGAGTATAAATACTCAGGCACGGGCCCAGCTTGCTCGGAACATTCTTTAACAGGAACTAGTGAAGGACACAACTGTTGAAAAACAGTCGATTAAAGACTTGTTTAATACTCAGACCAAGTGCCTAGTAATTTTCTTACGTCAACTTGTATTTCTGGCAACATTGTAGCTCTTGTCCTTCTCAGGGTAGAAAGACACGGGGGAGAGAATGTTGCCTACCACTTGCCCGCCAAGCTTGGGAGTTATCCAGGGTCTGCTGTAAGTTGACATGAGCTACTTCACTATTCCTGGGACTAGGGACAGGGTCACTGGCTAAGGCTTGGAAGCTAAGCTAGAGCCAGGCCTGGTTAGTACCTGGAGGGGTGACCATCAGGGAAGACCAGGTGCAGAAGGTCACGGAAGGAGCCCCGAGGAGGGGCGGTTGGTGAGAAGGTCACGGAAGGAGCCCCGAGGAGGGGCGGTTGGTGAGAAGGTCACGGAAGGAGCCCCGGGAGGGGCGGCTGGTGAGCAGCCCCGGGCGTTGGGCTGAAGATTGTCGGACAGGAGGAATGGTGGAAATGGAATGGCGGCGCACACAGACGCAGCGGCTTTGCTTCTCCCAGGACGGTGCTATTTACGTTTAATGTTAATGTTATTTGTACTGGACTCATGGGAGCTTGCAAGATCACATTTCGTTGTTCATGTACTTGTGCAATGACAATAAAGTTGAATTATAATTATAATAATTATATTGGAGGAGATGTGAATAGAGCTGAACACTGGAGGCGTCAGTGAACAGCCCCACTGGCCTTATGATGAAGGGAAGGTTCTTGATGAAGTCGCTGAAGATGGTTGGGCTGTAGGTGCTTCCCTGAGGAACTCCTGAAAAAATCCATCCTGGGGTTGTAATGACAGGCCTCTGACAATCAGGGCCACCTTTTGCATCAGGTGTGGCTCCTGGCAGTCGAAGGTTTTGCCTTTGGCCCCCATGGACTTCATTTTTACTGGGGCGCCTTGGCGCGTCAAAGCCAGCTACTCTCCCCTCTCCTATAACCTTCCACTCTTGGATTAATTTTCTGGATCAAGGCAGCGATGATGTCTGGTGCCAAGTGGTTCTGGTGGAACCTGAACTAAGTGTTGATGAGCAGGTTATCATTGAATCATACAGCACAGAAAGAGGCCATTCAGCCCATCGTGCCTGTGCCGGCTCTTTGGAACAGCTGTCCAATTAGTCCCACTCCCCCACTCTTTCCCCATAGCCCTGGATTTTTTTTTTCCTTTTCAAGTATTTATCCAATTCCCTTTTGAAAGTTACTATTGAATCTACTGCCACCATCCTTTCAGGCAATGCATTCCTGATCATAACAGGAAAACTGTTTCTCCTCATCTCCCCTCTAGTTTTTTGCCAATTATCTTAAATTTATGTCCTCTGGTTACCAACCCTCCTGCCAGTGGAAACAGTTTCTCCCTATCTACTCTTATCAAAACTCCTCATAATTTTGAACACTTCTATTAAATATCCCCTTAACCTTCTCTGCTCTAAGGAGAACAATCTCAGCTTCTCTAGTCTCTCCACATGACTGAAATTCCTCATCCCTGCTTTCAACCTAGTAAATCGCCTCTGCACCCACTCCAATGCCTTGAGATCCTCCCTAAAGTGTGGTGCCCGGAATTGGACACAATACTCCAGCTGAGGCCTAACCAGTGATTTATAAAGATTATTGCTGGAGCAGATGTTGCTTGATGGCACTATTGATGACACATTCCATCACGCTGCTGATAATTGGGAGAAGGTTGATGGGGTGGTAAATTGCCAGGTTTGATTTATCCTGTTTGGCATGGAGACCCACCTGAAGTGGTTTCTCCTTTCCAACATTGAAGACAAAGTACCACTCCCACCCCAGCAGCAAATGCAAGTAGTTACCATCACTGGGCTCAGCTCTCAACACACCCATAGAGGGCAACAGTCCACCTTTTGCAATGGACTGCCTGCAAGTTTTCTAACTTCACTTGGCGACAGTTATATTGCAGCTGGTACAAAGTTGGCAGGATAGGCGCACCAATGTCAGTGTTCTCGCTCAGGCCAACATCCCCAGTATCGAAGCTCTGACCACGCTCGATCAGCTCAGAAACAAGACTTCCAAAACAAGCGCTCTATTCGGAGCTCCGGCACGGCAAGAGAGCCCCAGGTGGGCAGAGGAAACGCTTCAAGGACACCCTCAAAGCTTCCTTGAAAAAATGTAACATCCCCAACGACACCTGGGAATCCCTGGCCCAAGACCGCACAAAGTGGAGGAGAAGCATCCGGGAAGGCACTGAACACCTCGAGTCCCTTCGCCGGGAGCCAAGCGCAAACAGCGGAAGGAGCGCACATCAACCCAAGCACCCCACCCACCCGCCCCTTCAACCACCGTCTGCCCCACCTGTGACAGAGACTGTAGGTCCCGCATTGGACTCATCAGTCACCTGAGAACTAATTTTTAGTGCGGAAGCAAGTCATCCTCGGTTCCGAGGGACTGCCTAAGAAGAAGAAGGTACAAAGTTAAAGACGAGCACCTCAAGGTTATCTCACACTGACTGCCAGAATTCCATTAAATCATCTTCACATCCAAGTTACAAAAACACGATTTACAGTGATGTGAAGTTAAAACTGCTTTGCACTGACTGGTGTTAGGAAGTTCTTCACAGATTTTAAATGATCAGAACATAAATGGGCTTCCTGGGGGGCAATAACCCTGGAATCGTTGAGAAATAGTTGGATGTGCTGTGGTAGTGGTGGAGGGGAACTGAATTGCCTTAACTGCATTCTGGCAAGCGGTAGGATCAATAGTCCTAAACACTCTGGTTTTCCACCGTCTGAGATACAACTGGTGCCAACTAAACTTAAAAAACTTCTAGATGGATGAGCTCGGATGGGGCACATGACTTTCTTCATTTGCATCTTACCTTGTGATCTCAAAATAGGCAAAATTAAAAAGGAGGCAGAAATAAAACTGCAAAAAATAACTAGTAAAGCTGTTTTGATACTTTAAGCTGAGCTTCCAACCCAATAGCCGCTTCAGCACAAAAATGGCCTACTCCCCAAAACGTCCCCCTCCCCTTTTCCCCCTACCTCGGTCCACCTGTCACTGAAACCCTCATCTGTGCTTATTTGCACTACAAGGGAAAAAAATCATTCTCGGCGAGTTGCACACCTCAGCTGTGTTAACAGCTGTTGTCACCTTAGACACCTCTTTATTTAAAATTAATTTGTTACAGCACATCTTATTTGTTGCACCCTTCACGTGGAGAATCCCGAAATAAGCTGCTTCTTTTTTTCTCTCTTTTTAGTGAACCAAATTAACTGTAAATTAACTGTAACTTAATAAAACTTTAAATAAAACCTAACAAATTAAATTAAAATTTGGTTTGCCGGGGGTGATGTTGCACTCCAGTCCCCGCGGCGCCCACCGGTCGCGGAAGGCCTCGAGCGTGCCGGCGGACACCACGTGCTCCATCTCCAGGGCCACCCGGGCGCGAACATAGCCGCGGAAGAGAGGCAGGCAATCGGGCCGAACGACCCCCTTCGACCACCCGCTGCCTGGACCTGTTAATGGCCACTTTGGCCAGGCCCAGGAGCAGTCCCTACCAGGAGGAATAAGCTGCCTCTTGCTGACTCTTTCTTGCTGACAGGCAATTGCCTATTAAAAGTCAACCTTGTGCCCCCTTCTTAAAGGGGCACAACCAATTAAAAACTGTAAATTAACAGACATTTGAAAAGGAAACTTAACAAATCAAATTAAAATTTGGTTCCCGGGGTGCACTCCAGTCCCCCCTCTTTTTGAGTCAAACATATTTATTTAAAAATGATAGTACTTGTTACAACTCATCAATTACATAATAAATCCATTACATTCATTAGCCGCAATAAAACAAAGCATTAAAACCAGCTTTAGGGTTAACAGTATAAATGCAGTGGTAAATTTTACAGACAAATCAACAATATTAACAGTACAGGTACCCATAGTGAAAAACAATGTTCCTCTTTTATTTAAATCTGGTAGTACTTGTTACAACTCATCAATTACATGATAAATCCATTACATTCATTAACCGCAATAAGACAAAGCCTTGAGAAACAGCTTTAGGATTAACAGTACAAATGCAGTAATAAATTTTACAGACAAATCAACAATATTAACAATACAGGTACCCATAGTGAAAAACAATTCCACACCAGTCCGACTGGCAATCTAGTAACTCTTCGTTTTTACTTGGTATAACCTGTTGTCCTTTAAAAAAAAAATTAACATTCAAGTACAACAGTACTTATACAACTCATCAGTTACATAATAAATCCATTACATTCATTAGCTGCAATAAAACAAAGCCTTAAAACCAGCTTAACAGTATAAATGCAGTGGTAAATTTTACAGACACATCAACAATATTAACAGTACAGGTACCCATAGTGAAAAACAATGTTAATCTTTTAGTTAAATCTGGTAGTACTTGTTACAACTCATCAGTTACATAATAAATCCATTACATTCATTAGCCGCAATAAAACAAAGCCTTAAAACCAGCGTTAGGGTTAACAGTACAAATGCAGTAATAAATTTTACAGAAAAATCAATAATATTAACAGTACAGGTACCCATAGTGAAAAACAATGTTACGCCAATCCTATTGCAGTCCCCCCTCTTGCTGCGCTGTGTCAGTTTACAAAGTCTGTGTGTTGCAGAAAAACCCCACGTGTTAATTGTGGTTGCTGCTGACATCACTTTGAGTGAACAAAAAGCAAGCCTTCCGCCTTCATGCTGGGAGGTTGCTAGCAACAGAGCAGAAGAGAGAACACCGCGTTCAACCCTGTAGCCAGACTGAATCCCGAGCAGCAGAAAGCAGGTTGAAGATTGAATTTGTACAAGGGAGTGACACCGCCGGATTACAGCCCAGAACCACTACTGCACTTTTCCAAGTGCCAACATACTGCCAGTCAAGGTCGTGGCTATATCGCAGTATCAATCTTTAGAGAGGGGTTATACCTTTTTTTTTACCCATTCGCTATGACTCGACTCCGGTTTAAGGACGCTTTTTGGGTGAGTAGATTTCACTTTTTTTTAAACGCATTGAAAAGTGATGTTCCTTATTGATGCCAAGATGCGCGGTGGACTGGGTGCAAGTGATTCCTAGTTAGTGGGAGTGATCGAATATTGCATAATCCTGTTAATTTCGCTTTTTTCAGACAAAACTCAAATCTAACTTGAGTTATGAAGCCGGTTATTTTCCCCTTTGAAATGTTATGGGTCTTATTCGCGAGTTAACTGATGGCCAATGGGTCTAATCTCGAGGGGCTTTGGTCGCACTTGCCCCGTTTGGCAAAGTATCGCTGTTTCCGCTATAGTGAATCAGTGTTTTTTTTTCATATCTAGTTTCTCGCATAGTCTTGTATTGCATTTAATGCTAGCAAGTAGCATTAACTCCCTCCTGGTAATCAATAACCAAGGTCATTTCATCTGACTGAAACCGAATGCTTGTAGTGCAAACCGTACTCTGCAGTCTCAACTGGGTGTTGTAGATGTAATTGCCCTTTAAGCACTGAATGAATACCTTTTCTATACATCCCTAATCTGTCTCTTGGGCGTAATTACAGCTGATTTATGCAGTGTCTCTCAAATCTGGTGCTTGGAAGTAATGGGAGGTGCGGGTCGTGTTGTACCAAAGCAACTGTAGAGAGGGTGGGGTCGCTTGGTATCAAACCCGTGGACACCCATCGCCTTGATTCAGAGTCCAATTAATTTCAGTTTCCTGATGAAGAGGCTACACTTTTTTTTAATAACAGCACCCCCACACAATTTAATCTCTCTGGTTTAGTAAGAGCCAAAGCTTAAAGGCCCCCACCCCCCCAAGTGTGTACAAGGATACTACCGAATCCAACCAGCTAAAACCTGCATTGTGGTGCTTGTAAACTTCTGCTGTTTTATCATCGCCCTCTTCAAGTGCATTTACGCTGAAGTTTTAGCATTGATGTTCAAGCTGACCGACTGAAAGAAAGCACAGAGAGAGACGTCCCTTGTCCAAAGAGTTTCACTGTACTCTGCTTCAGTGTCAGACTAGACCCGAACTCTAGATTCAGGCTGCATTTATGCTTTAACCTCGCTGCACTGCCGCTATAGTGACCCCAAGGAGTGAGACAGAGTGCAAATCCATCCAAACTTATAGAAATATAGACATAGATGAGAGGAGCAGGAGTAGGCCATTCGGCCCCTCGAGCCTGCTCTGCCATTCAATGAGATCATGGCTGATCCTCCCAACTCCGTACCCTGTCCCTGCCTTCTCCCCATATCCCTTGATCCCTTTAGCCTTATAGTTTGTATTTTTTAAGAATTCAAACCAAAACTGTCCCTGCGCTTGACAAGTCTGGATAAGAAACTGGAAGCTGCCCAGAGTCAGTGGGAACAGATTAAGATACTTGTGCTGAAGCTATGAGTCATTTGGAACAAATGCTTATTCTGTAGCATTTCATTATTCAGATACTGCAGTCAATTTACTGTAGAGCTAGACTTACTGAGGAGATTAACTTTTTAAATAATTGTTTTAATTTACATCAAGCTGCAAAAGTAGAGCTTTCTATATGGGAAAGGGTGGAATGCTGAACACTCGTTCGGTGCAATTTTAGGAACTGGAAATGGTTTCCATTTTAGTCACCTGCAATTAGCACCAAGCACTCCAAGGCTATGTATAGAAAAAAACAGCTCTCGAGTAAAGCTCCTTCTATTCTACCCCAACAAGATGCCTCAACCTTTAATCTTTAAAAGAGCATTCTGAACTTGTCGAAGTCTGGATTTAGGCTGCATTTATGCTTTCTCCTATTTACACTGACTCTACTGTTGTAGTTTCAATTAGCCCGAAGAGTGAGGCAGATATTGCAAATCTATCCAAGCTTTGTAAGTGCTTGGCTTTTTGGGTTATGTTCAAACCAAACCTGTCTCGGTCTCTGCGCTTTACTACATCAGTGTGAATTTTCCATTTCCTACACCAGCCATTCTGTGGCTTCTCTGAGGCTGCCAATTCGTGCCAAAATAGGCTCGCTTTTTGAGCTGTGGTTTATGTCCACTATAACTTCACTTGAGACTGATCAAGCTCAATTTACACACAGCCCTTGCAGTCAGCGGAGAGGGTAGATTATAAACTCATAAGCCTTGGCTGAGTTCAAGCTCGGCTCCCAGAATTGAACCTTTTAATCTAATGGGAATGGTAAACATTGCTGGAGGACATTCTATTGGCGAGCCTATACTCGTTGGAGTTTAGAAGAATGAGAGGTGATCTCATTGAAACATATAACATTCTGAAGGGGATTGACAGGGTCGATGCTGAGAGGCTGTTTCCCCTGGCTGGAGGGTCTAGAACTAGGGGTCACAGCCTCCGGATAAGAGGAGGAATTTCTTCAATCAGAGGGTTGTGAATCTTTGGAATTCTCTACCCCCCAAAGGGCTGTGGATGCTGAGTCTGAGTATATTCAAGGCTGAGATCGATTTTTGGACTCTAGGTGCATCGCGGGATATGAAGATCGGGCGGGGAGCCATGGTCTTATTGAATAGCGGAGCAGGTTCAAGGGGCCGTATGGCCTACTCCTGCTCCCTAATTATATTGTGTTATTGAGTGGGTAGAGATTGTATCTAAACTCTTCACTGAATTTGATATCCCACCAATGGCAACATGTTGCACCACCTTTGTCATGATTTGGATACACTGAGGTGCTTGTGTACAGCAGGAACAGATGTTTGCAAGTTATAATGTATGTTGCATGGTCACTGCTTTAATTTTATATTTGGGTATTGCTTTAAAAATTTTTGGCATGTCCTTTTAGGTTTGCTGTTAAATCTTTGGATCAAATTGCATTTCACTGGCAAAGTGGATTGAAAGAATTTGACTTTTTTTTTAACACGTGCAGCCCTGGACTGATGGTTTACACTGGATAGTATAAGCTTGCCATGGCTGACCTCCAGTGCCGCTCTCATTCCAAGTTGGAGAGGCATACAAATTCCAAAGATGATACAAGAAAAGGACATTTGGCCTATCAAAGCTACTCTTTCCACAGCCCAGGGACTCTATGCTATCCATTACCCCGCTGAGGTATAGCCCTGCATAAATATTCTCTTAATAGGAACAACAGTAGATCATTTGGCCCCTCGATCCTGTTCTTCCACCCCACCCCCGTCCCATTCAATTAGATCACAGCTGATCTGAAAAATCTATCAATCTCAGTTTTGACATTTTCAATTGACCTAGCTTCCAGCTTTTTTTGGGGGGTTGGGGTGGTGAGTTCCAAATTTCTGCTACCCTTTATGAAGAAGGGCTTCCTGACATCACCCCTGAACAGCCTGGTTCTAATTTTAAGGTTATGCCCCCTTCTGGACTCTCTCTCACCAGAGGAGATTGTTTCTCTCTATCTCTACACTGTCAAATCCTTTAATCATCTTGGACACCGCCATCAGATCACCTCTTAATCTTCTATAATTCAATAGGATACAGTCCTAGCCTATGCAACCAGTCCTCATAATTTAACTTTTTTTTAGCCCCAGTAATACTCAAAAGGGATTCAATCAACATTCCAGAATATTCATTCTCACATTTCCACTATTCAAACCTACTAGATGCAAACAACACCCAGACCCTTGGTTCCAACAGCGTATGAACCACCTTGAACCACAACATTCAATCTATAATCTCATCAGTCTGTACTTATCCCTATAATCTTCAATCCTGTGCTTACTTATTTATTCAATTTTTTTTGGGGGGGGGTGGGGCGGGGCCAGTGAGTTCAGGAAAATGGTTATTTTGCATCCTCAAGACCTGTTGGTCGAAACCTGAAGATCAGAATTACATGGTCAAAACCATACAAGAAGTCATGATCAAACTGGTATAGTGCTTTGATCATTTGAGACATGTGGGAGACAGTCACAACCCAGGGTCCAGTGCAGAGAAGACCCACGAGGTTGATCCCCCAAGTGTCCAAGGTTTGGATTTTGAGGCAAAATTAGACCAGCTTGAGGTTTTTCAGCCTTGAAAGACGACTGTCTGTCTGAAAGGTAATCTTGTAGCTGTACATAAAGTAATGAGTGGCTTGGAAAAGATAAATGAGGAAAATTACACACAAGTAAGTTGCGTGAGTAGGTCAAGGTTCAAACTAGCAAAGGTCAAATTTAGGCCTGATGTCAGGAAGTTCTTCAAGGAGTAATCGATCCATGGGATGGGCTCCCAGATGAATGCAAAATAAAAACCCTAGAATCGTGTAATAAATAATTGGATATCGCATTGGGAAACTTTTAGGGTCATTCTGAATCTATGGGTTTGCTCAATTATTTGGTGTGCCTGATTGTCGAATCTCTTGTCAAGTCAAAGTTTAACACTTTATAAAGTTCTGTGAAAATAGAACAAAATGGTGAGGCCTCAGCTGCAGGCTATCCCATCATCATTTCATCTGATTCCAAGGCAGATATGGATGGGAAAGGCCCTTTGCCCTACATTCCCCATCACAACATCCAACTGCTTCTTAAATGATTCCAAAGTTTTTTTTTGTCTCCACGATCCCACCAGACGTTCTCTCCCACCAGACGTTCTCTCCCACCAGACGTTCTCTCCCATGTGCCGATTGCTCTGTGAACCTCCTGACATTAGTGCTAAATTTGCCCCTTTGTCAGATTGAATTTGTGCCCTTTGACCCACTGTCGAGGTTTAGTGTTTCAGATTCCTTTTTTTATATTGTGTTTGCTATCGCTTGTAGAATTCTGAGATCGCTCCCTTTCCAGGCTGGAAAACACAAGTTTCCCTAGTGTGTCCTCGTAATGATCCCACTCCCTTGTTTCATCTCCATTCTGTCTCCTGATCAGCTTTGGAATTGACAAAAGGTGTTTTGTCGTCTTGTTACAGTAAATGTTAGTGTGCTCCAAGCATTGATAAACTAATGATACACAAGAGGATTAACATGCTCCAATTCCCTATTTGAATGTATAATTTTCCAAAGAGGACTAAAGTCAAACATATCTATACTTGTCAAATATGGGAGTGGGAAATAATGGGCAACATGGAAGTTGCACCTGTGTATAACAGACACCCATGCATGTCACTACCAACAATGGAAAATTTCACCTAAGTTTAGGATCAACTCATCATTGCAGAATAAGAACATAAGAAGCAGGAGCAGGCCCTTCAAACCTGCTCCGCCATTCAATAAGATCATGGCAGATCTTCTACCTAAACTCCACCTTCCTACCCTATCCCCATATCCCTTGGTTCCCTTAGTATCCAAAAATCTATCGATCGATTTTGGATATTAACTTTACAGTACTGTGTTATATAGTTGTACTAGGCACTTGTCTAACGCAGTGGGACAGATCAGTGTTCTAATGCACAAATATTTCTTTACCATGGTCAAGTGTTTTTTTGAGGGGTGGCAAAGAAAACCCACAAATCCTGAAAACTTGGTTTTAAAAATAGAATATGCTGGAATACACAGTAGGTCAGTCAAAATATATGAAACAAAAATATAAGTTCATGTTTCTGGTGTGACCTTCATCAGGTCTGGTGAATTGATCCTTCTGATGAAGGGCCCCACAAACTGTTAAATACTTTTCATTTCAGATACTAAATAACCTGCTGTGCAGTTTCTGTTTTCATATATTTAATGGTACATTCATATTTATCATTTCTTTTTTAAGTTAAATTCCCACATGATTAGTATATTTGAATAGTATAATGAAAGTAGAATAGTACGACTGAGGGGGAAAAAATAATTTGAAAAAGTACGAAGAGTGCAAATGCACTTATCTCGGTTGGAAGCAGTTTTGATTAGACCGTGATTCCTGAGGCAACTGAGTCTTGGATAGAGATGTGTGATCCTGAAAAGACAAGGGAATTTAATTAACACATGTAGTTAAAAATAGCTAGCTAATTATAGCATCATTACTTTCGTATCTTCAGCTCTCATTATTGAGCCCACTGACTGTCAAGTTAGCTCTCCAATGATGTGCCACATTGAACATATATGTGATGAAAGGAACAGTGTCATAATGTCAGCTTAGCTCAGTTGGTGACACCCTTGATTCCGAGTTAAAGTTATGGATATGATTCCCACTCCACAAGCTGAGCGTGAAATCTAGGCTGGAAATAGGAGCAGGATTAGGCCATTCGACCCTTCACACTTGTTCCACCATTCAATAAGATCATGGCTGATCTCTTGCCTCATCTCCACCTTCCCGCACTATCCCCATATCCCTTGGATTCCCTTAGTATTCAAAAAATTATCGATCTCTGTCTTAAATATACTCGACGACTTGAGCCTCCACAGCTCTCTATTAGAAAATTCCAAAGATTCACAACCCTTTTGAGTGAAGAAATGTCTCCTCATCTCAGTCCTAAATGGCCGACCCCTTATTCTGAGACTGTGACCCCTAGTTCCCGACTCCCCAGCCAGGGGAAACATCCTCCCTGCATCTACCCTGTCAAGCCCTGTAAGAATTGTGTATGTTTCAATGCGATCACGTCTCATTCTTCTAAACTCTAGGGAATATAGGCCTAGTCTACTCAATCTATCCTCATAGGGCAATCCCCTCATCCCAAGAGCCAGTCTAGTGAACCTTCGTTGCACTCCCTCTATGGCAATTATATCCTTCCTTGGGTAAGGAGACCAAAACTCTACACAGTACTCCAGGTGCGGTCTCACCAAGGCTCTATATAATTGTAGTAAGTAAACATAGTGTAGTAGAGAGGAAATGGTACTTTTGTTGGCATTGCTATTGCTTGGATATGACTGCCTGCAGGCTTAGGTGGACATTCAAGATCCTTCGGCAATTAACTGGCTACTGCTTTGTGGAATTTTGCTGTATGCTTGTGTGTGTTTGCTTGCGTTAACAAGGTTTCAAAATTAATTGAGTCTGTAAGGCGCTTTCAGATGTTCCTGAGAGATGTGATGAATAATGTGCTATATTAATGCAAGGTGTTATTCTCCAGTGAGTGTGTGTGGAATAGATTCTGCCAAAGCGACTTATTGCTAAACTAATTAACGCTTTAAGGAGTTGGATAATTATCTGCCTTTTTAGATGGGAGTGAAGCATGTTGGGACAAATTTAGATATTCATGATTTATGGAGCATAAAGAGGCAAGCTATTCAAGATATGGTAACATTGTCTGGAAGAAGTTTATAACTTTGGTTTCCTAGGTGTTTGGATTTGGTTTCACCACCTCTCTTTGGGCAATGTAAAGTAAATTTAAGAGGCTAAGCCAATATAGACTCTACATGGTCCATTCAAGGGAACAGCTGAGCCAGATGGCCTATTCCTTGTTTTAAAAAGATGTTTTTAATATTACGAATGCAGAAATAAACTGTCAATTAGACGTTTAACATGATTTTAGCAAGAGATACTGGGGTGATTTTTAACCCTACCCTTGTGTGGGCAGTTAAAATTGTCCAAGTTACTTGCACGCTGCAAAGCCGTCAGGGACTGACTATTCCAAATTTGAACCTGCTGTACTGAGCAAGTGGCCAGGACACCTGCCCAAAGCTGGCAGAGTCCATCTTTACATATGCAGGTCAGGATTTAACTGAGGCCAGGGAGTTAAAATAGCCAGGTCTCAAGGAGTGGGCTGGTTCCCTTTTTTTTATAATGTTGGTATTCACAGGGACCTGGGTGTCCTTGTACACACATCACTGGAAGTTAACGTGCAGGTACAGCAAGCAATTAGGAAAGCAAGTGGTATGTTGGCCTTTATTACAAAAAATGATTGTAATGTAAGAGTAAATAAGCCCAATTATATAGGGCTTTGGTGAGACAATACCTGGAGTATTGTGCACAGTTTTGGTCCCCTTGCCTAAGGAAGGATATACTTGTCTTGGAGGGAGTGCAACGAAGGTTCACCAGACTGATTCCTGGGATGGGGGGGTTGTCCTAATGAGGAGAGAATGAGTAGATTAGGCCTATATTCCCTAGAGTCTTAAAGAATGAGGTGATCTCATTCTTCAACATAAATTTCTTCGAGGGCTTGACAGGGTAGGTGCTGGGAGGATGTTTCCCTTGACTGGGGAGTCTAGAACTAGGTCACAGTCTCAGAATAAGGAGTCAGCCATTTAGGACTGAGATGAGGAGAAATTTCTTCACTGAGGGTTGTGAATCTTTGGAATTCTCTACCCCAGAGGGCTGTGAATGCTCCGTCCTTGAGTATATTCAAGACAGAGATCGATAGATTTTTGGACACTAAGGGAATCCCAGGGATTAAGGGATAGGGCGGGAAGGTGGAATTGTAGTAGATCAGCCATGGTCCTATGGAATGGTGGAACAGGCTCGAAGGGCTGAATGGCCTACTCCTATTTCTAATGTTCTTAAGTGTCATTGGGAGTGTCTGAGCCACCTATTCCCAATGTGTTACTGTGATATGGCTATAATGTGGCTAGATTTAGTAAATCTACATTGGTGTCGTCACTGGCTGAACAAGACTCGTGCTTTGGGAATCACTGGCGCGAACAGCCCATTGACACCAATGTAGAAGGGCCTGGATTAGGCACTTTACATCCTTCTGGACTCAACATAGAGTTCAACAATTTCAGACCACAACCTCTGCCCCGTCTCCATTTTTTTTCTCTCTCTCTCTCTCTCTCTTTCTCGCCCATGGCAGCTGTCTATCATCCTGCCTTTGCCATTTACACTTCATCTAGAGTCATCTTTTGTTTCTTAACTTGTCCCATTACCATCTCCTTTTTGCCTTGCACCATCACCCCTTTTGTCTCTTAATCTCTCTCCTGCCTTCCATCCTATCACAGACCTTCCCTTTTGTTCTTTCCTCCCCTCCCGCTACACTTAAACACTTGTTCCATCTCCAACCTTTTCCAATTCTGACAAAGGGTCATCAACCTGAAACTTTAACTCTGTTTCTCTCTCCACAGATGCTGCCTGACCTGCTGAGTATCTCCAGCATTTTCTGTTTTTTATTTGATTTCCAGCATCTGCAGTATTTTGCTTTTGTATAAGGGCCTTGGAGATTGCCAATTTAGAAGTGGGCAGATAAAGGAGATTTCATCTCTTGAAGCTGGGCTGAATTCAAGCCCAAGCCTCGTGGTGAAGAGTGTGTTCCTATCCAGTGCCCTCCCCACAGATTTAATGCTTGCACAAAAGTAGAATCTGAACTCCGCGAAGCCTACCTCAATTTTGGCACATTGCGCAAGCTGTTGGTGAAACTCCAACATGTTTGTGTTGATGTGCTCTGTACGACAGACTCTTTCTCCAAATGCAAATAGCAGGAGGTTGTGACAAAGTTCCAATATGGCATTAATTTGATTTCCAACCATCCTGATGATTCTGACAGTTTTTATGGTAATTTACATGGGTGTAATGACTTCCTGTTATGAAAGTGGTATTCAAATAGGCCTGACTCATAACAAAAATCACGCCTAGGAAAAATACTGGAAAAAGTGTTTGCTGACTAATGACTGATGTGAGTGCTGTTTTAAGGGAGGTAAATAGTTATTCATTACTCACATCTAACTCTCTCATTTAGAGGAATTGTTCCATTTTCTTTCCCCCTTGTTTGTCTTCGATCTCTTTCATTTTGTTTCATTCTGCTTTGGGTTCCTACCCCTCTGCATCACAGTTTGGTTATTAAGTAATTGGAATTTGGATGCATCTCAATCCCCTTTCCATCTGTTTTCCTTCACTTCCCTTTTTGCTCACTGGGGTGAGGGTGGGTAATTTTGGATGATTGGGCAAATTCACACGCAGAATTAGACATCCCTTAAAAGTAAATAAAACAATGGAAATAGCAATCCATCTGAATGCGCTTGGACAGGAGAATTGTAGTGTATGTACTTTGAAGAAGGAACTATATTCTGCAGCCCCTGTATACTGCAGTACCAGTAGTGACCACCCCTGTATATAAGCCTGTGCAGTAACTTTGTATAGTAGTTCCAGTTTCGTCTCCATTCAGTAAAGACCTGTTACAACCAACTCCTGCAGTCCGTGTCTCAATTACACACGGACGTAACACTGGCGACGAACAGATCCGAACTTACCTACAGTTCTGCACCACCTCACGGGGATCCATCCCTGAAGCGAAGTTGTTAGAGGTCGAGGCCAGAAGGAAAAAAACAAACAAACCGAAGAAACGGGCGTCGACCGTGGGCAACCGCCTCTGATTCATCGAATTCGAAGATTTGCAGGAGAGGCTGTCGAGAGCGGGGCTTGGTTATCCAGTCTATGGTGCTCCAGCTAATCGGGCTGGTGGCAGGTAGTACACTGATCCTTCCTGGGCTGCGGCGGGCTAGAGCTCGATTGGGTGGCTTTTCAACGGGGCCGAGCAGCGTTGTCGGGAAGAGGAGAGAGAGAGGGTGGAGCACACAGGGCGCAGCCGGTGCTACGAAGCCGGGCAGCGTACAGACCCGAGAAGAGGGAGGAAAGTGTCCCATAGGGTCTGCTCTGATGATGGGAACAGTAATTAAAATTAAATTAATTAGAAGCGCAGAAAGCCATGAGGAGCTGCAGTTTGCCACGGGGACCGCGGAGAGCGGCGTTAGCAGCAGCGCGGGGGGGGGGGGGGGGAAGTACGCGAAGACCATAGGGCGTCGCCATCAAGGCATAAAAACGCCAGCAACAGTGCTAGCAGCAGCGGAGAAGACAGCGCGGGAGGCGCCATCTTAATCCAGCGGGGAAGAAGGCATCCATCTTAGATCTCCAAGATGCCGAAGACTGGCAATATCACTGCCTTCGATAATGCAATAGAAGACTGGACCACGTATGTGGAAAGAGTCAAAGTATATTGCAAGGCAAATGAAGTAGCCGATGAGAAAAAGGCATCGGTACTACTAAACTTAATGGGCGCAAGAACGTACGGCCTATTGCGGAACCTGATCACTCCAGTGAAACCGATGGCAAAGAGTTTTAACGAAATTGTTGATATCCTACAGGAACACCTAAATCCTACACCGCTGCTGATAGCAGAAAGATTTAAATTCCACAAGAGAAATCAGCATAAAGATGAGAACAATGCTGATTACCTTACGGAACTACGCAAGCTATCAAAGCACTGCCAGTTCGGAGCAGGACTGGCAGATACCCTACGGGACAAATTTTGTCTGTGGACTCCTGAGTGAAGGAACCCAGAAGAGGTTACTCTCGGAGAAAGAGCTGACGCTAGATAAGGCTTTCAGCATAGCAGTATCGTATGAAGCAGCAGCAAGGGGAGCTGCGGAAATACAGCAAAAGCCACAGGAATACGGCACCCATGAAATGACATGGAGATTTGAAAAATGTTATCGCTGTGGCAGAACAACCCATGACCAGAAGGACTGCTGGTCCAAGGACAAAACATGCAGGCAATGCGGAAAGATGGGACACATTGCACGAGTTTGCAGGTCCGGGAAGAAGACGAACGACAACAAAAAGGCTACTAAGGAACAGTACAGGAAAGTACAAAAGATGACGGACAGTAGTTCCGAAGACCAGAAGAGCGATAGTGAATCCAGGAACAAGAGACTAAGCTGTCTCAAACTACACAACGTAATCGCAAAAGAGGAGCACCGAACCATTTGGGTCACCCTCACGATAGCAGGGTCCCAAGTCAAAATGGAATTGGATACAGGATCAGCCCTGACCGTCATGAATCGACAAGACTACGAGCGGCTATTCTCACACATACCCTTGAAAGACACATCCATTGTCTTGAAGACGTATACGGGGCAGAAAGTATACCCCAGAGGGAAAATAAGGGTGCCTGTCGAATACAACGGCAAGGAAATACAGAAATTTTATCTGTACATACTTCAAGATGGCGGACCACCGTTATTGGGACGTGAATGGATCAGAAAGATAAGTTTAGAGTGGCACTCCATTCAAGCACTGACTGTGGCTGGTAAAAAGGATGACGACGTCACACCTGGACGATTGTCAAAAATCTTAGCTAACGCTAAAGAGGTATTTCAACAAGAACTGGGAACTCTTAAAGGCGTAACCGCCTCGATAAAAATAGAAGAGAATGCAATTCCCAAGTTTTTCAAAGCAAGACCGGTACCGTATGCAATTCGCCCAGCCGTCGAGGCAGAGCTGGAGAATCTGGAGAATGCAGGCGTGTTATCTAAGGTAGACTGGAGCGAGTGGGCGACACCCGTCGTTCCTGTCATGAAGAAAACGTTAAACAATAAGTCTGAGGAGCCAAGGAAGGTTCGCATCTGTGGGGACTTCAAGGTGACTGTGAACCCAGCCCTTCACACAGTACAGTATCCTCTCCCGAGGATAGAAGATATCTTCGCCTCACTATCTGGAGGGAAGCGTTTTACAAAAATTGACCTAGCGCAAGCATATTTGCAGATGGAGTTTGAAGAATCCTCTAGGAAGTATCTCACGATAAACACTCAAAGGTCTTTACCAGTATAATCGACTGGTATTCGGAGTAGCATCAGCTCCGACGATATGGCAAAGAGCGATGGAACAAGTCCTGCAAGGGATTCCGGGGACTCCGTGTTACTTGGACGACATCCTAGTGACAGGTGAAAATGACAGTGAACACCTTGCCAACCTAGAGCAGGTGCTCACTAGACTACGGGAACATGGGCTACGAGCCAATCGCCCCAAGTGCGAGTTTTTTAAGAAACCGATATCGTATTGTGGCCACATGATTGATGAAGAGGGGTTACATAAGTCCCCTGACAAAATTGAAGCGGTAGTTAAGGCTTCAGCGCCTGAAAATGTGTCGCAACTGAGGTCATTCCTCGGATTGGTGAATTACTACCATAAGTTTTTGCCGAATTTGTCCACAATTCTGCACCCACTGAACGCCCTACTACAAACTGGAGTAGCATGGAAATGGAGCGATGAATGCAAGCGGGCCTTTCAGAAGAGTAAGGACCTAATCACTTCAAGAGAAGTATTGGCTCACTACAACCCATCACTGCCGATAAGACTGGCGTGTGATGCATCTCCCTACGGCATTGGAGCGGTACTGTCACATAAATTCCTTGATGGTTCAGAGAGGCCGATAGCTTTTGCATCACGCTCGTTAGCTTCAGCCGAGCGTAACTATGCCCAGATTGACAGAAGCCCTCAGCCTGGTGTGGGGGGTGAAGTTCAATCACTACCTGCACGGTCAGAAATTTACACTACTAACTGATCATCAACCTCTTGTCTCCATTTTCAACCCTCAGAAGGGCGTCCCGATAATGACCGCACAACGGCTACAGAGGTGGTCCCTTTTCCTAGGGGCACACTAATATGACCGAGTACAAAGGAACTAAACAGCATGGGAATGCTGATGGATTGTCACGCCTACCGTTGCCGACGGTGGAAGAAGCACCTGCAGTGGATCCTGTGGAGATATTCCACTCGACCATAGTCGAATGTCTACCTGTGACGAATGCAAACATAGAAAAGGAAACACGAAATGACCCGACACTCTCCAGGGTCTATGATTTAACGGTGAAGGGATGGCCAGCACATGGCGAACCACTGTTGCCAGCATTCTCGCCGAGAAGAGAACAGCTGTCAGTGTGCAGAGGAACCTTGATGTGTGGATCCAGAGTAGTAATTCCACCCAAATTGAAGGATAGAGTGCTCAATGAGCTTCATGAGGGTCATCTGGGAGGGGTAAAAATGAAGAACTTAGCCAGAGCGTTTGTGTGGTGGCCGGGAATCGATAGAGAAATCGAAGAGATGACCAAGAGCTGTACAGGATGCCAGAAGGTCCAAAACGCCCCACCACAAGCCCCTCTACATCCATGGGAGTGGCCCTCATCTCCATGGCAAAGGGTGCACATTGATATTGCTGGTCCATTTATGGACTCGATGTTTTTAATTGCGGTGGATGCACATTCAAAGTGGCCAGAGGTAATAAAAATGTCCTGAACCACCACAGAAAAAACTATCACAGTCTTACGAACCATATTCGCCAGAAATGGGCTGCCTGAACAGATTTGCTCCGACAATGGACCACAGTTTGTGTCTGAAGAGTTCCGGAGGTTCTTAAAGAACAATGGTGTTAAGCATTACACATCCGCCCCATATCATCCAGCCACCAATGGATTGGCTGAGCGGTTCGTTCAAACATTCAAGAAGGCTATCAAGGCAATGTGTAATGAAGACATACCCCTACAACACAAGGTGGATAACTTCTTGTTTGCCTACCGGAATGCGACACATGCGGTTACCAACCAAACTCCAGCCATGATGTTCTTCAATCGAAGACTACGATGCCGCTTGGATTTGGTTAAGCCAAACGTCCGAAGAGATGTGGAGAACAGGCAGTTTCAGAATATGAATGAAAGGCCGACCAGGAGTTTTAAGATAGGTCAACCAGTTTTGGCCCGGGACTACCGCACAGAGAAATGGCAGCCAGGAACGATCTGCACACGGCAAGGACCTCTAATGTATACCGTGGACGTTGGAGAGAGCATTGTAAGACGCCATGCTGACCAGATTCTAGAGTCACTGGAAAATGTCAAATCCACACCACGATCCGATACACCTGGTGATGAAACCGAAGTACCAATTGCATCTACCTCAGAATCGGTGATATTGGAAGCAGACGAACCAAACGACGACGTTGATCCCGAATCAACTTTGCCAGAAGAACCTGATACCCCAAAGAGGCGTTATCCAGACAGAATCAGGAAGCCTCCTCAAAGACTGAATTTATAATTGCTTAACTTCAGCTAATGTATATAGCAACTGTAATTGTAAATATGTTGTTTAATTATTAATCAAATGTTATGTACTGTTTAGCTAAAAGGGGAGGAATTGTAGTGTATGTACCTTGAAGGAACTATATTCTGCAGCCCGTGTAGTAACTTTGTATAGTAGTTCGAGTTTTGTCTCCATTCAGTAAAGACCTGTTATAACCAACTCCTGCAGTCCGTGTCTCAATTACACACGGACGTAACAAGAATAACCCACTCTAAACCAAGGATGGTATCGTGCAGGAAACACAAAACAAGACTTGGGGGGAAAAATTAGGGCTGTTTTCATTAGAACAGAGAAGATTTAAGGGGTGATCTGATAAGAGGAGGTGTTTAAAATTTTGAAGTAATGGGATAGAGTAGCTAGCAACAGACTGTTTTCCAGTGTTTGAGGGGGTTTAGAACAAGGAGATATAAGGTTACTTTGAGAAATTTAGGACCGAGCAGGAGAAACTTTTTTACATAGTGTTGTGAGGCAGCGCAGTGCCTTATCAGAGTTAGTGACTGAAGCAGAGAGCATTTCAACATCTCAGAATAGGTTAGATGGTGGTTGAAAGAAAGTGAGTGGGCACGTGGGATTAGGACTACTGCTGATGTGGAAGATGAAGGCCAACATGGACTGGCTGGGCCAAACAGCCTGTTCTGACAAAGGGTCACAGACCTGAAACGTTAACTCTGTTTCTCTCTCCACGGATGCTGCCTGGCCTGCTGAGTATTTCCAGCATTTTGTGTTATTTCAGATTTCCAGCATCCGCAGTATTTTGCTGTTTTGTGTAGCCTGTTTTTCTTGTTCTTGTAATTGATATGTAACCCTAGACGTGTTGCTGGGTCTCCTTCTTACGACAGGAAGGAGAGTGGATCTTGAGGACGGGCAAAGAAGGAAGGGGCAAGTGGTGGGGTGGAATAGGCCTTTGCAAAGAAAAATCTTTGCTTCAATGACTAGTCTGGGAGCAGTTTCAGTTCCAAAAGAGAACACATTCTGAAACTTTGCTCAATATTGCTAACCTGGCTACCCTATCCTGCCTACACTGCAGCAGATACAATATCTGTCAGAGATGTCCCCATTGGTGCATGCAACATTTTTACAATGGTACTAAAGTCATCAGTGAGGTCAGGTACAGCACCAGCTTGCTGTAGATTGTTAGCTGTGGCTCAGTGAGTAGCAGTTTGTGGGTTCAAGTCCCACTCCAGAGACTTGAGCACAAAAATCAAGGCTGACACTCCAGTGCAGTTCTGAGGGAGCGCTGCACTGTTGGAGCTGCCGTCATTTGGATGAGAGGTTAAACCAAGAACCCGTCTGCTCTCTCGGGAGGATGTAAAAGACCCCATGGCACTATTTTGAAGAGCAGAGGAGTTATCCCAATATTTTATCACTCAACCAACATCACTGAAACAGATTGTCTGATCATTGTCACATTGCTGTTTGTGGAGCTTGCTGTGTGCAAATTGACTGCTGCGTTTCCCACATTACAACAGTGACTACACTTCAAAAATGTACTTCATTGGCTGTTAAGTGCTTTGGGACGTCTGGTGGTCGTGAAAGGCACTGTAGAAATGCGAGTCTTTCTTACTTTTTAGATTAAAGGTCTTTCGTCTCGGCTTTAACAATGTGGTTAAGCTCCAACCATTGAAGAGTTTCCCCACAGCTTCAATTTTTCTATTTCCACACCAATCCTCCTGGTCCCCTCTCTGAGTGGGGTTGGTAATTCTGTGCCAGTGGGGGAGATCTTAACATTGTGCGATTTAGTGTAAAATGGGTGACTTCAATGAAAATAAATATTGGGTGCGATGTGAAACGGGCTGCCGATTCACTGTCGCCTGTTTTACACTATGGCACAAAGTCAAGATCTACCCCAATATGTGTTCAATTCTGGACTGTTCTGTGATGTAGACTTGCATTGAATCTGTTCAATAGAGGTTTATTTACCATAGAAGACGACTTGTATTGGGCTTGCTTCCAGTTGCAAGTTCCACATTCTAACCACTGTCTGGTAAAGAAGTTTCTCCTAATTCTCGTTTTCTACAGCCCGCCTAAGTACCACAAACATTTTTATCACCGAGATATCTTCACTGCTTTCCTCCCTCAGCCTCTGCACCGAACGACTTCTCATCCTCGGTGATTTCAACCTCTATCTCAATTCATCATGCTCTCTCTCCTCTTGAGTTCACTATCCTCCCTTAATCTCTCCCTCCATGTAAACTCCCCAAGCCATATTCAACAGCCACCACCTCTCGTGGCCTCGCTACTCCCATTGTGTCAATTGCAAATAAGGCCATCTCTGACCACTTCCTCGTATTGCTCTCTGCCCCCTCAAACCCTACTTCCTTCTGTGTCTGCCCCTGGAAAAAATTCTCTCCCAACTCTCTTACAACTGCACTAGGGAAATCCCAACTGTCCTGCCTTTGGCCCTCCATTCACCATGACATTTCAGCAGCTACTGATCTACACAACCTCACTGCCACCTTTGATGCCCTAGTCCCTATTAAAACAATTGCTGTCTCTCCCTGGCCATTTCCCCCTGGTACAGCCCTCATCTTCGCTCCCTTAAATCCAAGGGACACAGACTTTGATGGATATGGCTGACAACTGGCTTAGCCATTCACTGCCAGGTCTGGCTGGACCACACAAAGCATTATCTGGTCCCACTCTCAGCTGCCAAAATTGTTCACTATTCCAGAATCATTCTGGAATGCAAAGATAATCCCTGGCTTCTATTCTCCCCTGTCTTCTCCACCCTCACCACTGACAAGTGTGAGGAGCTCATGGACTTCTTTTGTCTCTAAGATTAAGACCATCGGTTCAACTGACACTGCCACACCCTATTCCCACCAAACTGCTGACCACCCAACTTCCTTTTCTGGCTCCCATGTTAGTTGACATTGTTAACGGTTTGCTCTCCAAGTACTGTCTCCCCCTCTCCCTCAAATCTGCTGTCGTCACCCCTTTCAAAAAAAAACAACCCAACCCTTGACCCCCCTCCACCCTTGCAAACTACTGCCCCATCACCAACCTCCCTTTCCTCAAGTCTTTGAACATGTTGTCACCTCCCAAATCCGTGCCCATCTTTCCTGCAATTTCATGTTTGAATCCCACCAGTGTCGGTTTCCACCAGTGTCGGTTTCCACATGTACGCTGACGACACCCAGCTCTACCTCGCTACCACTTCTCTCGACCCCTCCACGGTCTCTAAATTGTCAGACTGCTTGTCCGACATCCAGTTCTGGATGAGCAGAAATTTTCTCCAATTAAATATTGGGTAGACCGAAGCCATATTTTTCGGTCCCTGCCACAAACTCCGTTCCCTAGCCACTGACTCCAGCCCTCTCCCTAACATCTGTCTTGAGGCTGAACCACACTGTTTGCAACCTTCATGTCATATTTGAACCTGAAAACTAGCTTCCGGCCACACATCCGCGGCATAACTAAGACCGCCTATTTCCACCTCCATAACATCACCCATCTCCACCCTTGCCTCAGCTCATCCACTGTTGAAACCCTCATCCATGCCTTTGTTACCTCTAGACTTGACTCTTCCAACGCACTCCTGGCTGGCCTCCCACATTCTACCCTCTGTAAACTTGAGGTAATCCAAAACTTGGCTGCCTGTGTCCTAACTCGCACCAAGTCCCGTTCGCCCATCACCCCTGTGCTCGCTGACCTACATTGGCTCCCGGCTAAGCAACACCTCGATTCAAAATTCTCATCCTTGTTTTCAAATCCCTCCATGGCCTCGCCCCTTCCTATCTCTGTAATCACCTTCAGCCCCACAACCCCCCGAGATATCTGCCCTCTTGAGCATCCCTGATTATAATCACTCAACCATTGGTGGCCGTGCCTTCTGTTGCCTGGGCCCTAAGCTCTGGAATTCCCTCCCTAAACCTCTCTGCCCCTCTCCCTCTCTTTCCTCCTTTTTAAGACGCTCCTTAAAACCTACCTCTTTGACCAATTCCCCTAATTTCTCCTTTTTATGAGGCTCGGTGTCATTTTTTTTTCTTGTAATACTTGTGATAAAAATGATAACATCCGGGAAGTTATGTCATCACTTCCTGTGAACTATGAACTGTGTACATACCTCACTTCCTGTCATATGTCACTTCCTGTTGGACTGGTATAAATACTGGTCTGTTCAGTATTGTAAGAGGCTTCTACCAGAGGCATGGTAAAGACCTCTCTTGTGTATATAGTGTGTTTATAAGTTACTTAAAGCTTACTTTAAAGTTACTTGATGGTAAGTCTCCTTTTTCTTACATCAATACTCCTGTGAAGTGCCTTGGGATGTTTTACTATGTTAAAAGGCGCTATATAAATACAAGTTGGTGTTGGTTGAAGAATTCCCTATTGGATTTATTAATGACCATCTTATATTGATTGCCCCTAGTTCTGCTCTCCTCCAAGTGGCAACAACTCTGTCTAACCTTAGACAATCAAACCTTAGACACCATTATGACCCCCATCAGGTCACCCCTCCAATGACTTCTAGAGAAAAGAACCCCAGCCTGTTCAGTCTTTTCTGATCTGCATAACTGCACAATTCTGGTATTTATCTAGTAGATCTTTTTTGCACCTTCTTCAATACCCCTATCTTTTTTATAATATGGCAACCAGAACTGTTTACTGTGTGATCTAGCCCAGGTTCTATACACGTTACATATCTTTGTTATCTAGCAGCTGAAATCTACTTGTGTGTGCTCTCCGCTTCATTCTCCTCTCTCTCCCCAAACTAAGAGGAAAAAGTGGTGCCTTTACACAGTAGCAAATAATGCCTCCAGCTTGGAGACAGTGTTGCTGGAGCTCACAGTCTGCAAATCCCTTCCCACCCCCCCCCCCTTTTTTTAATATATGAAACTTATGATTCCAATACCTCTGCTGTTCTGTCAACTGACTAGGTCCTTTCCTATCCCTTGACAGTCAAAATTACACCTCTTCCTATGGTGGGAAGGCCAAAGAGCAGTACGTACGAGAAAGCACATTCTTATTCGGTTGTAATGTCCAATTTGCTCACCGCAATGTAGTAAGACTGAATTATGAAATGATGCATGATATGTCCTGGAGAAGTCTGGAATAACTTAATAAAGCACTTTGTCAAACAAATTAAGTCACAAAGGAACCGTTGTAGACTATATACTTAACATTCTGCTAAAATATCTACCAGATGCTTGTATGTGTTTTTATATTAAAACCTGAAGATTGGCTCTCTAGATCTGTCACAACAGCATCTGTTGGATATAATGGATATAATGTTTGGCACTTTTAATTCCATCTAAATATGGGCATGAGTCTGATGGAAATGGCCTGGTAGATGTTTACAAGGTGACACAATGCATTAGTGGTTTGTAGACCTTTCACTGCTGGGACCTAGGTTTAGACTCAATTCAGTCTAATTTAATAGAAGTCTTCTCTCTCTGCTGGCTCTGCATTAAAATGAGCTTGGTCACGAGCAACAGGTCTCTTCGTAGGCTGACTGCACTGGCCACAAATTTGCATTAATTTGGTAGCCTTACTCTGAACCAACAAGGCCGGTTAGTGTGGAAAATGTTTTGTTCAGTAAGTGTTTCTTTTCCAAGATTGGAATTAACTGAGGGATGGATTGTTGCTTCCTGTGTGCGCCGTGGCTCGGTGGGTAGCACTCTCTCATTGAGGTTGTGGGTTTGCGTCCCACTCCAGACTTGAGCACAAAAATCTAGGCTGACACTCCCAGTGCAGTCGCGAGGGAGTGCTGCACTATCGGAGGTGCTGTCTTTCGGATGAGACGTTAAACCGAGGCCCTGTCTGCGACTCTCGGGTTAACGTAAAAGATCCCGTGATGCTATGTCCTGGCCAATATTTATCCCTCAATCAACATCACTAAAACAGATGATCTGGTCATTACCACATTGCTGTTTGTGGGAGCTTGCTGTGTGCAAATTGGCTGCTGCGTTTCCTACATTACAACAGTGACTCCACTTCAAAAGTACTGCATTGGCTGTAAAGTGCTCTGGGACATCCTGAGGTCATGAAAGGTGCTAGAGAAATGTCTTTGTCTGTCTTTCCGTCTCTGTCTGTCTGACTTTGTCATAAATGTGAGCATTCAGCCACCCAGATTCTGTACTGTCATTAGGTATGATGAAGCCTTTTTCTACTCTGCCCCAACAAGGTATATGAAGCCCAGCCTTAAAGCACACTTTCTACTGCAACAGTGGGACACTTGCATCCTTATAGGCTCCTATTATAGCTTGTGCTGGATTACCAACATATTTGTGTTGTGGACTCACTCATGAGGAACTAACTTATAGTCAGCAAAAAGTGAAGTCTGGCTGATATCAGACTAAAATCTCCAAGGTAAGAAGATTGTGTCCTAACTCACTGTGAATCAACCTCAGTAGACTTAAAAATAGCAGTTCTGGTTTATTCACAGAGTATTCTCAATGTTGTGCCATTTGTTTGCCTTATTGCTTCATATTCACTGTACAGCTCACATAGATGATCAGCCATGATCTTATTGAATGGTGGAGCAGGCTCGAGGGGCTGTATGGCCTACTCCTGCTCCTATTTCTTATGTTCCTTTGTAGACCAGATTCAATTCATGGCCTGTGTTGAGTTATCTGATCTCGGCAAGGCCAGCAGTTGGGAACACTACAATTGACTTCAGCATCCTTCCGCTAAGTTGGGGAAAAGGATCAGCCAGCATTCTCACTCCTGATTGCCATCCAGTGATGTCTGGCGAGAACCGGTTGAGGCTTAACTGCAATGCCTTCTATGGTTGATTTTTAGCTTGAGGACACTGACTGATTGCAAGGTGTCCAATGTCCATGGGCCCATATTCGAGGAAGGGCTCAGTGCCTTCAGGAGAATGGGGAGACCAAAGCAAAACTAAATTGTATATCGAAACGTTTGTTCTAATGAATCTCGGAGCAATTTAGTACTGCAAGGGTTGATGATCACCAGCGCTATTTCTCAAGCAGTGTTGTCCCTGTTCCTCTTCACTGATTCTACTTGCACAATCTTGGAATTGTCTCCTTGATTAGGTTTGATGGGTTGATGAGTCAGGATGTTAGAACTTTAAATTTCAATCCGGTTTGCATTCCAGCCAAATCAGCTAACTTCAAACTTACCAAGTCCACCATTTGAAGGAGTATTGTAAGTGGAAATTCTTCCTGTATTTCTGAATTATTTTTTTAACTCTTCCTGAATCTCTGACTTTCCATAGACATCTACTAAACTGCTTGTACTCCAGAGGAGTAATTTTTCCTTTCACCGCCTGGGCAGTAATCTGGTGAAGTAGATTGCCCGCCTGTCTCAGAACCGGCCTGATTTTTCGTCCCTCTGACATATTCAAAAATGTAGCTTAAAAAGGGGCAATCTTCAAGTCTCTATTCCTTTTTTGTCATTCTGTTGCCTGAACCCCCGATTATAGAAGATAGGAGTAGGCCATTCGGCCCCTCGAGTCTGTTCTGCCATTCAATGAGATCATGGCTGATCATCCAAATTCAGTACCCTGTCCCTGCCTTCTCCCCTGATCCCTTTAGCCTTATATCTAACTCCTTCTTGAATATATTTAATGAATTGGCCTCAATGGCTTTGTGTGGTAGAGAATTCCACAGGTTCACCTCTCTCTCTCTCTCTCTCTCTCTCTCTCTCTGGGTGAAGATCTTGGCGTAAACTCGCCTCCCCCCCCCCCCCCCCCCCCCAATTGTGATATTGCTATTTCCCACAATAGCTATGCTTACACGCTTTCCAACAGTGAGATTGGCAATTTAGTACCCATTACTTCCAATTTAGGGGCAATTTTGTGCTGTAGAGTCACACCCACCAGGAAGTGTGCCGAGACTACCTAAACATATTTCATGCATTAGAACCCAGATTTCGGAGGCGGAGGCACCGCATTCTAACTTGCTTGCATCATCTAGCCTACTTGGGTATGTATTTATTGCATTACACATGATGATGATGCAATCTGAAGACATGCAACCTCTTAATTGTTATCCTCACATTTCCTACCCCCACCCTGGGCCATGCAACTTTTGTTGTCGTGTGCATGTGTCCCACCCCTTCAACCACCATCTGCCCTGCCTGTGACCGAGACTGTAGATCCCGCATTGGACTCCTCGGTCACCTGCAAACTCATATTCTTAATGCGGAAGCAAGTCATTCTCTGTTCCGAGGGACTGCCTAAGAAGTGAAGCATAATGTAGGAAATGCGGCAGCCAATTTGCGCACAGCAAGCTCCCACAAACAGCAATATGATAATGACCAGATAATCGGTTTGCTATGTTGGCTGAGGGAGAAATATCGGCCGGGACACTGGGGATTACTCCCCTGCTCTTCTTCGAAATAGTGCCATGGGATCTTTTACGTCCACCTGAGAGCAGATGAGGCCTCTGTTTAATGTCTCGTCTGAAAGACGGCACCTCCGACAGTGCAGCACTCCCTCAGTACTGCACTGGAGTGTCAGCCTAGCTTTGTCTGCTCAAGTCTCTGGAGTGGGCTCAGTTGTGATGGCCTGTTGACTCAATGTGTGTTGGCAGGCTACTCTGGCACGTTCAAATGGGGAACGGCCACTTGGGCAAGTGCAGGAGGGTCTGCTGCAGCAGGTAGAACCATATCTCGGTAAGAGTTGGCATTTGCTGTTGGGGGAGAGATGGGAATGATTTGTAAAGTTGGATCGTGCTGCTGTAGAATGCTAAGGGCAGTGATTTTCTTAGTTAAACCATTATTAGGCTGTATTTATAGAGTGAAATACCACTTCTGGGTTGAAGTAGACTCATTGTAAGCTTTAGTACGATAGCAAAATACTGCAGATGCTGGAAATCCGAAATAACAACAGAAAATGCTGGAAAAACTTGGCAGGCCAGGCAACGTCCGTGGAGAGAAAGTAGTCAACGTTTCGGGTCAAACCCTTTGTCAAGACTGGAAAGTCACAGGAAATGAAATAGATCGAAAGGCAGGGCTGGGAGAGAACAAAAGAGAAGTGAAGAGACATTAAGAAGTATTCAAAATGAGACGAGATGGTGGTAGGACTAGTGGAGACAAAAGACGGCTCTAGATTAGGTGTGAAATGCACTGGCAGAATGAGACAGCTGCCATGTGGGAGAGAAAAAAAAAGTCGGGGGGGTGGGAAAGGGGCCAAAACAACAGTGTGGATTAAAAAATAAGCGAAAATGTAATGGGGGCCGAGGTTATGAACTCGCTATTGAGTCTGGAAGGCTGTAAAGTGCCTAATCGGAAGATGAGGTGCTGTTCCTCGAGTTTACGCTGGGCTTCCGTGGAACAATGCAAGAGGCCGCAGACGGTGAGGTCTGAGTGGGAATGGGGCGGTGAATTAAAATGACAGGCAACCGGAAGCTCGGGGTCATCCTTACGGACTGAATAAAGGTGTTCCGCAAAGCGGTCACCCAATCTGCATTTGGTCTCCCCAATGTAGTGAGCAGCGAATACAGTATACTAGATTGCAAGAAGTACAAGTAAATCGCTGTTTCACCTGGAAGGGGTGTTTGGGGCCCTGGACAGTGGGAAGGGGGGGAGGTATAAGGGCAGGTGTTGCATCTCCTGCACTTGCACAGGAACGTCCAAGGGGAAGGGGTACTGGGGGTGATAGAGGAGTGGACTAAGGTGTTTTGGAGGGAGCAGTCCCTGCGGAATGCTGGGAGGGGAGGGGAAGATGCGTTTGGTGGTGGGATCACTTTGGAGATGGCGGAGGATGATCCATTGAATGTGGAGGCTGGTGGGTGAAAGGTGAGGATAAGGGGAATCCTATTGTGGTTCCGGGAGGGAGGGGCAGGGGTGAGGGCAGAAGTGCGGGCGATAGAATGGACACGATCGAGGGCCGTGTCAACTATGGTAGGGTTTTGTGTCCACTAGTCCTATCACCATCTCGTCTCGTTTTGAATACCTCTTAATGTCTCTTCACTTCTCTTTTGTTCTCTCCCAGCCTGGCCTCTTAATCTATTTCATTTCCTGTGCTTCTTTAGTCTTGACAAAGGGTTCACCTGAAACGTTGACTCTATTTTCTCTCCACAGATGTTGCCTGGCCTGCTGAGTTTTTCCAGCATTTTCTGTTGCTTCATTGTAAGCTTTGATGGTGGTCCCCAGTTAATGGGTGTCTCTGGCAATTTTCTCTTGATGGTGTAGCTGGGCCAACACAATTGTTCAGTGTAAGGTGTGACTATCTAAGCTAAGCTGTGTCATTGCTTCCCTGCCCTTCCTGCTCATTGAGTAGCCCTTGTGCAACAGCCTTAGAAACCAAAAAAGTTTATGATGCAATTTCAAAACCACAGTTGCAAGAAAGTGAGAAATGAATTTCTGTGACTCAGGAACTTGTTGCAGAGACCTTCCTGTACATTTTTACATGGCTGAATTTTCCAAATTGAGTGCACTTTACAACAATCAGATATTTGGCATGATATTACATTCACGGATCTCCACAATCCCACAAGAATGCAAAGATATCCTTCCTCCCTCATCTGAGATTTTAGTCACGGGACCCTTCTGCTCATCTTGCTGATTTTCAGAGGTTCTCCCTGACGGCTTAGTGCTTGAAAAAGAAAGACTTGCATTTATATAGCACCTTTCACGACCACCGGATGTCCCAAAGCGCTTTACAGCCAATGGACTACTTTTTGAAGTGTAGTCACTGTTGTATTGTAGGAAACACGGCAGTCAATTTGTGCACCGCAAGCTCCCACAAACAGCAATGTGATAATGACCAGATAATCTGATTTTTAGTGATGTTGATTGAAGGATAAATAGTGGCCAGGACACCGGGGAGAACGCTCCCCTGCTCCTCTTCAAAATAGTGCTGTGGGATCTTTTACGCCCGCCCGAGAGGGCAGGCGGTGCCTCCTGTTTAAAGTCTCATCCAAAAGACGGCACCTCCGACAGTGCAGCACTCCCTCAGTACTGCACTGGGAGTGTCGGCCTATAATTTTGTGCTGAAGTCTCTGGAGTGGGGACTTGAACCCACAACCTTCTGACTCCGAGGCGAGGGTGCTACCCACTGAGCCACGGCTAACGCACCACCTAAAGTGCTACTGATCCATACCGATCAGGAAGGTCTCAAACTTCATCCCCATTCGGAGTTACTCCGATTTCCTGCTGCTGATCAATAGCCTAGTGATGCCTACTAGAAGCTAGGCAGGTGTGGATGCCAGGCAAAGACATGGACATGGACTCAGCAGGCTATTCAACTAAATGTTGCATCACTGCAAACACTCACTTGGGTAGCAGAGATTACCCACATTCGTACAGCTGTATCCCAACATGCGCCATCACCTTCAGGAGCGGAGGGGGTGAAATTGTGCAGAAAAATTAATTCTGGTTAATTTCACTTTTTTCCTTTTTTTTGGTCTGTTTTATATTGATGACTGAAATGCTTTGGTGTAAACACTGATGTATAGGGTGAACAAGTGGGAGAGGTTATGCGTGGGTCAGTAAGGCAGTTTTGACGGTTAATGCACAAAAATAGCTAATCAATCACGCACAAGATATTCTACTTATCACTGGTTGTAACTTGATGGTAAGTTAGATGAAGCAGTGCTTAATGCACATTGTTGGTGCCATTGTTCAGGTGAAATGTTAAACCAAGGTCCCATTTGCTTAAAGTAATTCACTATATATGAAGTATTTTGAGATGTTTCAATAGCATGATAAGGTGAAGTCGTTTTTTTTTAAACCACTGACACAACCGAAGTGAAGCACTTGACCTTTTTAAGGCTCTTGGGTCAGTTCCCGCTGGTGGTTATGAAGGGGAAAGTAGCTTGCTGGATCAAGCTGGTGGTTGTGGAATGGAGAACCTCAAGCCTGATGTATGACTTCCTTTTTAATTCTGCTTCCCTCCCCCGCTCCCTCGGAGTGGGTAGATAGGATGCCCAATGTGGCGCTGAAACAGGAAGGTTCCAGGTTTAACAACGGAAAACGCAGGAGCGAAAAACTCAGCAGGCCAGGGCAGCATCCGTGGAGAGAGAAACCGAGTTAACTTTTCCGGTTGATAACCCTTCGTCAGAAGTAGAAAAAAAGCAGGAAAGGGAATAGATTTTAAAGCAAGCTGGGGGCTGGGAAAAGGGGGAGGGGATGAAAGAACCAAAGGGAAGGTCAGTGATAGGTTAGAAGGCAGGAGAGATAGAGAGACCGGTTCCAGGTTTGATTGCTGTTCTGTGCTGAGTTGTCTGATCTTTGCCAGGATGGTGGTGGATTTTGCAAGCAGCCTCTGCATTTCTGGCCTAGAGAAGTGGAAAGAGAAAGGACGTACAAACTTGCATTTTTTTTATACCACCTTGCCACCACCCTCCGGACATTCTAAAGTATTTCCCATGTGCTGAATTACTTTGAAGTGCAGGGACTGTTGCCATGTAAGCAAACACAGTGGCCATGTTGCATACAAGATCCAGCAACGATCAATTTTAATCGGAGCCTTTTTTTATGCCATTAATTTGGACCTTTTTTATATTTAATTCAAAATATGGTACCCCTGAAAATGTGTGCTAATGGCAGCATTGCAACCCAGCCCAAAGGTTATTAGCGGTGTTGTTTAGCTTGCCTGGCGGAGGGAAGGAAGCTGGTTCTGAAAGAATCCTCGCCTCTTGCGCTTGGGGTCTGCGTATGGTGGATCAAGATGAGATCACACGGTGTGGATGCGAGGCTGGGTTCCGTTGCTGTCCCAAGTGTGGATGTGGTGACTTGGAGGGGGGTGGGGCGGGGAACAGTGAACTTTTTGGAAGTGTTGTAAGTTGTTTTCTTTGAATTGCTTACACAGTGCCCAGAATTTACTAGTCATGTTGGGCATGAGGTCTTACTGGAGCGATTACAGGAAGGCCGAAAAATGTGCAAGGACATGGAGGAACTGCTAAAATTGAGGTAAGATTCAAGAGTTCCTGGATTTTGTGAAGCAACCATTTTAATCAGGCAAATGTTTATGAATGAACAGCTGCAGAGTAGAGGAACTGGAACCTTTCATTCTGTTCCCCCTGACTCTATATATCTAAAGTATTTACTTTAAAAGTTAAATTTCCCCACTACACCACTGATTCATAGAAACATAGAAGATAGGAGTAGGCCATTCGGCCCCTCGAGCCTGCTCCGCCATTCAACAAGATCATGGCTGATCATCAAAATTAATTCAAAATTTTGAATTACCCTGTCCCTGCTTTCTCCCCATATCCCTTGATCCCTTTAGCCTTAAGAAATATATCCAACTCCTTCTTGAATATATTTAATGAATTGGCCTCAACTGCCTTCTGTGGTAGAGAATTCCACAGGTTCACCACTCTCTGGGTGAAGAAATTCCTCCTCATCTCTGTTCTAAATGGCTTACCCTTTATCCTTAGACTGTGACCCCTGGTTCTGGACTCCCCGACCATCGGGAACATCCTTCCTGCATCTAGTCTGTCCAGTCCTGTTAGAATTTTATAAGTTTCAATGAGATCCCCTCTCATTCTTCTAAACTCCAGTGAATATAAGCCCAATCGACCCAATCTCTCCTCATACGTCATTCCTGCCATCCCAGGTATCAGTCTGGTGAATCTTCGCTGCACTCCCTCCATGGCAAGAACATCCTTCCTCAGATAAGGCGACCAAAACTGCACACAATACTCGAGCTGTGGTCTCACCAAGGCCCTGTACAACTGCAGCAAGACATCCTTGCTCCTGCACTCGATTCCTGATGGGGTACTGTTCCCCAGGTGCTAAGAGCTGTCCATTAACATTAACTCACCCAGGTATCTATTCTTCCATCTAAACTGAGAATGTCTGCAGGCTATTTGACCATGAAGCACATCACCTTGCATCCACCCACCTACTTTCCAGCAGGGGTCACTTGATAGTGATGACCAGAAGGAATCCAGGTTGTGTTTTTTTTTTCTCTCTCCACACTCTGGTCGTTTAGCCTTGGTACGGCCCCCATCTTTGCTCCTTTACGTCCAAGCGATGTAGATTTGAATGTTTATGATGCACAATTGATTTCGCCATTCGTCGCAAGATCTGGCTGGACCATATCGAGCACTATCTGGCCCAGCTCGCCTCTGCTAAAATTGCTCACGACTCTACTCTAGGATCATCCTGGAATGCAAAGATATCCTCTAGGCTGCTTTTCTCCACTACCAAATGTCTCCTTAAACCCTCCTCTCCAAGTACGAGGAGCTCATGGACTTCATTGTCGCCAAGACTGAGAGCATCCTTCAGTTGACTTTGTCTCCATCTTTGGCTCGTATTGAATTTTGTCTGATTTGCTCTCCTGTGAAGCACCTGGGGACATTTTACTGCATTAAAGGCGCTATATAAATGCAAATAGTTATTGTTATGGATTGTTGGGAGCAAGTGAAATATTTTCTGTGTTTGCGTAGGGCATTGGCAGAAGAAAAATATGGGAAGGAGCTGATGCATATTGCACGCAAGGCTGGTGGTCAAATGGAGATAAAGTAAGTGGTTTATCTTAAAAATCCATGTGAGTTGACACATAATCCTAAATGGGAAATATCTATCTGAGTACTTATTGGTGTCTCTCCGCTATGCCTTGTCTGCCACTTTATATTTAAAGCTATTTATTGGAGATTTTGTAATCTTGGAGTGGAATTCACCATAGAGAATATGGCAGGTTGAGGAACCACTTCCACCTCGTTGTCTTTGGCGGTCAGTAGAGGGATAATACACTGCATGAATCACAGGTTTGAATATAATAACCGGCATAGGCCATTTAGCCCCTTGAGCCTGTTCCACCATTCAATTAGATCATGGTTGATCTGTCTCTTAACTCCATCTACCTGCATTGGTTCCATAATCCTTAATACCCTTGCCTAACAATCTATTTATCTTTGTTTTTGAAATTTTCAATTCGGGGAGCGTTCCAGATTTCTGCTACCCTTTGCATGTAGAAGTGCTTCCTAACATCGCCCCTGAACGGCCTAGCTCTAATTTTAAGGTTATGCCCGCCCACCTTGTTCTGGACTCCCCTACCAGAGCAAATAGTTTCTCTCCATCTACCCTATCAAGTGCTTTAATCATCTTAAATGCCTCAATTAGATCCCCCCCCCCCCCCCTTAATCATCTATATTCAAGAGAATACAAACCTACTCTAGCCTTGGCAATCAACAGATGGGCAAGAAGGATTCTAATTGGTTTAAGTTGAACTAAATTTAGCTTTACATGTCTTGATGCAAATCCTTTGTCCAATTTTTATTTTAGAAGGTTAACGCCTTTGCTAAAATGGTAGAATGAGTAATATTGCATGCATTGTTCTTAATGTAGTACAGATCAATTTCAACCCATCAGTTTTAAATTGTTTTGTGAAAGACCTTGAGGTGAAAATTACACTCAACAATGTTGTGCGAGTCCAAAGATGTGCGGGTTAGGTTGATTGGCCATGATAAAAAAATTGGCCCTTAGTGTTGGGGGGGATTAAATACATGGGGTTACGGGGATAGGGCTTGGGTGGGATGGCTGTCGGTGTAGGGACCGGGTGCTAGGGTTTGGATGATCAGCCATGAGCTCGTTGAATGACGGAGCAGGCTCGAAGGGCCGAATGGCCTACTCCTGCTCCTATCTTCTATGTTATACAAATGCTTAACGCACTCTGGTTAAATCCCCCCCCCCCTCTCCGCTATCTTAATGACAGAATTAACCTCTTTAGTTTATACTGGTTTATTTTTAAATGGGTTAATGCCTCTGTTTAAAATAGCGGAGAGGGAAATTTTATACGAGTGTGTTAGTTAATACGACAAAGTGGCTGATATTCTACCCTATTATTATCATCGGATAAAGAGCCTTCGAGCTAAATTCAAGTGACTATTTTCTGCTTTTAGTCATTGACTAGGGGAATATACAGACACAATACAGTAAGTGCTAGAAATTTGAAATGCAAAAACAAAAACTGGGAGGTGTGCATCAAGTCGGTCAGCAGTGGAGAAGATTAATATCTGGCGTGAAACTCTTCTCGGAACTAGCTAGACTGATTGCACCTGACCTGCTGTTGCAGCTCCTTTTTGTTATCTTGTTATCGCAATTAGTCACTCTGCCTGTAGACCCGGTGTCTGGAGTGTAGGGCTGAACTAATTTAATGCATGCATTCTGCGTGTGGGACTAGCTGAAGTGCTCTTGCAGAAAGCCGGCACGAGCGCGATGGCACGAACGGCCTCCTCCTGTGCTGTGACCATTCTGATTCTGTGATTTGTTTAATAAGTGTTGGATTGGCAACTCTTTGAATTTACCAGTTATTTAAGTGCTGCTTGGCCCCTGTCACTTTTTTTTTTATTCACCAGCCTGTCTCGTTCAAATTAGTTTTGTTGGTCTGAATCTGGCGACTTCAAAGACCATCAAGCCAGTTAGCTTTCAGAGATGGTGCGCAAAGGAAAGAAGCCAGTAAGAAGAAATATTGTTTATGATCACTTAGTCCAACAGCTACAAACTAGTGAGTTAGTGAAACTTAACCAGTGAAACATACACTTTTGCTGCTCCTATTTACTTATTAAATTAGTTTTTATTTTTTTACTGTTAAAAGCCCAAGTCAAAATTTAGTATAGTGGCACATGGTAAAACCAGTAAATTAAAATGAAGATGACTTTCTGTTCATTCGCTGGGCAGGCTATAAGTTTTCTCTGGGTGATACCTGGGATGGCAGGAATGACGTATGAGGAGAGATTGGGTCGATTGGGCTTGTACTCGCTGGAGTTTAGAAGAATGAGAGGGGATCTCATTGAAACTTATAAAATTCTAACAGGACTGGACAGACTAGATGCAGGAAGGATGTTCCCGATGGCGGGGGAGTCCAGAATCCGGGGTCACAGTCTAAGGATAAGGGGTACGCCATTTAGGACTGAGATGAGGAGGAATTTCTTCACCCAGAGAGTGGGGAACCTGTGGAATTCTCTACCGCACAAGGCATGGGGAGAAAGCAGGGACAGGGTACTGAGTTTGGATGATGAGCCATGATCTCATTGAATGGCGGAACAGGCTCGAGGGGCCGAATGGCCTACTCCTGCTCCTATCTTCTATGTATCTGAGCAAGTTGAAAGCACTCTCTGGGGTGCAATGAGTGAGGGCTCCCCAACAGCCTAATCTGAGACATGCAAGTCTCTAACAATTCATAGAATAAATAAACCTCCGTAACATAACCCTGTCCCAAGATAGCGCTGGACAGCAAGTTCACCACAACGCAAGGGCTTTATATGGCTGTTACTAGTTATTATAGTTAACAGTTTGTTAACCCTACTGTTACCTGTTCATGCCCCACCACATGTTTGAGCGGGTGCCTTCAAATTGAACCGGTTTCAACCTTGCTCACGGCACCCTATATTTTGGCACCAATGGAATAAAAACTTGGCAATTTCACTGGCAATAGCCCCAAGGCTGGCCTGTGAGAAATGGAAATGTCGGTCACACTGGCACAGTAGCGGTGGTTCCTCTGCAGTCAGGTCTAAGGCGCAGTGTTACACTTGGATTCAGGAAGGTGCACGCAGCACCTGCCCTATTTGGCTTGAGTGCTTGATAATGGCACTGGTGCCTGAAAAGGGGAAAGAATATTTGTTTTTTCAGCAGTGAAATCTCTCGCCTTTAATTACAGCTTTTCAGTATTTCCAAAATAAAAAATAATATTCTATGCCACAGACAGAAAAGGCTGGGTATTTTATAATGGGGGCGGGTGGGGGGGGGAGAAACTATTTCGGAGCAAAAAGTAAATGATTGCCAGCTCATGTAGACTGTGCCCCACAGGGATCAGTGCTTTCTGCAGAGAAAACCAAAGATGGTAAAAAGGCGTGATAGCATGTCACAATGCACCTCATAGTGAGGGAGGGCGGAGAGAAAGAGATGAGCATTAGCAAAACTCAGCCAATTGTGATCTCCAGCGCAAAGGTCGGGTGTTAACATTTAGCAGTTCTTGATGGCTAACTAGCCAATAATTGTCTTTGCTTAATGCTTGGAATGGGCGCTCCATTCCACACTTGTAAACCTTTCCATGCATAACGAGACAGAAATCTTGTTTTCTTTGGAACGGAGGAGGCTGAGGGGAGATTTAATTGAGGTGTATAAAATTATGAGGGACCTAGATGGTGTATAAGAGGGACCTATTTTCCCCGAGCAGAGGTCAATAACCAGGGGGCAGAGATCTAAAGTAATTGGTAGAAGGATTACAAAGGATATACGGCACAGAAACGGGCCATTCGGCCCAACCAGTCCATGCCAGTGTTTATGTTCCACTTGAGCCTCCTCCCATCTTTCCTCCTAAATCTATCAGCGTAACCCTCTAGATTAGAGGGGAGTTGAGAACTTATTTCACCCAGAGGGTGGTGGGGGTCTGAAACTCACTGCCTGAAAGGGTGGTAGAGGCAGAAATCCTCATCGCATTTAAAAAGCACTTGCATATGCACTTGAAGTGCTGTAACCTACAGGGTTACAGGCCAAGAGCTGGAGAGTGGGATTAGACTGGAGAGCTTTTTTTTTGGCTGGTAGACACTGGTCCAAATGGCGGCCACCTATGCTGTAAATGTTTATGATGCATTACGTGGTGTCGCACTCCTGTCTTTTTAATAAATTGACATATGGCCTGACGTGTCATGAGATATCTGCTAGTTTAGTCATGAAAGATGAGGCAAGTTCTAACACTGCAATAAACACTTAAATTATCTTTTTAAATGCACACATTCAGATCATTCAGAAGCTGCAGGAAAGCATTTTTTTTGTTTCAAGTCCCTCCCACTGGGCAATCGTAAGGCTGGATTTAATGTGTTGATCATCGCTCTGCTAAAAATTGACTCATTTGCTGCAGAACATTTCTCTAACAGCGTATGTGTTCATTTCCTGCCCGATGTGCTATTAAAAACGACTGATAAAACAGCTTGTGGTTAATGTTGAAGCAAAATAGGAAGTGACGGCATTGAGGAAATGGGCCAGTTAGCATCAAACTTCTTTCAGTATTTACTATAGCAACAAGACCTGGACGACGTTCAGGCTTGGGCTGATGAGTGGCAGGTAACATTCGTGCCAGGCAATGACTGTCTCCAACAAGCAAGAGTCTAACCACTGCCCCTTGACATTCAACGACATTACCGTCACCGAATCCCCCACCATCAACATCCTGGGGGTCACCATTGACTTTAACTGGACTAGCCACACACATACTGTGGCTACAAGAGCAGGTCCGAGGCTGGGTATTTGCAGCAAGTGTCTCGCCTCCTGACTTCCCAAAGCCTTTCCACCAGTAGATGTGGTGTACCTGGACTTCCAAAAGGCCTTCGATAAGGTCCCACATAAAAGATTAGCATGGAAAATTGAGGCTCATGGGATAAAGGGGAAAGTTTTGGCGTGGATAGGGAACTGGCTGTCAGATAGAAAACAGAGAGTTGGAATAAACGGCTCATTTTCTGAATGGCAGGCAGTAACAAGTGGGGTACCACAGGGATCTGTCCTGGGCCCCCAGCTGTTCACAATTTACATTAATGACCTGGATCAGGGAGTCGGATGCAGCATTTCCAAATTTGCAGACGACACTAAACTAGGAGGTGGGGTGGGCTCAGAGGAAGAGACCAGGAAGCTCCAGAGCGATTTGGACAGACTGGGCGATTGGGCGGATAAATGGCAGATGCACTATAATGTGGACAAGTGCGAAGTTATCCACCTTGGGTGCAGGAACGGGAGGGCAAATTATTATTTAAATGGCAATAGATTGGGAGAGGGGGAAGTACAGAGAGACCTGGGTGTTCTTGTACACCAGTCACTGAAGGCGAGCATGCAGGTGCAACAGGCGGTCAAGAAGGCAAACGGTATGCTGGCCTTCATAGCAAAAGGGTTAGAATACAGGAACAGGGATACCTTGCTGCAGCTGTACAGGGCACTGGTGAGACCACACCTCGAGTACTGTGTACAGTTTTGGTCGCCTCATCTGAGGAAGGATGTTCTTGCCATGGAGGGGGTGCAGCGGCGATTCACCAGGCTGATACCAGGAATGGCGGGAATGACCTATGAGGAGAGACTATGTAGTTTAGGGATGTACACACTGGAGTTTAGAAGATTGAGAGGGGACCTCATAGAAGTGTATAAAATTCTGACAGGTCTAGACAGACTGGATGCAGAAGGAATGTTTCCCTTGGCGGGTGAGAACAGAACTAGAGGACATAATTTAAGGATAAGGGCTAAACCATTTAGGACAGAGATGAGGGGGAATTTCTTCACTCAGAGAGTGGTGAACCTGTGGAACTCATTGCCACAGAGGGCAGTGTACGCCAACTCATTAAATATATTTAAGAGGGAATTAGATATA
Organism: Somniosus microcephalus; assembly: GCF_052327205.1. Lineage (NCBI taxonomy): Eukaryota > Metazoa > Chordata > Chondrichthyes > Squaliformes > Somniosidae > Somniosus > Somniosus microcephalus. Next base: position 32,938,331 of record NC_141018.1, read on the forward strand.
TTTCTACGGGCAAAAGGGGTTAAGGGTTACGGAGAGAAGGCGGGGACGGGATACTGAATTAAAGGATCAGCCATGATCTCATTAAATGGCGGAGCAGGCACGAAGGGCCGAATGGCCTACTCCTGCTCCTATCTTCTATGTATCTATGTATCTATGTATCTACAAGGCACAAGTAAGGAGTGTGATGGAATACTCTCCACTTGCCTGGATGAGTGCAGCTCCAACAACACCTTGAAGCTCAACACCATCCAGGACAAAGCAGCCCGCTTGATCGGCACCCCATCCACCACCTTAAACATTCACTCCCTCCACTACTGGCGTACCGTGGCTGCAGTGTGTACCATCTACAAGATGCACTGCAGCAACTCACCAAGGCTTCGGCAGCACCTCCCAAACCCGCTACCTCTTCCACCTAGAGGGACAAGGGCAGCAGGCGCATGGGAACACCACCACCTCCAAGTCACACACCATCCTGACTTGGAAGTATATCGGCCGTTCCTTCATCGTCGCTGGGTCAAAATCCTGGAACTCCCTCCCTAACAGCACTGTGGGAGCACCTTCACCACACGGACTGCAGTGGTTCAAGAAGGTGGCTCACCACCACCTTCTCGAGGGCAACTAGGGATGGGCAATAAATGCCAGCCTTGCCAGTGGCTTCCACAATCCCATAAAAACAAATTATTAAAATAAAAATAATAAAAAAACTGGGGCACAGCTCTTGTACCCCAACCCCACTTTTTCCTCTGTTGCTCATGACTGTGTCTTCAATTCTGCCCTTTTTTTCTCTCGCGTCCTGTCAACTCGGAACAGCAAATAACAATGGAAACAGAATTTGGAGCTGTATTGTTAAATCAAAGAGTTGAAGTCTGAGGGTGTTGTGCTGAAACTGCACGATCTGGTTAGGCTGCACTTTGAACACTGCGTCCGTTCTGGTCACAGCACACTTGTTCAAAATATGGGGGTGTGTGTGTGTCCCCGCACCAAAGCCCTTGTGACTTGCTACCTTTCAGCGCATGAGACCGGGCAGGTGCGCTGCTACCATTTCAATGGCGTTCAGTAATGCCACTCTTGAGCTTGCTGCCAGAAAGTGTTTGAGGACAAGCGGAGGGTCAACACCAATCTTTTTAGCTTCTTCTTTCTGAGGGGAAATTACCAGTCTGTGCTCAATGCCTGCTCCTGATAAGAAACGGAAGACATTTTATACAGCATTTTATCACCTCTTTCAGACACCTCCCTTGAAGCACTTCACATACAGTGGGTTACTTTGAATTGCAGTGACTATTGCCAGCCATTTTTGCACACCGCAGGATCCCCCAAACGGCAATGACCAATTGATCTGGTGTTGCTTGGGGATGGAATGTTGGCCAGAACATTGGGAGAACTTCCCGCACTGCAAAAGTTCCACGAGATCCTCAATATCTACCAGAACAGGCGGCAGGAGCCTTGGCTGAAAATTTAATTCCAAAGGATATTACCTTCAGCAGGGCAGCACTCCCTCGGCACTGCATTGGAATGTCAGCCCCCGATTGTGTGGTCGCGTCTTGGCTTGCATCCACTGGTGGCTTAAAACACAAATTGGGCTTCTTGCGTATGTTACTGACAGGACTGAGGACTATTTTAGGACCCCTCTGCCAAATTGGGCTGCCCTGGGCCTGTTCCGCTCAGGCTTTCTTTGCCTGGATGCGGCCTAGCAACCGGCCGCCACCAAATTTGCTGATTTTTTTTGGAGCCAGGGGGAGCAGTAGTGTTCTTCCTGGCGCCGCAGCGTTCCTGAGCGCCGCTGCTGGCCTGCGGTCGGCCCTCCCACCCCAGTGCAGGTCAGATGTGATTACCAGGGCAAGATTCTAAAATGTCTGCAACTCTTGACGAGTTTGCAATCGTAGTAACAGTGGACGTTTAAAACGTGACATAAAAATAAATTGTGCAGTGACGGCTGCTATTTCTAAGTATAGTGAAGTCGCTGATCATCTCCATTAGCTACAAGCAAACATGCAAGAAATGTTGAAACCTAGCCCACCTCTCGCTCTCTGTCTGTCTTTCTTCAACTCTCCTGTCACTCTTACGATTTCGTACTCTTCCCTCTCTCAATCTCCCTCTCCTCGTTTCTGCCATTGCTCTTCCCCTGTCTCTCATCCTCTCTTCTGCTTAATCTTCCATTCCCTATCTCTCATTTCTCATCTGCTGTCTCATACCTTGCTTTCATTGTCTGTGTGTCTGTCTCCTTTTAGAAAAGCTACTTAATTAACATTCATTGGCTGAGAAACGTGTGTATTTTGTAAAACATCTAGCTTCAATCAAGAAGAGACAAGCTTCCCTTTTTTTTATATAAAGGAAAGACCAAATTTAAGATACTACCTTTGCTGGTGTTGCAACATAGATTAGAAGGACACGAGTGCTTGCTGCATATCCAGCGGCAGTTATGATTAATTCAAAATACATAGGGCGCCCAAGTCATAATGAAAGGAAGGCTATCTATTTTGTTATAGCTGATTTGTGTTCTTTGTTCTCTTACACCAGTTGCAACATCAGGGGTATGGGCAGAGCAGCAAAGCGAACATTCAAAAAGCCATAGAACCACGTGCAGTTCGCAAGATACAGGTTGCCCACGACACTTTCTGTAGAGTAGTGGCGAATACATAGCATCATAATCAATCCTTGTGAAGTTATTGGCCTGGATATTCTGATTCCCTGCGGGTGGGTTACGCGCTGTGTACCCACCCGTAGGGACATCGGAAATGCCGGTTTCAGGCATGTGCTGGAAACGGGCATTTCCGATGTGTCAAGAATGCTCCTGACAGATCGGACGCCTGCCCTGGAGAAGGGCCACTGCGGGCGGAGAGTTCCACTTTCTGGAGAACCTCTGCCCGCAGAAAACTCCTTAGAAATCTTATGCCTGGTAAAAGCGTAAGGCCTGCTTTTACCAGGATAAGAGCTGAAAAAAGTTTTTAAAAATTGTCATTTATCATTTAAAAATACTTTAAGAAAAGATAAGTTTGTTTTTAGCCCTGTAAATAACTTTTTTAAATTTATTGTAATTGCACCTAATTTTTAAAAATGTGATTTAAAAAAAAAAAAAAAAAAAAAATTTTTTTTTGGGGTGATCTCCATTCATACACTTGACAGATAGACCTGTCAAATATATGAAGGGAGATCCCCTTCTGTGATTGGCTCCCCATGGCCCACGTGATCCCAGGGTCACTTGTGAACTGCCTGCGCTTCTGGGATACCTGGGCCCTGCGCACTTGGAGTTCAAGAGACCCAGCATCGGAACTATACACAGCTCCTGGAGCCCTCGGGTAAGTGCGTAGATTATTTCCAGATCAGAAGCTTCCGCACACTGGAAGCCTCCGATCGGAAAATACGACCCATTATCTTGCTTGTCTCTCCACTCCATTGCTTGTCCATTCACAACAGTTCAGTCTATTATCTGCCTGCAGCGCATTGGTCACCAGCAGTCTTTCAGAGTAGAGCAAACCACTCTATCCTCAGCAAAGAGAACACGGGCCCGGATTTTGCGATAGGAATAACGTGGTGAGGTGTGATATCAGTGGTTACTGTTGGCCAGAAATTCGGGTTGGAGGCTTCCCGCGTGTGCAAGCCCCTGACCTGCATTTACCTAGCGCGCCGGCCGTTGTGCTGTGGGCCCGCGTGGGATTCCGATCCTGGGCTGCCTCCAACTGCCGGCGCGCAGTGCTTGCGTATCCCAGGGGCGCAGTTAGTTCGAAGCGTCCCCTGGGATCACGTGGGCCATGGAGAGCCAATGGTAGCAGGGAATGCTCCATTCATAAATTTGACAGGAAGACCTGTCAATCTGTGAAATAGAGATCGGCCCCAAAACCTAAAACTTCAAAAAAAAAAAAAAATCACTTTTAAAATAACTAAATTACATAAAATAACTTTTAAACAATTTTAAATTTTTGAAAATGAATTAGTTTTTAACAGGGCTAAAAATAAACTTACCTTTCTTTAAAGTATTTAAAAATAATAAACCTGTGGGGAAAAAAAGTTTTAATTTTACTTAATTCACCACTTACCTTGTTAAAAGCAGGCCTTGCGACTGCTTTTTTAAAGCGTAGCTGCTGGAGACTTGCCCTCCCGGAGAAACCCAGAAGTTCCAGGCGTACGCGCTGCCTCTCCGGCGCACGCAATCAACCTGTGAACCCCTTCTTTCAAGGGAACGGAAGTTCTGGTTTCCCACGCATGCACAGTGCATGCACGAAACCGGCACTTTCGTTGGGCCGACGCGTGAGTACCCAGCGCGTACTCACCTGTGGGGATCTGAATTTCTGGCCCATCATGGAGTAAATCGGACAGATACTTCTGGCGTCCACACAGGCGCAGATAAACACACAAATCATGAAGTTGCTGTCAGATTTGCCCTGCTCCTCCACAAGCTTCGCTACACCGATACCTCGCCAATAGACTCCGCATTGAAACACATGAAGAGAAGTTGCTGCACTTGCCCACTAAACACACCGGGAAAAAGTTGGGGCTCGTCCATTCAAGTGTAAGTGAATTTTTAACGGTGTGATAATTCTTAATTACTACAAAACAACCTCCCTGGCACTGAAAATTAACTTTTAAAAGTGGGGTGTCTCATACCCACTGAGCCACTGGCTGACAGAAGGAATCATTCTCGCCCGAGTCAGAAGGTTGTGGGTTCAAGTCCCACTTGAGATTTGAGCACAAAAATCTAGGCTGACACACTCTGTGCAGTGCTGAGGGAGTGCTGCTCTGTCGGAGGTGCCGAGATGTTAAACCGAGGCCCTGTCTGCTTTCTCAAGTGGATGTAAAAGATCCCACGGAACAGGAGCAGTGGATTTATCCCTGGTGTCCTAGCCAATATTTATCCCTCCATCACTAAAACTAGAGTTATCTGGTCATTATCACATTGCTGTTTTGTGGGAGCTTGCTGTGTGCAAATTGGTTGCTGCGTTTCCTACAATAGTGACTGCACTTCAAAAGTACTTAATTTGCTGTAAAGCACTTTGGGGCGTCCTCTGACAGTGCAATACTGCACTGGGAGTGTCGGCCTAGATTTTTGTGCTCAAGTCTCTGGAGTGGGACTCGAACCCACAACCTTCTGACTCCGAGGCACAGTGGTAACATCCCCAATCAGCACCATGATGAGATCAGCTATCTCTACTCAGACCAACAATCAAACATGGAACCTTGTTCCGTGTGGCTTAGTATATGTTCATGTATCAAGCAGGCCATCAGGGGACCTCGCCTTGTACTTTGAGAATAAATGTAACTCGTGGAACAGGTAGCAATAGCCTTGGTGTAACATGCCACCAACTCAGACAGTGCAGCACTCCTCCCTCAGTACTCTTAGGCAGTCCCTTGAAACTGAGGATGACTTGCTTCCACGCTTAAAATGAGTTCTCAGGTGACTGATGAATCCAATGCGGGACCTACAGTCTCTATCACAGGTGGGGCAGATGGTGGTTGAACGGGTGGGTGGGGTGCTTGGGTTGACGTGCGCTCCTTCCGCTGTTTGTGCTTGGCTTCCGCTTGCTCCCGGTGAAGAAACTCTGTGTTCGACGCCTTCCCGGATGCTTCTCCTCCTCCACTTTGTGTGGTCTTGGGCCAGGGATTCCCAGGTGTCGGTGGGGATGTTGCACTTTTTCAAGGAGGCTTTGAGGGTGTCCTTTTGAAGCGTTTCCTCTGCCCACCTGGGGCTCACCTCCCTCAGTACAGCAGCGATGTGTCAGCCTAGATTATGTGCCCAGGCCCTGGAGTGGGCTTTGAAACCACAACCTTTTGTGACTCGGAGGGCAAGGTGCTACCACCGAGCCACTCCTGACACACAAAACGGCCAGATTGCTGGTGTCCACTGAACTGTGCCTTCAGAATCAGCACCTTCAGGAGAAGGGCCGAGGGGAAATTGCTTAAAGAAATATTTTTTAAAAAATTGTATCTGCTGGAAATGCACAACAGGTTGACCAGCATCTGAGAGAGAAAGATAGATTAATATGCCAAGTGGAACCCTTTGTTAGAACTGATGCTCAAACAAATGTAGGTTAATGAGGTCCAGCTGCCTTTCATTCCAGTGTAAATGTAGGTTTTGTGCCGGGAGATGAGTTAAATCAGTAGAAGAATCCAACATGGCAGATTCTTGTGTTCCAACATCCAATAAAACACTGCCCAGTGGCAGGAGACTGTAGATACTGGAAATAAGAGACGAGCAGACCTACAATGTAGCACTGGGTGGGGTTACTAGAAGGTCTGATAGGCTAAAAGTAGGAAAATTCCTCTTTTTTTGGGGGGAGATTTGACAAAGCAACTCCTTCCCCCTCCATGCCCAAATCCGCCCCTCAGGTACTGTCTAATGTGAAAAACAAGGAAAGCCCAGTTACCAGTTTTGTAGTTGGTTGTGTTCTAGCCTGTGCAAGCTGAAACACAAAGCTCAAACATGTCTAGCCTGGAATATCCTTGGTGTGCTGGGCTAGTTAATCTCAGTTGGGACAGAACCAGGGGTGCTACAACTAGCCACAGTCTCTCCTGGGCTAGGGGAAGGGAAAATTCAGCCAAGATTCCTGTTCCAGAAAAGTTTGGATGTCGGTTGAGGACAGAAGAACATGCACATGAAGAATGGCCAATTGTCCAGGCCAGCAGAGGTCTGTCAGTGGCCTTGGAGCTGTATCCCAGCAACAGTCAGTGGGTGAGGTCATGAATGATTGTACCGTGGAGTGGTAGAATGTAGGCTTGTGCGCGCCTGGAATTGCTGTTCTCAGCCTTGCCATGAGGGGAAGCACTGAGCTGAGGTCTGTAATTCCTCAACTAGGAAGGAGGACAACTCCAACTTGGGTTGACTCATACACTGAGTGGTTGCTTCAAAAGCACCATTGATTGATCCTTGGCAACCGGCTAGCTGCCTAGTCGATGATCTGGGAGACGTTACAGGAAACACTTAAACCGAATGAACATTAAAAAAAAAATGGAGTGTTATCCATAATGGATTTTAAGTATCTTGCATGATCGGAATGGGAAAGAGTGGTGCAAGGGGATCAGAGACTGGCCTTCCATCACTGGGGCATGTGTCCAAATCAAGCTTGGGTGGACAAGTTGAAGTCTTCCCTTTGCTGACTGTGTAAGGGTCCTATGTGAAATGAGTCTGGACTAATGTTCTCTAAGCTGCGCCTTTTCTCTTAATGCGCGGTCCCTTTAAATTTCTTTGCATATGCGGTATTTACAATGTTAAAAGCTGGTGAACAGCCTGTGCGGGATCTTTCGGATTACCGTGCGCACATTAGCGGGAACATTAGTCTGGACAGTTTAAATCCACTTTTTTACTGGGTGTGGGTCTGCTCCTACTTTGGCATTCATTCACACTGTGCCAATTACAACATAGAGAGGCTGCAAAATAACTGGCATGGGAAATGGAAATATGTCACACTGGTGCAACAGGTGGAGAGAATTTTACTCTGTACCTAATCCATACTGTACTGATTGATGTTGAGTCGGTGCCTGAAATTGAAACAGTTCTACTTCCCTCAATGACATTCCTCATCTTGATGAACACAAAGTTTAAAAAATAAAATAGGAACTGGGGAAAAGGGGAGATTGAATGTTAATTTTTTGTTAGATGTTGCCACAATCCCTCAGCAAGAATATTGCTGAGACCAAGTGATTCTTCAGAGCTTACAACCTTCAGACAGGTTGACTATGACAGGTTGACTACAAATATATATGAAAAGAAAGACGTGTATTTATAGAGTGCCTTTCAAGACCACAAGTGCTTTACAGCCAATGAAGTCATTTGAAGTGTAGTCACTGTTATAATGTAGGAAATGCAGCAGCAAATTTGCGCACAGCAAGCTCCCACAAACAGCAATGTGATGATGACCAGATTATCTGGGTGTGATGTTGATTTGAGGGATAAATATTGGCCAGGACACCTTTGAAATAGTGCTATGGGATCTTTTGCATCCACCTGAGAGCAGACGGGGCCTCGGTTTAACATCTGATCCGAAAGACTGCACCTCTGACAGTGCAGCACTCTCTCAGCACTGCACTGGAGTGTCAGCCTAGATTTTTGTGCTCGAGTCTCGAGTGGGACTTGAACCCACAACCTTCTGACTCTGAGGCGAGTGTGTTACCCACTGAGCAAAGGCTGACACAAAATAAGATGGTCATTGATCAATCTTATTCACCTGTGGTGCCTCGTTCACTACCTACCTCAACAACTGGCAGTGATCACTCATGGCGGAAGAAAAAAGAGACAAAAGGCTTTGGTCAATTTTGGGAAAAAATTCTGGGAAATCGTTCCCCAATTCCATAAGGCAATTGAGCAAACTCCTTGGATAGATGATGGCCATCCTAGATCTTTGAAAGCTAAAATTTACTATTTGAAATTATTTATAGACTAGGAAATGTATAAAATAAATGTCTTATTTAAATAAGAGGGCAAACTCTGGTTAATAGACAGACTTGTTTGTGCAGAGAACTAACACTGTCCCAATCATTTCCTCCAACTCTCCTTTTGAAGCACAGTCAATGGAAACTTCATTGCAGTTCAGTCTGTATATTTAAATGACTGGTTCTTTCCAACTTAGTTTGTGGTTTATGTAAATATGATGCAAATCCCTTCTCAGAAAAAAAAACACATTCACTATTGACAGTCAAAGCTACTGAGATGCCCAAAGAATGGTGACTTAACATTACCTTGTAATACTGGAACTACACTGCAAGTGTATAAGCATCTTCAAAAGGTATGGGTAGATGAACATTTTGGATAAAGAGCTATAGTTGACCAGTCTCTCTTTTTCAGATGCTGAGATCTACAGATCCAGCATTTCTGCATTGTCATATATTATAAATATTTCCTCCTCTTTGTGCCATACAGGTGGGGTTTAAAACCGTGGTTGGTGAGTGTGAAGTACTGCTATTGTGCCCCACTGCTGGAACAAGTTCACAGAATCATAGAAATTTATGGCACAGAAGGAGGCCATTCGGCGCATCGTGTCTGCGCCGGCCGATTTAAAGAGCTCTCCAGCCTAATCCCACTTTCCAGCTCTTGGTCTGTAGCCCTGTAGGTTACGGCACTTCAAGTGCACATCCAAGTACTTTTTTAAATGTGATGAGGGTTTCTGCCTCTACCACCCTTTCAGGCAGTGAGTTCCAGACCCCCACCACCCTCTGGGTGAAAAAAGTTCTCAACTCCCCTCTAATCCTTCTACCAATTGCTTTAAATCTGTGCCCCCTGGTTATTGACCTCTCTGCTAAGGGAAATAGGTCCTTCCTATCCACCTCAATTAAATCTCCCCTCCGTCTCCTCTGTTCCAAGTTGTTTAAAAACGGATTTTTCAGGTGTTGGTATGGATACTACTTTTGTGAAGTCATTGTAAATGTTGGCCCCACAGTCCTTGTGGGAGGGGTACTTTGACACATTAAGGTTTCTTGGCATGATTGTGTCTGAATTGGGAGCAATTCACCTTTTTTGGGATTGAGCTAGTTTAAGAACATAATGTGGCGTACCGATCACAGAACGGACACAATCCGCTTTCCAGTCCGTAGACTATAAATCAGGCGTTATGCCTTTAAGAAGGATCACACCTTTAAGAAACTCGATCTGCAACATAGTTAAGCCCAGAGTGGGGGAGGAGCAGTCGAAGCTGTGGACTGATGAAAGGCAGTCGTACTTTGTGTAGTCTCGGACTCCATTTTGTGTTCAGCATGCAGCCTCAACAATTAAACCTTTTCTGTTGAACCTCTCCGAGTTCAGTATTTTTTGCTAGGAGTACGCAGACTCCTACATTGGTGACCCCGACGCTCAGGATGACTCCTAAGCGTAACCATGGCTGACACAAACGCAGTTTCTGTGAAGCTGCCGGAGTTCTGGGAGAACCTGGCCGCCGCCTGGTTCCTTCAAGCCAAATCGCAATTCCGACTCCGCGGCATCACCACCGACGCAACGATGTACGACTACCTCCTCGCCTCCCTGGGCAGCTCCACAATCACGAAAGTCTGGACAACACTACAAAACCATCCGGAGGAAGGCAAGTACGCACATCTCAAGGCCGCGCTCATTAAAAAAATTCACAGCCTCCCAATTCTTGCGCAACTGCCACCTCCTCGACCTCCCGGGCCTCGGTGACTCCACGCCGTCAGACTTGCTCTCACACATGCTTGCTCTGACCGACGAGAAACCGCCCAGCTCCCTCTTCCGCACGCTCTTTATCCGCCAACTACCTCCCAGCATCCGCCCGGCGATCGTGGCGTCCAGCCTCACGGACCTTGAGGTCCTGGCCGACGAAGCCGATAAGCTCCTGTCCGCCAGCTCCAACCACGCCGTCACCCCCGACCTGGCCTCTGCAGCGTCGGCGCGCGCTCCACCCTCTCGCGCGGCCACACAGCTCGGCCACGAGGCCCCCCAGGCCCCCACGTCCACCAAGCCCTCCGACCCAGGGCTACTGCTACTTCCATACCCGGTTCGGCGCACTGGCACACCGCTGCAGCCATTCCTGCACGTTTCCAACTGCCCCCACACCGGCCTACACGATGGCTGTGGGGCAAGCAGGCGCGCTGCTGTACGTTACGGACAGCGCCTCCGGACGCAGTTTCCTATGCGACACGGGCACGCAGGAGATCACGCGGGCCGAGTTCGCCACAATGGAACAGCTCGGCATCATTCGCCGCTCCAACAGCCCCTGGGCCTCCCCACTCCACATCGTCACCAAACCCGATGGGGGATGGCACCCCTGCGGGGCCTACCGGCGCCTAAACGACGGCACCACGCCGGATCGGTACCCCATACCGCACATTCAAGACTTCTTGGCTAGACTGGCCGGCCGCTCAGTCTTCTCAAGTCGACCTGGTGCGCGGTTACCATCAGGTGCCAGTCCACCCCACAGCCATAATCACCCCTTTTGGGCTATTCGAGTTCCTCCGAATGCCCTTCGGCCTCAAAAACGCGGCCCAGGCCTTCCAGCGGCTCATGGACTCGGTCCTCCGGGACCTGAACTTCCTCTTTGTCTACCTGGATGACATCCTGGTAGCTAGTTCCTCCAAGCAGGAACACATCGAGCACCTCCGCACCCTGTTCCAGCGGCTCAGTGAGCACGGGCTCATCATCAGCCCAGCCAAGTGCCAATTCGGCCTCCGCAGGATCGAATTCCTCGGCCACCACATCACGCAGGACGGAGCCATTCCCCTGCCCGCCAAGGTGCAAGCCGTCCAGCAGTTCCCCTGGCCTACCACCATCAAAGGCCTCCAGGAGTTCTTGGGGATGATCAACTTTTACAACCGCTTCATTCCCGGAGCGGCCTCCCTCATGCGGCCCCTATACGAAGCCCTCCGGGGTAAGAAAGACAGAATGGCGATCGAGTGGTCGGCGGACATGTTGACCGCTTTCGACTCGACCAAAAAGGCGCTCGCCGACGCCACCATGCTCGCTCACCCACAGCCCAACGCCAGGGTGGCCCTCACCACGGACGCCTCCGACCACGCGGTCGGCGCCATGTACGAAGAGTGGGTCGACGGGGCCTGGCAACTGCTGGCCTTTTTCAGCCGCCAACTGCGCCCCCCGGAGGCCAAATACAGCGCCTTTGACCGCGAGCTCCTCGCACTGTACCTGGCAGTCCGCCATTTTAGATTTCTTCTGGAGGGCCGCCCCTTCACCGCGTTTGTCGACCACAAACCCCTGACATTCGCGATGGCGAAATCTGCGGACCCGTGGTCAGCCAGGCAACAACGCCAGCTCGCCGCAGTGTCCGAATTCACCACGGACATCCGGCACGTCTCCGGTCGAGACAACGTGGTGGCCGACTGCCTATCCCGCCCCGCCGTCCACGGCGCCCACCTGGCACTGGACTATGCTCAACTGGCAGCGGAGCAACGCACCGACCCCGATCTGCTCTCCACGCCCACAACCCTCCCAGGGCTGCGACTGACCGACGTCGCCTGCGGCCCGTCCGCCGTCACAGTCAAATGCGACACCTCCTTGGCGCAACCCCGTCCCGGCGTCCTGGCGAAAACGGGTGTTCGACATCGTCCACGGCCTCTCACACCCCGGCACCCGCGCGTCCATTAGACTGGTGGCCAACCGATTTGTCTGGCGCGGCCTGCACAAAGATGTGCGTGTCTGGGCCAGATCCTGCATAGCTTGCCAGCGTGCCAAAATCCACCAGCACGTCAAAGCCCCACTCGAGGAGTTCACCGTGCCAGAAAGAAGGTTCGACCACGTCCACATCGACCTCGTCGGCCCCCTGCCGCCATCACAAGGTCACACGCACCTGCTGACAATCGTGGACCGTACCACCCGCTGGCCCGAGGCCATTCCACTGATCACTACCACCGCCGACATCACGAGGGCGTTCATCGGTTCGGCGTCCCCTCCGACATGACGTCGGATAGAGGCCCGCAGTTCACCTCTGATCTGTGGGCCACCATCGCCCGAAACCTCAGGGTGGCCGTTCACCGCACCATGGCTTACCACCCCCAAGCCAACGGACTGTGCGAGCGATTCCACAGGTCCATGAAGGCGTCCCTCTGCGCCAGCCTCGGACGAGGCTTGGATCGACCGCCTCCCGTGGGTGCTACTCGGCCTACGCTCCGCGGTCAAGGAAGACCTGCAAGCCTCGGCGGCGGAACTCGTGTATGGCCAGCCGCTGCGTGTACCCGGAGAATTCCTGCCCACCGCCACGACCCCCTGGTCGGCTGACCAGCAACGCCGCGCTTTCGCCAACCAAGCACAACAGTTCGCTCCGGTACCCACCGGCCGGCACGGCGAACCAGCAACCCGCGTACCACCTAGCTTGCACATGGCCAAATTTGTCTTCGTGCGCCATGACGCCCACCGAGGACATCTACGGCCCCCATACGACGGACCCTACAAGCTACTCCAGACGGGGAACAAGTTCTTCCTCCTCGAAGTGGGCGGCAGAACTGACAAGGTGTCGGTCGACCGACTCAAGCTGGCGCACCTAGAGCCCGACGAACCCGTTCAAGTGGGCCAACCCCCACCGCGGGGCAGACTGCCTAAGAGCCCGACGCGTCCGACCGCCCCGCTCCCAACACCAACCGCCAAGAGCCGTTCCGGCCGTGCCATCAAGCCGCCACGCCGGTTCGTACACTCCCTACTAGCGGATTCTGGGGGGAGCTGTGTGGCGTACCGATCACAGAACGGACACTATCCGCTTTCCGGTCCGTAGACTATAAATCAGGCGTCATGCCTTTAAGAAGGATCACACCTTTATAAGAAACTCGATCTGCAACATAGTTAAGCCCAGAGCGGGGGAGGAGCAGTCGAAGCTGTGGACTGATGAAAGGCAGTCATACTTTGTGTAGTCTCGGACTCCATTTTGTGTTCAGCATGCAGCCTCAACAATTAAACCTTTTCTGTTGAACCTCTCCGAGTTCAGTATTTTTTGCTAGGAGTACGTAGACTCCTACAATAAGAACATAAGAAATAGGAGCAGGAGTAGGCCATATGGCCCCTCGGGCCTGCTCCGCCATTCAATAGGATCATGGCTGATCTGAATCTAGACTCGCGTCCACTTCCCTGCTCTCTCCCCGTAACCCCTAATTCCCTTATCTGCTAGGAAAATGTCTATCTCCATTTTAAATTTATTTAATGTTGCAGCTTCCACAGCTCTCTGACGTAGCAAATGCCATAGATTTACTACCCTCTGAGTGAAGAAGTTTCTCCTCATCTCAGTTTTGAAAGGGCAGCCCCTTATTCTAAGATTATGCCCCCTAGTTCTAGTCTCGCCCATCAGTGGAAACTCCTCCCCGCATCCACCCGATCAAGCCCCCTCACAATCTTACATGTTTTGATAAGATCGCCTCTCATTCTTCTGAACTCCAATGAGTAGAGTCCCAACCTACTCAACCTTTCCTCATACGTCAACCCTCTCCTCTCTGGAATCAACCGAGTGAACCGCCTCGAGAGCAAGTATATCTTTTCTTAAATATGGAAACCAAAACTGCACGCAGTATTCTAGGTGTGGCCTCACCAATACCCTGTATAACTGCAGCAAGACTTCCCTGTTTTTATACTCCATCCCCCTTGCAATAAAAGCCAAGATTCCATTGGCCTTCCTGATCACCTGCATACTAACTTTTTGTGTTTCATGCACCAGGACCCCCAGATCCCTTTGTACTGTAGCACTTTGCAGTTTCTCTCCATTTAGATAATAACTTGCTCTTTGATTTTTTCTGCCAAAGTGCATAACCTCACACTTTCCAACATTGTATTGCATCTGCCAAATCTCTGCCCACTCACTTAGCCTGTCTATGTCCTTTTGCAGGTTTTTTATGTCCTCCTCACTCACTGCTTTCCCTCCCATCTTTGTATCGTCGGCAAACTTGGATATGTTGCACTCGGTCCCTTCCTCTAAATCGTTAATATAGATTGTAAAGAGTTGGGGTCCCAGCACTGACTCCTGCGGAACACCACTAGTTACTGATTGCCAGCCCGAGAACGAACCATTTATCCCAACTCTTTGTTTTCTGTTAGATAGCCAATCTTCCACCCATGCCAGTATATTACCCCCAATCCCGTGATTTTTTATCTTGATCAGTAATCTTTTGTGTGGAACCTTGTCAAATGCCTTTTGGAAGTCTAAATACACTACATCCACTGGTTCCCCTTTATCCACCCTGTATATTACATCCTCAAAGAATTCGAGCAAATTTGTCAAACATGACTTCCCCTTCGTAAAACCATGCTGACTCTGTCCTATTAAATTATGTTTATCCAAATGCTCTGTTACTGTTTCCTTAATAATGGACTCCAACATTTTGCCAACCACAGATGTTAGGCTAACTGGTCTATAGTTTCCAGCTTTTTGTCTACTTCCATTCTTAAATAAGGGTGTTACATTAGCAGTTTTCCTGCTAATGTAACACCCTTATTTCCTGAGTCCAGGGAGTTCTGGAAAATGATCAGCAATGCATCCACAATCCCTACCGCCACTTCTCTCAAGACCCTAGGATGTAGGCCATCAGGTCCGGGGGATTTATCCGCCTTAAGTCCCATTATTTTACTGAGTACCATCTCCTTAGTGATTTTAATCGTGTTTAGCTCCTTTCCCTCCCCCCCCCCCCCCCCCCCCCCATTGCCCCCTGTTTGTCCAGCGTTGGGATATTTTTAGTGTCCTCTACTGTAAAGACTGATACAAAATATTTGTTCAGCGTCTTTGCCATCTCCATGTTCCCCACCACTAGTTTCCCAGTCCCATCCTCTAAGGGACCAACGTTCACTTTAGCCACCCTTTTTCTTTTTTATATAGCTGTAGAAACTCTTGTTATCTGTTTTTATATTTTTTTGCTAGTTTACTTTCATAATCTATCTTCCCTTTCTTAATTAATCTTTTAGTTATTGTTTGCTGGCTTTTAAATGCTTCCCAATCTTCTATCCTCCCACTAGATTTGGCTAATTTATATGCCCTTGTTTTCAGTCGAATACTATCCTTTATTACTTTTACTAAGCCATGGATGGCTGTCTTTTCTTTTACTCCCCTTTTTCCTCAGTGGAATATATTTATCTTGAAAGATGTGAAATATCTCCTTGAATGTAGACCACTGCTCTTGTACCGTCTTACACTTTAATCTGTTTTCCCAGTCCACTTTAGTCAATTCTACTCTCATACATTCATAGTCTCCTTTATTTAAGCTTAGTACGCTGGTTTGAGATCCAACTCTCTCACCCTCAAACTGAATTTGGAATTCAACCATATTATGGTCACTCATTCCAAGGGGATCCTTTACTGGGACATTTTTTATTAATCCTGTCTCATTACACAGGACCAGATCTAAGATTGCCTGCCCCCTGGTTGGTTCAGTTACATACTGCTGAAGGAACTTGTCCCTAATACACTCTATGAACTCTTCCTCAATGCTGCCAAGCCCAATTTGTTTAGTCCAGTCAATATGAAAGTTAAAATCCCCCATGATTATAGCTGTTCCGTTATTACAAGCCCCAACTATTTCCTGATTTATAGTCTGACCAACAGAGTTGCAACTGTTAGGAGGCCTATAGACTATGCCCACTAGTGACTTTTTCCCCTTATTATTCCTTATCTCCACCCAAACTGTATCACTATCCTGATCCTTTGACCCAATATCATTTCTGACTATTGCAGTGATTCCATCCTTGATTAACATGGCAACCCCACCTCCCTTTCCTTCCTGTCTGTCCTTCCTAATTGTCAAATACCCTTGTATGTTTAAAGTTCCCATTCATGATTATCTTGCAGCCATGTTTCCGTAATGGCCACCAGATCATACCCATGTGTAGTTATTTGCACCGTCAACTCGTCAATTTTGTTACGAATGCTGCGTGCATTCAGATAAAGAACTTTCAAATATGTTTTCTGACTATTTATTCCTGCTTTTACCCCTTTTACTACTTTACCTTTATCATTATACATTCTGTCCCTTCCTGACACGCTCTGGTTTTTAATTCCCCCACTGCTACCTTGCTCTATTGCCTTCTCCGCTGTCATTTTTATTTTTCGCTCTCTTAAAACCTCCCCCCCACTAATTAGTTTAAAGCCCTCTCTACAGCCCTAGTTATTCGATTCGCCAGGATTCTAGTCCCAGCACTGGCCAAGTGAAGTCCGTCCCAACGGAACAGCTCTTGCCTGTCCCAGTACTGATGCCAGTGTCCCAGGAAGCAAAACCCATTTCTCCCACACCAGTCTTTGAGCCACGCATTTAACTCTGATTTTATTTACCCTAACCAAATTTGCACGTGGCTCAGGTAGTAATCCAGAGATTATTACCCTTGTGGTTCTGCTTTTTAATTTGGCCCCTAGCTGCTCAAACTCCCTCAGCAGAACCTCCTTCCTTGTCCTATCTATGTCGTTGGTACCAACATGGACCACAACAACTGGATCCTCCCCCTCCCACTCCAAGTTTCTCTCCAGCCCAGAGGAGATGTCCTTAACCCTGGCACCGGGCAGGCGACACAGCCTTCGGGACTCTCGCTCTCGGCTGCAAAGAACTCTATCTATCCCCCTAACGATACTATCCCCTACCACTACAACATTTCTTTTAACTCCCCCCACTTGAATGGCTCCACGGTGCTGTGGCCAGGTTGCTCATCCTCCCCGCAGTCCCTGTTCCCATCCTCACAGGGAGTAAGAGTCTCAAACCTGTTGGACAAGAGCAAGGGCTGCGGCTCCTCCAACACTACCTCCTGGATCCCCGTACCTGCCTCACTTCTAGTCACACCATCCTGACCCTGGCCACGGACTACATCTGAATTAATTAATCTAATTGGTGTGACTACCTCCTGAAACAGAGTCCAGATAACTCTCTCCCTCCCTGATGTGTCTCAGTGTTTGAAGCTCGGACTCCAGCTCTTCAACACGGAGCCGGAATTCCTCGAGCAGCCAACACTTACTGCAAATGTGATCACCGTGAGCATCAATGGTGTCCACCAGCTCCCACATATTGCAGCAGCAACACATCACCTGCTCTGCCATTCTATGTAATTAATTAAATTTATTAATATTATTTTTAAATACCCTCTGCCCCGATTCTAGATGATGAATATTGCACCGTAGAAACTATAAACCACAGAGTTTAAGCTTAAAAAGAGAGAAATACTTACCAACCAATCACTTACCTGCTTTCTGGTGACGTCACACTTGGATTACTTTTAGTTAGGGAGATGGAGTGCGGGATTCTACCCAGCTGATGGTCCTGTTGGGTGGTGTCATTATCAGTGCCTTGTCTTGGCAGTTAACTGTCTACTGTGGAAGTGATTTGGGCTAATGCTAAATGAGACCATTTGTCATACAAAGCCTTCGCCCGCTCCCTCCACAGTACAGGTTTAGCTGCTAACTGTCGCTGGGTATTCCTATTTCTGGCTTTCCATCTTTTTTTACTTTCAGGTTCTAGTTTTCCATCTTGAAATAGATTGGCATTGTAGTGGATTGGTCCATTCCACATTTGGCATCGGGCACAAGCACAGACTGATCAAAGACTCCTATGACAGACTAGAAACGCAAGTTTCCAAAATAGGGTGCCCAGAGCTCCCAGTGAGTCTCCAAATATATCGCATTTCCATCCGTCTCTTATCAGATTTCTGTATTTGTTGACTCACTAGTATATTGCTTCAGTTGCTGTATATACTAACTAGCTGGGGGAGCCCGGCGTTACCAGGGCTGTTTTGGGCCGGGCGGTTTAAATCGAGTCCCAGGCTTTGGGGCCTCTCTGTGTCCCTCTGTGAATCTGCTGCCGGGCAACATTTTAAATTGAATCCCAGGCTTTTGGGCCCTGTCTGTGTCCCTCTCTCAATCTGCTGCCGGGCAACATTTCTACCTTTTTAATACCTTGAAAGATGAAAGTGAAAGTACTTATAAAACGTTTTTGGTAAATCTTATGTTTTTAAAAGAGATACTAACTTTTTCAAAGCTGGATGATCAAAGTAGTTTGAGCTGGAAGCAGTGAAACAATGGCTGCCACATCCCTGAGATGAAAACGATTAGTCCCGCCCACACATACACCCCGATTGGCCAACCATCAGGGGACCGTACTGTAGGATTGGTCAATCGTGACGGCACAGGATTGGTCGAACCTTGACGTCAGTCAATCAATGCTAAGTAGCAGATAATGAGTTTAATTTTGAAAGTTTTTTGCATAAGGCGCGAACAATTTTCGTCCGACCGACAAGTAAATACGCTTACGACCGTCCCGGAACTGTAAGCTTTCTTTGGAGGTAACGCGTGCGTAGGTAGGCTCTAACTTTCGAGCGCATAGCCGGACAGACGCACACCCGAGGACAGACAGACAGAACGACTCGTTTATATATAGACTAGCTGAAGTGCCCGGCGGTGCCGAGGCTTTTTCGAGGGCATGTTGTTGTTGGAAGAGAGAGAGCGACTGGGGGGGGGGGAAGAGAGAGAGCGACTGGGGGGGAAGAGAGAGAGCGACTGGGGGGGAAGAGAGAGAGCGACTGGGGGGGAAGAGAGAGAGCGACTGGGGGGGAAGAGAGAGAGCGACTGGGGGGGAAGAGAGAGAGCGACTGGGGGGAAG